>NC_133658.1:672094261-672694261 GCF_037893015.1 Macrotis lagotis | reverse complement strand
ATGAGCAGAGCCAGAAAAACATTGCACACCATAACAGCAACATGGGGGTGAGCATCAACTTTGATGGACTTGCTCATTCCATCAATGCAATAATCAGGGAAAATTTGGGGCTCTCTGCAATGGACAATACTATTTGTATCCAGAAAAAGAAGTGTGGAGTTTCTACAAAGACCAAAGACTATGACTTCTAATTTCAGGGGGAAAAATGTTATCTCATTATGTAATTTTGATATTTCTTATACTTTATATTTCTTTCTTAAAAATATGATTTCTCTCTCATCACACTCAACTTGAATCAATGTATACCATGGAAACAATGTAAAGACTAACAAACTATACCTTCTGTGGGATGTTGGGGGGAGGGAAGCAAGAATAGTGGAAAAATTTTAAAACTCATAATAAATAAAATCTTTCTTAAAAAATAAAAGAAAATCATGGGAATTTATGAAATAAAATACAAAGGAAGGCAGCCTAACCCATCAGATAAGAACTCAGACTTCAATAAAACCCTACTGAAAAACTGTAATATAGTATGGAAGATACTAGAAACAGACTAAAATTTTACACCCTATGCCAAGGTAATGTCAAAATGGGTGCATGATTTAGACATAGAAAAACAATATTTTAAGCTAATTAGGAGAATAAGAGAAAGGTTTTCTGTCAGATCTTTGGAAAGGGGAGCAGTTTCTAAACAAAGAAGACAAAGAGAATATTGTAAAAACCAAACTGGATAATTTTGATTACATTAAATTAAAATAGTTTTTCTCACAAACAAGACCACTGAAACCAAAGGAATGCTGTAAATTAGAAAACAATTTTTGCAATTAGTGCTTCTGACAAAGGATTTATTTCTAAAATATATAGAGAGAACTGAGTCAAAATTACAAAACAATCAGTTCCCAAGTGATAAATAGTCATAGGATATGCAAAAGTAATTTCTGGTAAAAATAAATCAAAGCTACCTATAGTCATATAAAACATTGCTCTAAATCATTATTGATTAGAGGATGCAAATTAAAGCATCTCTTGAGGTACCACCTCACACAGACCACATTGGCCAATATGAATTGACAGGATAATGACTAATGTTGATGGGGTTGTGGGAAATCTGGGAGACTAATGCATTGTTGGTGATGTGAATTGATCCAATATATCTCAACAGCAATTTGGAATTATGCTTAAATATTATAATACTTAGAGCAGCATGAGGTGATAATAAATCATGAGAAACTTGTTCATTTCATCCATGCAACAATTAGGGACAATTTTTGGGAACTCTGCTATAGAATGTCATCAGTATCCAGAGAATGAACTTTGGAGTTTAAATGAATACCAAAGCTTATCATCTTCAATTTTTAGAAAAAAAAATTGCTTTATATATTTTGTAATTTTGTTACATCTATTGTTTTTCTTCCTTTTGTATCTGATACCTCTCTCAGAATACATTCAATTTTGAACTATGTTCATCATGGTTACTAATGTAAATACTACATCAGATTGTTTTCTATTGGGAGTGGGGGAAGGGGAAGAGAAGGGAGAGAGGGAGAAAAATTCTAAAACTTAAAACCCTGACAAAAAATGATTGGTAGAAACTACTATTGTATGCAACTGACAAAACCTATAAAATACTTATATAATTGAAAAAAGAATTATGGTGTTAGTTGAAAACCATGATCAAAAAAAGGGCCTAGGTATCATTCCCCAGAAAATAGTCTAGAACTGTCTTGATATTATGAAACCAGAAGGCAAAATAGTCATAAAGAATTCATCAGTCACCTCTTGAAAGGAATCTCAAAATGAAAATGCCAAGGAATATTCTAACCAAACTGCCAACCTATCAGATCATGGAGAAAATCTTGTAAGCAGCCAGAAAGAAGCAATTCAAATACCAAGGAGCCACAGTGAGGATCCTATAGAATCTGCCTGCATAAATATTAAAGGAGAAAAGGACAATGAAAATGATATTTCAAAGGGGAAAGGAACTTATATTACAATGAAGAATCAGCTATCCACCAAAACTAAGTCTTCTCTTCAAGGCAAAAAGATGAAATTGGTTACTTTCAAACTGTCCTGATAAAAAGCTCAGTGGTAAACAGAAAATGTGACCTTCAAATAGGTGATTCAACAAGTACATGAAGAGGTAAACAAGGGAAAACAAAAAGACATAAGACAACTGGTTACATCCCTACCTGGGAGGAGGATTCTCATATCTCTATAGAATTATAGCCAAATTGCTGGTATCAGAACTGAAAAATTAATTCATCAATGAAAGTGAATTTGCCACCAATATTTTGTAGCTATATTGACAACTAGACCAATAAATCTGACGACTTGAATGAAATGGATGAATGTTTGCAATAATATAGAGTGTTCAGGTTAAAAGTAGAGGAAATTAAAGACTTAAATAACCCCATCTCAGGAAAAAAAATTGAACAAGCCATCAAAAAATCCCTAAGAAAAAAGTCTCAAGGGCCAGATGGATATATGTGTGAAATCAACCCATCATTCAAGTAATTAATTCAGTTCTATATAACCCATTTGAAAAAATAGGTGTGGAAGGATTTCTGCTAAATTTCTTCTATGATACCAATATATTCTAATACCTAAACTAGGAAGTGTCAAAACAGAGAAAGAAAATAATAGACCAATTTCCCTAATGAAATGTGGATGCAAAAATTTTAAATAAAACATTACCATAGCAATTACAGTAATAGTGTAATACACTGTGATCAAGCAAGATTTAAACTGGAACTGTAGGGTTGATTCAATATTAGGAAAATTATTAGCACAGTCAATCATTTCAATAATAAACCTGACAGAAATCATTTGATTATTTCAATAGGTGCTGGAAAAGTCATTTGACAAAAAACAACATCCATTTCTATTAAAAACAATTAGAAAGTTTAGGAATAAATTGAGTTATTTAAAAATTATAAACAATATTTATTTGATATGTGGATAGGACAACATTTTATGATGAAAGAAGAGATAGAGAACATTACAAAGAACAAATGAATCATTTCCAATACATTGAATTGAAAAGTTTTTGCACAAACAAAATCAATGCAGTCAAGATCAAAAGAAAGGCAATAAGCTTTAGAACTAGCACTTTTGACAAAGGACTAATTTTTGGAATATATATTTAGAGAACTGGGTCAAATTTATAAGAATGGCAGTCATTCTCCAATTGATAAATTTGAGGTCAAAGGACATGAAAAGGCAATTCTCAGATGAAGAAATTAAAGCTCTCTATAGTTATATAAAAATGCTCTACATCTTTATTGATTAGAGAAATGTAAATTAAAACAGCTCTGAAATTTTGTCTCACACCTATCATATTGACAAGTAATACTAACAATAAAAAATTATTAGTGTTTGAAGGGATATTGGAAACTGGAACACTAATGCAGTATTGGTAGGGTTCTGAACTGGTTCTGATGCATAAAATAATGAATTTAGAAAGTGTATAATTAGCAACAAATTCTGTTATCTTTAATGCTGTTAAATCTTTTTAAAGGGTAGAAGACTCTTTGCCCTTGATATGTAAATTGTCTCCTATTATTTCATTGCTAAATGTAAAATTTGTATCCTGTCTCTTCAATCTCAATTCCTCAGTTTCTAAACTTCTACCTGATTTTGGTCACTTAAAGGGGAAGGAATTTCCCCATTTGCCCACAGTGCCCAGATACTGGACAAGACTATAAAAGCCTGAGCTGTACTCCTGCTTGCTTTTGGTCCACCCTCTGATCTGGTCAGTTCAGCTTGATTGTCTTTTATCTCTCTCTTTATCTTGGTCTCTTTCACCTAGCTTTTAGTTATTTACCCTGTCCTAAAGGTCTTGTTTACTCTCAGGGAGGAGAAAAGCTTTAACTGTTTATTTTGCAATATTTTACAATAGATTCTAAACACTTTTAAAATCCCAGAGAGCATAAGAATTTTTTTCCAGTAACCCTCAATTTCTATCTTTAATTGGTGACCCCAAATCCCATGGGCAATAAATTAAACCTTTATAGAGAGAATTTGGAATTATGCCCGAAGTACAATAAAACTGTGTACCCTTTGATCAAGCAATACCACTTCTAGGTAGATAACATGAAATATAACCTGAAATATAAGTTTAAAAATACTTATAGCAGATCTTTTCATAGTATCAAAGAACTGGAAATTGATGAATGCCCATCACTTGAGAAAAGGTTCAACAAATTGTGGTATATGCCTGTGATGAAACACTATTCTATAAGAAATACTTCTATAAAAATTCAGGGGGGGCATACTTCAGAAAAGTATGGGAAGATATGCATGAATTGAAGCTGAGTGAGGTTAGCAGAACCAGAAGAACATATACCCTTACTGCAATATTGGATGATGATTGACTATTTTGGATTTGATCATTTTTGTAGCACAATAATCAAAGACAATTCTATAAACCTAGTGATGGAGAATACTGTCCATATCCAGAAAAGGAATCTGTGGTGTTTAAATGCAGTCCAAAGTTCACTATTATCAATTTAAAAAACCATAAATTATGCTATATTTCTTTCTATTTTTCCCCTTCTGTTTTTATGTCATTCTTCTTTCACAACCTGAGTAATGTGGATACATGTTTACCATGGTTTTAGATGTTCTAGGTCTTCTTTTATCTATATACTGATTCACTTAGTAATCTCATCAACTATTGTAGATTAAATAATGTTAATGATTTTGAAATCTAGCCTTCCTTCCCTAAACTGTCTACTACTCCCCCACTTAAGACACTTCAAAATGTTTGACCAGTAGACATCTTAAACTAAACATCTACAAAATAGAAGGTATTCTTTTTCCCTCCAAAGCCTCCTTACTCCTACCTTCCCTTTTCTGCAGAGGACAAACCATCCTCTTTATTCTTTTCAAGCTCTAGTTCCTTGTTTCTGTCTACTAACTTCACTATCTCCCTTTATGGCTCAATTAAAGTATTATAGGATACATAGTGCCTTTCCAAAGCCCACAAATTTAATGTCTTCCTCTTTTAATTGTTTTCTATTTTTCTTGTTTATATTTGTTTGCACATTGTCTCCCAGTTTCTTAAGGGCAGAGACTATATTTTTCCTCGTTTAATATCCTCAACATTTAACAGTCTAGAAGAAGGTGCCTAAAAAATATTTACTGGGGACAGCGACTGAGGACAGCTAGGTGGCGTACTGGATAAAGCACCGGCCTTGGAGTGAGGATTACCTGGGTTCAAATCCGGTCTCAGACACTTAATAATTACCTACCTGTGTGGCCTTGGGCAAACCACTTAACCACATTTTCCTTGCAAAAAAGCCTAGAAAAAGAAATATTTACTGATTGATTAGAATATTAATTGAATTTCTGAAGTTACATGAGTCTATACATTATTAATCACAATACTAATAAATAATTTACTTATTGAATATATCAAAACAAATTAAAACCTCATTTGGAAATTCTATAGAAAGATTAAAAATAATGTTTTTCTCTCTAAAGTCTATTATATATTCCTGGGAAGTCTGGGGAAAACCCCCTCTAGAAATGTGTTATAAATATGAGTCTAGATTTTTTTTTTCCTCAGGGATATGAATTAATGGAAATAATCAAAAATCTCTTATCTATTATTGACCCCTGACACAACAAAAGGAAATATTTTCTTTCATGGAAAGGAAGACATTCTTTCCATATTCCATTATGTATATCTACATTCCATGTAGATTTCTGAAAATGACATTATTTTTAACAAGTATTAATTAAGCAGCTACTATGTGCCTGACACTATACTAAAAGGTTTAGAAATATTGTTTCACTGGATCTTATATTAATTTTTGAAAAGGAACATAACAGGGGGAATTGGATGGTGATTTCATTGCTTATTTATTCTGAATATTGTCCTGGAACTTTGATTTTTATGATTTAATTCATATTTTCTTTTTATTCCTTGGAACTCCTATATTTATTTAGTAAGAATATCATATTTGATGGCATCAAAGACTCAGAATTTAGGACACTCTGCTGAACTTCTCTCTCTCTCTCTCTCTCTCTCTCTCTCTCGCTCTCTCTCTCGCTCTCTCTCTCGCTCTCTCTCTCGCTCTCGCTCTCACTCTCTCTCTTGCTCTCGCTCTCGCTCTCATTCTCTACCCTAAAATAGTTATTTCTCTCATTCATGAGTCTAGCAGTATAAAAATGATTATATTTTTAGTAATTGTCAGTAAAATTGCAAAAGAATTGTGTTACAGATCTAGAAAAAATGACAATAAAAATTATCTGGAGAAAGAAAAGATGATAACCTAAACAAAATATGGGAGATTTTTGCAAAAATGAGAAGTAAAACACTCTAGTAGTACCAAATTTCATACTATACTACAAAACAGTAATAATCAAAGATCAGTCACTACTAGTTAAATAAAATAGATTGCTTAACAAGGAAAAAAATCTAGCTATACAGTATATTTATGTAAAAAAGTCTAGCAGTTTTGTATTTGATTAACTCAAAAATCCAACAACTGAGGGAAAGATTCATTATTTTACAGAAACCTTTGAGAAAACTAGTAATATGATGTAATTTAGACTTAGACTAACACATCACATTATATACCAAGAGATAACTTTTAAATGGATAAATGACATTGATGTTGATAGATAGGTCGATAGATAAATAGATAGAGAGATAGTGAGATAGAGAGATAGAGAGGTAGAAAGATAGATGTAGTGTCATATAATGATCATATTAGAGGACAAAAGGAAGAATTTACCCTTTTTTGTCTATGAATGCGGGAGGATTTTATTATGGTGCTAGTTGTCAACTGGAGAGTTTTTTGCAGGAAGAAAATTTTCAAAGAATTCAGTCTGACAATCTAGGATCAGTCTCTGAGGTGGAATACTTTGTGGAAGGATAGCTGAGTAATTTGTCCATCAAAGACAGCTATTTGATGATCTATGAAGAAAGGGATTTATGAATCTTATAAATATCTTCACCACATATGTAACCTATATCTTAATTTACCCTGTTTTTACATTCTGAGTTTGAACTCACTTTTTGTGCTGAAACATAGTACATGTATGGGATAGTTCACCCTAGGTTTATAGGAAGAATGCTTTGTAGCAACTGTCCTTTAATATGCAATCTTGGCAAATGCCTTTCACAAGAATTAATTGAGACTAATGGATAGTTAATTAATGGAAAGCATAACAATTGTAGTTTGTGAGTTTTAATAGTATGTATAGACTCAAGTTGACAAATAAAACATCAATAGCAGTTATTTTCTGCAGAGGCAACTCTCAAGTACAAAAGTGCAGAGGGAGAATAGTTAAGTGGGGTCTGTTAAGTGGTGCAGTGGAAAGATCATTGGTCTGGCATCAAGAAGACATGGGTGTAAATCCATTCTTGGATACTTGCAAACTTGGTGTCCTTAGTCAAACCATTTCCCCTCTGTTTCCTCAAAAGTAAAATGGGAATAATATCACCTATCTCTGAGAGTTGGTGTACTGATCAAATGAGATACTTAAGGCACTTAGCATATGTCTGATACATAATAACCACTAAAATAGCAGAAAATAAGTAAATGTGTGTATACATATATAATTGCATGTGTATATAAATACATAATAGATAGATAAAGGAAAAATGTAAAAAAATTTATTTTCAAATTCTTCTTAATTCTAGTGCCTTTTCTATTAATTGTTTCCTTTTTATTCCATATACCACTTATCTGTACATAATTACATGCTTGTTATTTAATTTACTTGTAAGCACCATGAGGGAAGGGAATATTTTGTTTCTTTTTGTATTCTTAGTACATGACATAGTACCTGGCACATAGCAGATTTTTTTTTGGCAATGCCATGGGGTTGAGTGACTTGCCCAAGGTCATACAGCTAGATAATTATTAATTGTCTGAGGCCAGATTTGAACTCACTTCCTCTTGATTTCAAGATCAGTGCTCTATCCACTGTGCTACCAAGCTTCCCCTCCTCCCTCATAGTAGATATTTGATAAATGTGCATTAACTGAGAGTTCATAGATACACTCTGTTCCGGAGATTATAATGGAGTGTTGAAGTGTTGTTGGACTGATCAAATGCTATACTTTTGGGGGCTAGTTTTTATGAAACCTGAGTCAGATCTATGCTACAATCAAATCTCAGAGTATGGATTGGTAGAGATACTAAATTTAAAGAATAGGTAATATAGAGATGAATACATGTAAATATATCAAAAATATGACAATTTTTGTAGGGGAATTAAATAACAAACCAGGAATTTAGGAAGGTTTCATATATGTGGTGATGATTAAATTGGATATTAAAGAGAGTGAGAGATTCAAGGGCGAAGGGAAAGATAGAAAAGATTCTAGGTAAAAGAAATAGTATCAAGGTACAGAGTAGTATAATGCTTGAGAAAGAAGAATAGGAATGTGAAATAGATGATAGTCTGAATATATAAAATGTAGACTGAATGAAAAGGTCGAATTAAATACCAAGATAGAAAGAAAGACAGACAGATAGATAGAGAGAGAGAGACAGACAGACAGACATACAGACTGACAGTCAATCATACATACATACAGACAGACAGACAGATGACATAAGACAGAGAGATAGATAGATAGATAATGTGTATATGCCTAATGATAACCTTTCCTAGGGAGGTAGAAGTGAAGAAAAAGGGGAAAATCAAAAGCTAAATTTACATGACATATTACATATTACATATTTAAAAGGAATAGCAGCTTGTGTATAATAAATTTGAAGTTTCATTTGCAATTAACTTTTTACTATACTGTTATGAAAATCTTTGTTTTATTCTATGAATTAAAAATTAAATAAAAAGTTAAGCTTGCAGTTTATCCTAGCATTGTTAGGACAACCCAGAAATTTACAGAGCTGAGACATAGTCAGATTTGTGCTTTCCCAATTTCTATATGTAAAATTAATGAAAAAATAAGACTAGAGGCAAGGAGACAAAAGGGTACTATTACAAAAATTTCTTCAAATTACATGATGGTCAGAAATAAGATATCAAGTATATGGATTAATAGAAATCAATAAATTCAGGAAATACTGTGTAAATAGAATCAGAAAAAAAAGGTTGAAAATAGAAATTACACAAGGGCACAGATTGCTGTACAACACTCCCTCATCACAATGTTTTCTAGTCACAGGGAAGTAGGAGAGAATGACTAAGACCCACACCACTGATTCTAGCCTTTCAGAACTTGAGACTTCTTACTCCTCTACCAATCTGACAATCTTCTAATGTCTTTCCCCTCCATATCTTTGCATTATACAATCAATTACATATTATCTCTGACAGATATTTCTATTCCCCATTATCTTTTTAGGGTGTTTTTTGCAAGGCAAATAGGGTTAAGTGTCTTGCCCAAGGCCATACAGCTGTACATATTTATCTGTACATATTTGCATGCTTCATTAATTATTAGTTAATTAAATATTAAATGATTGAGGCTGGATTTGAACTCAGGTACTTCTGACTCCAGGACTGGTGCTCTATCCACTGCCACCTAGCGGCCCTTATTTCCCATTTTCTTAATCCCATATTCCTTAATCCTGCTGTACCAGTACCCTATTATAATTCCATCCCTCCTTCTGTTATGTATTTTTTTGAGAATTCCCATTCCTCATTGGACAAATTTCTCTAGACTGGATACCATGTATTATTACTCTTTTGAGTCTAATATTCAACGTGATATGACTCCCTTTTAATGACACTAAAGATGCATTTCAGCACATCCTGTCTAGAATTGGCTCTTTGTTCAAATGCCTTATACAAACTGAAAGTACAAAGAGTTAGAATACTCATTGCCTTCCATGTCTAGTTTCAATGTTAGCCAGCATCAATCAAATATATACCTTCCTTTGAATCTTACTCAACTAAAATTTTCCACACAATCCATATCATGATAACCAATGCATTTTGCCCCATATCAGCCTCCCTCCTCTTTCAAGGAATTTAGCATCTGGCACATGTCTTCCTCTCTTCCCCACTAACTACTTTTATCCTAGATTACTTCTCTATCCATATGGATGTTCCCTCATACTACTTCATCTCACAATTTCTCAATCTCCTTAAATCTTACCACCTCAGCTACACGCAAAGGATTATCATATCGTGGACTGCAGAAATGTGTCCAATTTTTCTACTTCTTTATTCTAAAACTCTGTTATTCCTCTAGACATAACTTTCAATCATTCTATATCTCCCTCTTTCTCACTCCCTGCTAAATCAATTATTTCCTACATCTAAATTTATAAACTCTCCAACACTCAGAATTTTCCTTCCCTTCTGATCTCAATGTTTTAGTAAACCATTTCAAATCAGTACAATCCTCTATTCTTGAATAACTCACCCCCTATTTGCTATCACTACTCATCCATTGCCAAAATTCAGTCCTCTTATTACTTTCACTTTTTCTTGCCTATATTCCTAGTCACATAGCAGTGTTGACTGGATGCATTTCAACATGGTACTCACTAGAGCAAGGTGGCCCTTTTATTACTATCTAAATTATTTTGTTGCTGATTTGTTTCTTGGGTTCAGTTCTGCCATGCAATGAATCATAACTAAGACTGGAGAATGCAGGTGTTAGAAAGAAAATACAGATTTAATAAAGGAAGTTAGAACATATTAAGTAAGTAATGGAAAAGTTAAAAGGAGTTTAAAGAGAAGACCACATGGATTGCTGATTGAATTGCCCAGGACAGCTGGCCAGGGTTTATCAGGAGGCTGGAAGGTAAAAGAGAACCAGCCCCTTTTTCAATCTCCTTAAATTCTCTCCCAGAGTCCATGGAAAGGTGTGGTGACCTAGGAGTGACTTAAGTCTCACATTGGAGATTTTGCCTTTTTGGGAGGGGTTTCTTTTTGGTGGTCTTGGTTGATTCCAGGGCCTGTGCTCTATCCACTGGGCCACCTAGCTTCCCCACCAGAAAGCAATGCAATCCAAATCAGGCTGAAGGTCAGGCTCTCAGGTGTGGCCTAAATTAGATGATAAAAGAAGAAGGAAGATTCCCTTTACAATGAAAATAAAAGATTTACAAAGTTGGTCTCCAACTGATCTCATCACTCCCATGCTGGGTTTCTTTGCATCAATTTCCTACCATAATTCTCACAGAAATTTTTCAAATCTTCTTTTATCTCCTTAAATATTCTAAAATAACCCAAATCCCCTTTCCTAGCTGAGGACTACAATTCTTCTTACACTGAAAATAGTGAGTAGGTTTTCCTCAAATTCTTCACTTTTCTCTCACTATTGACAGAGATGGTCCTTTTCTTTTCCAATTTCAATACCAAAGCTTTGACTGACATCTCCATCAATCCTTATAGAATTCAAACTCAAACACATTCCCTCTAAATTTTCACTTCATATTCCTAGAAATATTTCTAAGTTATCTTAAGATGGAAAATCATTTCACTTGGTCTTTTTGTGGATCCTATTGCTCCAATATTCATTTAGAGGCTTGATTTAATGTTGTTTCCAAGGAAACCTGGGAAGAACTCAGGCAGCATCTTGAATTCTCTCTACCATCTTGACTCTGTCTCCTCTTTTCTTATTTTAAGTTGCCTATCATGCCCTTTGACTAGGTATTCCCCAATCCCTGCCATTTTCCCATTTCTATCATCTAAATTCTCTCCAATAAATCACAGTTCTATATATCTAGCTCTAGGTTCTCCCTAGCTGTTAATTATAGATCAATATTTAACTACCAGATATTTCAAACTAGGTATATGAAAGAACTCTCCAATCATATGTCCAAAAACAACATACATTTCCCTTTTCCTTTTGGTAAATGAATCATTAATATAGAACTATCTTGGGCATTATCTAATTTTTGAACAATAATCCTGTATTGTTAAGTACTGATTTAGAATCTTAGAGACTGTTGCTAAAATAAAGAGATTATTTTGATTCTTTTTAAATCTAACAAAATATATTTATAACTTCTGTATATAATTGAATATGACCAATTCAACACACAATATGTCCTTGAGAAAATGAAAATAAAATCACTATTTAAAATAGGATCTAGGTTTTTTTTTAATATCTCTTGAGTATTTCCTATTATATCTAAAGAGAGCCATTTCAGCAATGTGTCTATTTTTTTAAGTTGCCAAAACAAATGAAAATCCTTAAATACTTGTCCCTCTAAAGGCACATCTTTTATAACCTTTATAAAAGCAATTAATGTCATTAATAGCTATAGAATCAACAATACTCATTAAAGCATCTGAAAGAGTTCATTGCCACCAAAAATATGGCCAATCTACTCTGGCCAAGTGACAATCAATGTTATAAAACATCTTTTTTTTTTTTTGTTCACTGAATTTTTGCATGTCTAAATTTCAAATGATCATACCATACCAATGCACAAGGCATCCAAGCTTTTTTTTCAACTATTTTTCCTTGACTAAAACTAAGGTGAGAAGGGCTCATAAGATTAAAGTAAGTAATTCAATCATAATTTAAAAGAAATTTCTGACAATACCTATATGATCAATAATATTTAATACATGTATCACTTTAAAGTTGGACAAAACAACTTGGTTTCAAAAGCCTAAAGAGGAAAGTACAACTGCCAT
The DNA here is from genome assembly GCF_037893015.1 of Macrotis lagotis. Lineage (NCBI taxonomy): Eukaryota > Metazoa > Chordata > Mammalia > Peramelemorphia > Peramelidae > Macrotis > Macrotis lagotis. The sequence goes on along the minus strand of NC_133658.1, from coordinate 672,681,676 downwards.
GCAATATCATGGTTAGCACATAGCAGATATCTTTTGAGAGAAAAGTAATTAACTTTTGACTTACAAATTTCACTATATAGGAAGGTAAAGGAGAGCTATAGGTAAATAGAGGCAGGTAAAGCATGCCTAATGCATCAATCTTATTGTCTTCTTGTATTATGTTTTTGCATACCTTATAAGAAGTTTTTTGGATAATTCACCTTAGTTCTTAACCTCTACTTTGTTTATTTTGATTTATTGGTTTTTTTGTGTGTTTGTTTTGATTTTTGTTTAGCAAACTCCTTTAAGTTTTAGACTCATTTCCATACAATCAGAGATTTAGCAGTAGTTAAAATTAAATTATCTAATCATAAATCAGATATTTTGAAGAAACCTTGGTGCCACTTCTGGCCAAGATGGCGGAAAGAAGACAGGCACAGTTCTAAAGTCTCCTGATCTCTTCCCCTTCTAACACATGAAACAAAACTCATAAAAGAATTATGAACCAGGAAACCCAGAAAGAAAAGGCAGGAGAGGAAAATCTACCTCAGGATTTATCTCATGCAGCAGCCTTGGCTGAGTACCAGCAGGTGAGTCTGGGCTCAGTGGGAAGATCAGCCCGGGATCAGTTAGATTAACAGCTGAATTGGAACCAGGAATCTGTGGGACCGAGAGTCGGATCTGCTGGATCAGCAGTAGGGCTATATGAAGGGGACTTGGGTCCACGGGGAAGCAGAGGTGCTGGTGTTGGTGCTGTCCCCCTGGAATTTGGAGAAGAGGCTGCAGGGAGAGGTCTGGTGCAGGAGAGCTGGGGACACCATCCCTGGGCTCCTCAGGTCTGAGAAACTCTTGAGTCCACACCTCCATTGCACAGAGGCCTCCTCCCAAACAAATGCAAACTACTTCTGCCTCAGGGCCAGATGTGTGAGCAGAAGAACCAGCCCAGCTGAGGAATGGCCTCAGGCCAGGTAAAGCCCACCATTGATTGAAGGCAAAAGAATTCAATAGATCCAATTCCCTCCCTCAAGCAAAGGGAGAAGGCCTCAATCAAGGTCACAGACACTCCACAAGTGGCAACCAGCATCTCCTACTGGCCAGCCAGAGAAACTGCACTCAGTAAAGTCTTCAGCGATCCCAAGCCCAGGTGAACCAGCCCCCCACCCAACTCAAGGTCTTAGCATAATGAAGACTGGTCAGCCGAAAGGTGGATCCATAGAAAAATTGCTGGAAGGGAAAGACACCAACTCAGAGAGACCTGGAACCTCTGAGGAGAATACAATCTGCTCTCCAGCACAGAAATACTTCCTTGAAGAAATAAGGAAGGAGCTTAAAAATTTGGGAGAGACAATACCTTGCAACAAGAAAACAAAACCTTAGAAAGTACAACTGGACAAACACAAAAGGAGAATAAACCTCTCAGATCCTCAAATGAACAAATGCAAAAAGAAATTAATTCTCTCAGAACCTCAATTGGTCAAATGGAAAGCTGTTTCAAAAGTAGAACTGCCCCATGGGAAAAGGAGTTGCAAAAGGTTAATGAAGAAAACTCCTCCCCCCAAAAAAGAATGGAGTCTACAGAAACTAATGACTCCATGAGACAGAAAGAGTCAGTTAAACAAAATCAAAAAATAGAAAAAATAGAAGCAAATGTAAAATATCTCATCAACAAAACCACTGACCTCGAGAATAGATCGAGGAGGGGTAACCTGAAAATTATAGGACTTCCTGAAAACATTGAAGAGAAAAAAAGCCTGGACTTAATATTACAGGATCTAGTGATGGAAAACTGTCCTGATATCATGGAAGCAGAGGGCAAAGTAGTTATTGAAAGAGTACATCGATCCCCACCAGAAAAAGATCCTAAAATGAAAACACCAAGGAATGTTGTGGCCAAACTGCAGAACTATCAGATAAAAGAGAAAATCCTGCAAGCAGCCAGAAAGAAGCAATTTAAATATCAAGGAGCCACATTAAGGATCACGCAGGACTTGGCTGCATCAACTTTAAGGGATTGAAGGGCCTGGGATGAGATATTTCAAAGAGCACGGGAGCTTGGAATGCAGCCAAGAATCTACTTTCCTGCAAAGCTGAGCCTTCCCTTCCAGGGGAAAAAATGGACATTTAACGAAATGAAGAATTCCAAAAATATCTGATGAAAAGACCAGAGCTAAACAGAAAATTTGGATATCAAGCAGGAGGTTCAAGAAACACATGAAAAGGTGAAAAAAAAGGAGGGGGCGGTAAAAGGAAAAAAATGCAATCCAGTAAGTTGTACCTGGCTATATTCCAGCATGGGGGGGGAGACTCTCATAAATCCTGAAAAATGTAACTGTAACAGAGACAACACATAGCCAGAAATGATGGACATCCATGACCTATCCATGAGACTGCTATCTAATGGGATGTAACTGGCTTTAAACCCACTTGGGAGAAAGACTCTAATAACTCTCAGGAATTTTGACTCTATCCAATATAATATACTGAAGTAGAAGGGACTGACACTCAGAATTTTCTATGATCTAGATTGAATGATCTAAAAAGATACACTACCCCCCTAAAAAGGGGGACAGGAAAGAGAGGGGAGGAGGGAGGGGATTAAATGGGACAAATCTCATTACACTAAGAGGTACAAAAATTCAATGGTAATAGAGGGGAAGAAGGGAGCAGAGGAGAAAGACCTGAATCTTCTTCTCATCAGACTTGGCTTAAAGTCAACCTACACATAATCAGTTATCTTACAAAACATCTAAACTTTCAAGTATCAAAAGGGGAAAAGGGGAGGGGAGACGGAGAAAGGGAAGGGGAGTGGAGGATATAATGGGAAATAACAAAAGGAAGGGAAGGGAAAAGGGAAAAAAGGGAAATGGGAAAGAAAGGAGAGGGTGTGATATAGGATGGCAAACACACTGAAGGGGGTGGTTTTCAGAATCAAAAGACTGGGGAATATGGATAAAAAGGGGGGAAGGGGGAAAAATACAAATGGAGGGAAGAGAACATGGAGGGTAATAAAGAATTAATAATCATAACCTTGAGTGTGAATGGGATGAACTCTCCCTTAAAATATAAGCAAAGAGCAGAGTGGATTAAAAACCAGAATCCTACAATATGCTGCTTACAAGAAACTAATTTGAAGCTGAGAGATACATATAGAGTAAAGGTAAAAGGTTGGAACAAAATATATTTTGCTTCAGCTGAAGTAAAAAAAAGCAGTACTAGCAATCCTTATCTCAGACAAAGCAGCAGCAAAATTAGATAGCTTTAAAAGTGATAAGAAAGGAAATTTTATCCTCCTAAAAGGTACCATAGACAATAAAGTCATTTCAATATTGAATGTATATTCAGCCAGTGGGACAGCACCCAAATTCTTAGAGGAGAAGCAGAAAGAATTACAGGAAGACATAGACAGCAAAACTCTACTATTAGGAGACCTCAACCTCCCACTCTCAGATCTAGATAAATCAAATCATAAAACAAACAAGAAAGAAATTATGGAGGTAAATAGTTGGTTAGAAAAGTTAGATATGGTAGACTTATGGAGGAAACTGAATGGGGATAGAAAGGAATATTCCTTTTTATCTGCAGTACATGGAACTTATACAAAAATTGACAATGTACTAGGACATAAAAACCTAACGATCAACTGCAGAAAGGCAGAAATAGTGAATACATCTTTCTCAGATCACAATGCAATAAAAGTCATATGCAATACTGGGCTAAGGATATATAGACCCAGAGCAAATTGGAAACTGAATAACCTCATTTTAAAAAATGAGTGGGCCAAAAAACAAATTATTGAAAGAATTAACCATTTTATCCTAGATAATGATAATAATGAAACAACATACCAAAACCTATGGGATTCAATCAAAACAACTCTCAGGGGATATAGATTAGCTCTAAATGCTTATATGAATAAATTGGAGAAAGATGAAATCAATGAACTAAACATGCAACTAAAAAAATTAGAGAAAGAACAAATCAAAATCCCCAAACAAATATGAAAATAGAAATTTTAAAAATTAAAGGAAAAATTAATAAAATCAAAAGCAAAAAAACTGTTGAATTAATAAATAAAACCAAAAGTTGGTATTATGAAAAAAACCAATAAAATTGATAAACCACTGGTCAATCTGATTAAAAAAAAGAAAGAAGAAAACCAAATTGCTAGTATCATAAATGAAAAGGGTGAACTCACCACCAATGAGAAGGAAATTAAAGTAATAATTCGAAATTATTTTGCCCAACTCTATGCCAATAAATTTGATAATCTAAGTGAAATGGATGAATATTTACAAAGATATAAGTTGTCAAGGTTAAATGAAGAAGAGATTAAATACCTAAACCACCCTATCTCAGAAAAAGAAATTCAACAAGCCATTATTGAACTCCCTAAATAAAAATCTCCAGGGCCTAATGGATTCAGAAGTGAATTCTACCAAACACGAAACATTTAAGGAACAATTGGTTCCAATCCTATATAAACTCTTTGGAAAAATAGGGAAAGATAGAACTCTGCCTAACACTTTCTATAAAACCAATATGGTGCTGTTACCTAAACCAGGAAGAGTTAAAACAGAGAAGGAAAATTATAGATCTATTACCCTGATGAGTATAGATGCAAAAATCCTAAATAAAATCTTAGCAAAATGAGTACAACAAGTCATCACTAGGATAATACATTATGATCAAGTAGGATTTATTCCAGGAATGCAGATCAGGCATAAAACAAGGGTGTCCATTATTACTACTACTATTCAATATTGTATTAGAAATTTTAGCACCAGCAATTAGAGACGAAAACGAAATAAAAGGAATTAGAATTGGGAAGGAAGAGACAAAACTCTCACTCTTTGCAGATGACATGATGGTCTACTTAGAGAATCCCAAGAAATCAAAGAAATCATCCAAAAAACTACTGGAAACAATTAGTGATTTTAGCAAAGTTGCAGGTTATAAAATTAACCTTCATAAATCCTCAAAATTTCTATATATGTCTAGCAAGAAACAGCAGGAAGAGCTAGAAAGAGAAATCACATTCAATGTAACCTCAGACAGTGTAAAATATTTGGGAGTCTATTTGGCAAGACAGACTCAGAATCTTTTTGAAAACAATTATAAAACACTTCTCACACAAATCAAATCAGATTTAAATAACTGGGCAAATATCAACTGCTCATGGATAGGGAGAGGTAATATAATAAAAATCACAATTCTACTAAAACTAAACTATCTGTTTAGTGCCCTACGAATTAAAATTCCAAAAAAATTACTTTAATGAGTTAAAAAAATTGTAAGTAAATTCATATGGAGAAATAAAAAGTCAAGAATTGTCAGGAGCTTAATGAAAAAAATGCAAACGAAGGTGGCTTAGCACTACCCCATCTAAAATTATATTATAAAGCATCAGTCACCAAAATTGTTTGGTATTGGCTAAGAAACAGAGAGGTGAACCAGTGGAATAGACTAGATGTAAAAGCAGGAGAGGAGTATAGTAATCTGCTCTTTGATATACCCAAAAAGTCCAGCCACTGGGATAAAAACTCCCTCTTTGATAAAAAACTGCTGGGATAATTGAAAGTTAGTATGGAAGAAACTTAGATTAGACCAACACCTCACACCCTTTACCAAGATAAGATCCAAATGGTTAGATGAAATAGATATAAAAAACAATACTATAAGCAAATTAGAAGATCAAGGACTAGTCTACCTGACAGATCTATGGGAGGGAACAGTTTATAACTAAGTAAGAGTTGGAGAACATCACTAACAAACCAGTTAGATGATTTCGATTGCATTAAATTAAAAAAGCTTTTGCACAGATAAAACCAATGTAATCATGATCAAAAGAAAATTAGTAAATTGGAAAACAATCTTTACAATTAATGATTCTGACAAAGGACTCATTTCTAAAATATAAAGAGAACTGAGTCATATTTTTAAAACAAAAAGCCATTCCCTAATTGACAAACTGTCAAAGGCTATGCAAAGGCAATTTACAGATGAATAGATCAAAGCAATCCATAGCCATATGAAAAAAAATGCTCTAAATCATTAATTATTAGAGAAATGCAAATTAAAGCTTATCTGAGGTACCACCTCACACCTCTCAGATTGGCCAGTATGACAAGGAAGGATAATGATCATTGTTGGGAGGGATGTGGGAAATCTGGGACACTATTACACTGTTGCTGGAGCTGTGAACTCATCGAACCCTTCTGGAGAGCTATTTGGAACTATGCCCAAAGGGCAACAAAAATGTGCATACCCTTTGACCCAGCAATACCACTACTGGATCTATACCCTGAAAAGATGAGGAAAAAGGGTAAAAACATTACTTGTACAAAAATATTTATAGCAGCCCTGTTTGTGGTGGCGAAGAATTGGAAATCCAGTAAATGTCCTTCAATTGGGGAATGGCTTAGCAAACTGTGGTATATGTATGTCATGGAATACTATTGTTCTATTAGAAACCTGGAGGGATTTGCATGAACTGATGCTGAGTGAGATGAGCAGAACCAGAAAGACACTATACACCCAAACAGCAACATGGGAATGATGTTCAACCTTGAAGGACTTTCTCATTCCATCAGTGCAACAATTGGGAACAATTTTGGGCTGTCTGCAAAGGAGAGTACCATCTGTATCCAGATAAGTAGCTGTGGAATTTGAACAAAGTACAAGGACTATTCCCTGTAATTTAGAGAAAAACAGATATCTTATTGTCTGATTTTGTTAAAACTTAGACTTCTTGTTTCTTCTTTAAGGATATGATTTCTCTCTCATCACACCCAATTTGGATCAAGGTACAACATGGAAACAAAGTAAAGACTGAAGGAGTGCTATCTCTGGGGTGGGGGTGGGGGGAGGGAAGCAATATTGGGAGAAAGTTGTAAAACTCAAATAATATCTTTAATAAACTACAACAACATCAACAAAATAAATCAGATATTTATTTATGACTATTATAAGAATTGTTAAATGTTAATGCTTGGTAGGATCAAACTTTTGACCTTTCTTGACCAATGAATGGGGTGAAAGGACAGAGGTATGAACTGTTCTACAAATGAATTATTTTTTTTCATAATTTTCTTTCTCTTTGGGAGAAGGTAGTATATTTCAGGGAGCAAAGAAGTGATCTTAAAGAGATAAAATTATTGAATCTTAACTGATGATATCAGCTCATTGATCATTAGACTAATTTTGAATAAATGATAATGAATATCTAAGATAACATTGCAGATGACAAAGCTATTTATTCAAGCAAAGCCTAACAATTATAGATTTAACCAGAGGTTACAGGTAGCTTCATGATGGCATTAATGTGAATGCTCCCATAACTGACTATATGGATTCCTGGAGTACTCCTTCACACTTAGGTGAACATGGAACATTCCTCAAGTCTATAAATATAGGGGAAACACACACACACACACACACACACACACACACACACACACATATATATATATATATATATATAATACATATATATATATATATGTATACAAAAAGAACATAGGAAATATTCACACCCAGATTTCTATGACTACAAATTCTTTATTCTCTCTATTATATCATATTGTCTCCTAAATTGTTAAAGTTTAAAAAGGTGTCTTGCATATTATCTCATTCAAAATTATTGGTTAGCCACTGTAGCTGTATTTATCCTAACTTTAAAAGTGAAAAAACTGATAGTAACATACAAAGAGATCTTCAAGATAATTTTGAAATAATATTGAAATTCACATTCACTAAAAAATTTAATTTTGTATTATCTTAAGATTCTATCTAGGCACAAGAACTACCTTTTACTACACAGACTTCTTGAAGAAAAGAGCATTAAGTTAATGGTTTAACTGAATTTATCTCTTTCTAATTGGCTAGTTTGACTTCAATTGAATATCCTTTCCAGGAGACATTAGCAGAAACATATGCAGGAAGAAAAATTTTCAATTGAATTCAATTGAATATCATTTGCTTTGGTAAATTGTCATAATCTAGACTGAAGCTGCCATTTAGTTAAATGATAAAGATTCTTTAACAAATATGCCATGAATGGAAAATTTTAAAATTAATCACCTATTTAAAATATAGATTTCTAGAGAAATATATATGCAAATGTATGTACCTAAGAAAAACCTAGCTCAGTGTGTCAGGTAATATATCATTTCAAACTGTTTTCAAAACTGCTTCAAATCCTATTTTGGTCAATCTTCCTTTTTATTTTTACTTTACTTGTGTTCTCTATTGTATGAGAAGGTAAACTTTGGGTTCATCACTTATTTTTAGAACTTAACATTTTAGGGAGATTTGATAAAACTCTTTTAGTCTTCAAATTCATCTATTAAACTTTTGCAGAAAATTACTTTAATCTGTCTTATATTAGTGCCACAATTTTGAGCTGAACCTTTATAGCAACTTTGTGATGTAGGTGATGTTACTTTACTCATTATACAAATGAAGAAATTGAGGCAAAAAAAGTTAAGTGACTTGTTCAGCATGAAACAGATAATAAGTTTTTGAGACTATATTTCAACAAAGTTTTCTCCAGGTCTTGTGCTATACACACCATGATACTTCTCTGTCACTAGTTCACTCTATTACCTTCCAGTTAAAATTGTCTACTTATCATTCACAAAAGTCACACATCACCAATGACAAAAATTATTTCAGAATTGAAAGAGAACTCACCTGCTAACTGTTTTAACCCATACCTGAAAGGAATTCCCATTATAACATATCCAGGAAGTTGTCAATTAGCCTCCAAATGAAAACCTCCAAGGAGGAGGAATCCATCACCTTTTTAAGAAGCTCATTTACTTTATTTTTTTTAGGTTTTTTCAAGGCAAAAGGGGTTAAGTGGCTTGCCCAAGGCCTCACAGCTAGGTAATTATTAAGTGTCTAAGACCAGATTTGAAGCCAGGTACTCCTGACTCCAGGGTCGGTGCTTTATCCACTGCACCACCTAGCCACCCAAAAGTTCATTTACTTTAAGAAAATGTTAATTGTTAAATTCATTCTTCTTGTGAAAATCATAACCATTTATCAGTTTCTTCATATTTAATTTCTCTCTTCAAATTTTAATTTTTTTTAATTTTTGTTTTCACTTCATTGTTTTCATCCTTACTACATGCCATTCCCATTGATAATAAGAAATTTCATATCTATGAAGTCATATTGGCTATGCTCCTATAAAAAGCAAGGACAATGAATTTATGCTTCAATCTGTACTCTAAAATCATCAGTTCTCCATAAAAACTGAACAGTATTTTATATCACAAGTTCTTTGGAGTTTTGTATAATCATTATATTCATCATATTTCCTAAGTCTATCACAGCTTATTATCTTTATCATATTTTTATTATTTCATAGATTTTTCTGGTTCTGTTCACTTCACTTCGTGACAATTCATATAAATCTTTCCAAATTATTGTATAATCATGCCCTCCATTATTTCCTATGGCACAATAATATTTCATCACGTTCATATACTATATAATTGGTCAGTCATTCCTCAGTCAATGGACATCTCATCAGTTTTATACCCTTTCTCACCTCAAAAACAGCTTCTAGAAATTGCAAATGTACATAAAAAATCATAATTAATTTAAACAGATTTCCATATGTTCATGTCTATGTAATTTTTCATGACTAGACAATTGACTGTATTATTGACAAAAAGAGTGATTATACTCATTGTACTTAGGACCAAGTAAAGTTTCTAAAGTATAGCAAAAATTTAATGAATGAATATTGATTGATTGATCTATTAAAACCAATCAATGGTTATCAATTAATAAGTACTTACTTTATAACTAAGGTCTATATGGGGCCTCTGAAAGAAACAAATTAAATATCAGACTTGGTTCTAACCTTCTAAAACTTTGTAAGATAATGAAATGGACAAAACAAATGTTATTATAAATAGCCATTCAGTGTTAATTGTAAGAAACTAGCTAGAAAGAGAAAAAAAGTTAAGGGGAAGAATTTAATCAAAATTATTCTATTTTTTGCACTTTGCTCAAAATTCTAAGTTTTTATCTCACATTTAGGGATAATGTAGACATCTCCCAGTCCATTCATTTTCAGTGAATTAGCTAAAAACTATTTGTCAATCTATGAGTGATAGCCATTCCTGTGTGCATTAGTCATTGTTTTTTTCTTTGATGAAATGAATAAATGTTTTATGAGGGAAGACATATAAAATTTTATCAAGTTATTCATTAAACCCAGTGAATTACATATGATTATTTATAAGTACAGTTCTTTTTTGAAACCTACTGTTTACATGAAAGTATAATGATGCTACTCGTGCTTGAATAGTATAACATGCTTTGAGTTGTCTCCATTCATATCTCTCTGTTCTGTGGATTTGAAATCACTGAACCATAATGTGCCATTTTTTACCATTCTACAACCGAGAGTAGACATCTGACAATAAAGAAGTAATCAATGACTGTTAAACAGGATGGGCATCAAGCCTGCATATTTTTTTCTGATTAGCATCCTACTCAAAGTACTGTGTATACTTGGATAGATGTCCTTTTTTTGTTAGTATTACAAGTAACTATAAGCTTGTGATAGAAAAGGGCAAACCTCAGGAGATTTAGAGATTTAAATGGACCAAAAAGTTTAGCTTTGCTTATTAAAACTCAACAAACTTCTTAGGTCTGCAAAAATTTTCTTAGAAACCTAGCCTCTTAAATAGAAGCTTTCTTGTTAGATTCCTGGTACATCCTTCTTCCCTCCAGGCTAGAAACACTGTTAGAGACAATCTTTCTAATGGTATCATTTTTGTTTCTGAAAACTAAAAATTGCAAACGTACATAAAAAAATATAAGAAACTATGAAGTGTTACAAGTTAACAAGTTTTGTAAAACTACAAACTATGACACACATTTAAAGCAATTCTATTTTAAATGAATAATCTTAGCTTAAATTAGTTTTCCTATTTTTCTGTCTTAATTCCAGGGATTGATTCAAAAAGTCAAGAAGAATCATCCTATCATCATGTGCCATAATAAATATGTTTAGGTTTTATAAGTTTGCTGATTTCTATAATAGTCATAATTTGAAATATCAAAGAAAAATATAAATTAAGTAATTTGCTAAAAGTCAAATTAAAATGATAAAATGAAATTCATAGCTGCTTTGTGGTTGAGTAAACAAAAAATGAAACTCCTCATCTAGTGCAATTTCTCCAACAGCCTATTGTACCTTTGCTTTGTCCATTGAATTGTTCTTATAAAATAAATTTACCATTGCTTTTGACTTTATTTTAACAAGCAGCATATATCATATGCAGTATAAAATGGCTTCAATATGCACAGTATAATTCACAGAAGTAGAGTAGGAAGTCACAATTTTAATGCCTGTCTCACAAAGATAATATGATAATTACACTGAGGACTAATATATTCATTAATTAACTTGAAATCACAAATACATATGAGTACCAAAAAGATACATTTAAGTGGGTTGCTTTGTTCAAATGTATTCATTATTCTTGTAATAAAGTAGGCAACATTTGTTTTAAAAATATTTTCATTTATTTCGTTTTTAAAATATTTTCATTTATTATTCACCCATTCAGTTATTAAATATTTCATTTATAAATATTTTAATTATTAATTCATAAATATTTCATTTATTCAAATCTTTGCAAGGGAAGTTTTTACCGATCTTTTTTTCTTTGAATTTTACATTTTTCTCCCTCTCCTTCTTCCCTTCACCATGAGAGAAAGCGATCTACTCTAGGCTCTACATGTGTAATTATGTTAAACATAGGTCCTTGTTAATCATATTGTGAAAGAAGAATCAAATCCATATTTAAAAAACAGGGAAAAAATAATAAATACATAAGAAAACTTAAAAACTGAAGATAGAAAGTTTTGATCACTCAGTTCCATCTCTGGATATAGATGATATTTTTCTATCATAAGTCTTTTAAAATTGTCTTTGATTATTTTACTGCTGAAATGAACAAGTCCATCATATTTGATCATCACCCAGTGTTTTTGTTAGTGTGAATAATGTTCTTCTGATATTGCTCATTTCATTCAAAATCACTTCATGTCAATATTTCCAGGCTTTTCTGAAGTCCAGGCCCTCATTATTTCTTATAGAACAAGAGTGTTCTAATTGCATTCATAAATCACTATTGTTTAACGATTCCCCAATTGATGGACATCCCTTCAATTTCCAATTCTTTGCCACTATGGAAAGAACTGCTAAGGCATAATTTGTACAATTGTATTTTGTAACCTTTTCTATGATTCAGTATATAGGCCTAGTAGTGATATTTGGGATCAAAGGGAATGCATGGTTTTATTGCCCTTCAAGATAATTCGAAATAGCTCTCCAGAAAGTTTGGACCAGTTCACAACACACATTAGTGTCCCAGTTTTCCTGAAACCCTCCAACACTGATCATTTCTCTTTTTTGGCCATAATGACCAATTTTATAAGTAACAGATGGTAGGTAACCTGGAAAAGAGCAGAAAGGCTCTTCTCCCTGGGGTTGGAGGGGTGGCCCACCAGAGGGGTCGCCCACCAGAGCCAAAGAACTTCAGCCTCCTAAGGCAGTCTCAGGGTGCTGGGAGTTATGGCTCACAGCAGCGGGGGATTTTCCTGCTCTATGCCACAGGGAGCACTGAGCACAAATTGGGGGAACATCCTCTGCCAGAGGAAGCAAGTGAAGCCCAGACCTCAGGGCACACAGAAAGCAGCATGGCCACTGCATTCCAGATCCAGGAAACATAAGCTGGCAGAGCCAGTAAGCAGGAGACCCCAGGGCATGAGCCCATTGTGCTGAGGGAGTGGAGTGAAGAGAGATTACCAAGCTCTGACCTCTGCCCCTGGAACAGGACTCTGGGGCTCTGAACACATTCAGATACTGATCACAGTCTAGGCACCCCATAGAACAGCAGGGGCTCCCTCCACTTCAGCCCCATACCAGAGGGGGGCGTATATGATCATTCACAGACCAGGAGGGAAGACAGAGCCTCACACACTGAGACCCTTGTGGGAGTGTCCCAAAAGCTCAGGAAGCACCCCAAAAACAGGCTTAGGCTGGGAAAATGAGCAAGCAGAGAAAAAAGAGGTACACCATTGAGAAATAGATTATCTATGATCCCAAGAAGGATAAATATACTCAGTCTGAAGATGAGGAAACACAAGCTCAGGCATCTAAAGACTCCAACAAAAACAGAAATTGGTATCAGGTTATGACAGAGCTCAAAAAAAACTTTGAAAATCAAATGAGGGAGTTAGAAGAAAAACTGGGATAAGAAAGGAGAGAGATGCAGGAAAAAGATGAAAATGAAGTCAGCAGCCTAGTCAAGGAAATAAAAAGAAAAATGCTGAAGAAAATAGCATGCTAAAAACCAGCTTAGCTCAAATGGATAAAAGAGTTCAAAAAGTTATTGAGGAGAAGAATGCTTTAAAAAGCAAAATTGGCCAGATGGTAAAAGAGATGAGAACACTCTCTGAGGAAAATAAATCCTTCAGACAAAGAGAACTGAGGGAGATTGATAAATTTACAAGAAATCAGGACTCATTACTTCAAAACCAAAAAAAATGATAAACTAGAAGAAAATGTGAATCATCTCATTGAAAAAAACAACTGATATGGAAAACAGATTTAGGAAAGATAATTTTAAAATTATTGGAAACCTGAAAGTCATTATCAGGAAAAGAGCCTTTACATCATTTTCAAAGAATTATTACAGGAAAAATGCCTTGATATCCTAGAAGCAGAGGGCAAAATAGAAATGGAGAGAATCCACCAATCCCCTGAGAAAGAGATCCCAAAAAACCAACCCCTAGGAATATTATAACCAAGTTCCAGAACTCCCAAGTAAAAGAGAAAATATTACAAGCAGCCAGAAGGACACAATTCAAATATCATGGAGCTGCAGTCAGGATCTCACAGAACTTAGCAGCAATTACATTAAAAGCTCATAGGGCTTGGAATATAATATACCGGAAGGCAAAAGAGCTTAGAAGGCAGCCAAGAATCAACTACCCAGCAAGGCTGAATGTCCTCTTCCAGGGAAAAAGATGGACTTTCAATGAACCAGGGGAATTTCAAATGTTCCTGTTGGAATGGCCAGAGCTTAACAGAAGGTTTGGTCTTCAAATACAGGACTCAGGTGAAGCACAGAGTTTAGAGGAGAAGGTGAAAATAAGAGGGACTTAATGATAATGAACTGCATGTATTCCTGGATAGAAAAATGACACTGATAATACTCATATGAACCTTCTCAGTTAATAGACCATGTAGAAGGAGCTTTTATAGTTGAAGCACAGGAAAAAGCTGAATTTGAAGATAAAATATGGTGTAAAAATGGAGTCAATAGAAAAAAGGGAAATGTAATGGGAGAAATAAAAAGGAGATGGGGAATAGGCCAAGACATTTCACATAATATTTTACTTTATTACAATTAGCTATTGCAATGATATGGAAGGGGGAAAGACAAAGGGGAATGAGGGAATCTTTGCTCTCATCAGAGGTGTCTAGGAGAGGAAACAGCATATATACTCAATGTGCGGGGCAGGGCAAATGGGGCTGGGTGTCCTGCCTGAGGCCACATAGCAGGGTGATCATTGGGCGTCTGAGGCAAGATTTGGAGCCCGGTGCTCATGACTCAAGGGCCAATGCTCTGTCTGCCACCCAGCCACCCCTACAATTATTACTATTTTATTTTATTTGGGGTCTTTTTTTTCTATATTTTCTTGTTTTTTGCAGGGCAGTGGGGTTGAGGTGGCTTGCAAGTCACAAGGTTGGGTGATTGTTGGGTGTATGGGGCTGGATATGGGCTCAGGTGCTCCTGGCTCCACAGCTGGTTCTCTGTCCATTGTGCCACCTGGCCATACCTACAATTATTACTATTTTTTAATTTTAATTTTTTTCTCTTCCCTTTATTTTATTGCTCAAGCGAGTCTATATTTTTTGGGAGGAGGGGGTATTTTGTTTACTCTTAAACAAGAGTATTTCATTAATGTATAAAAAACATTTTTTGTACAAAATGAGTATAAATAAATGTTAAATATTAAAAAAACATATTTTCCAGCTTTTCCCCGCCAAAAAGGTAAGAGATGCTACCTCAAAGTTGTTTTAATTTATATCTCCCTACTTAATAATGATTTAGAACAATTTTCATATGATTATTGATAGATTTAATTTCTTCATCTGAAAATTGCCTTTTCATATCCTTTGACCATGTATCAATTAGGGAATGACAGACCTCACCTTAGACACTTGAAACTTATTAGTTGTGTGACCTTGAGAAAGACACTATACCCTGATTGTCTCTCATTGTCCACTTTTCCAGAATCATATTCTTCAATTGACCTGAGTCATATCTTTTCATTGGATCCTCATGGCTCTAGAGGAGTAAATGAGACTGGTGATTTAACTTAATACCTCCTCACTCAAATCCAGTTCTTATGCTTGACATGATCTGCCTAATGCCATGATCTTCTTTGACAATGATGGGGGAAATATCATCATCGTCATCATCATTAGAAATGATTTCATTTTAATTACCCAATGGTATGACCTTGGACAAATCATTTAATGACATTGCCTTGCAGAAACCAAACAAAAATGAAAAAAGAAAAAGAAATGAGTTCTTTGTCTGAAACATTAGTTGTAAAAATAGTTTCCCAAGTTAATGCATTATAGTTCATCTTGGTTGCATTGATTTCATTTGTGTTAAATCTTTTTAATTTAATATAATCAAAATTATCAACTTTTTTTCATTTAAAAAAGTTCTTTATCTCTTCTTTGGTCAAAAACTGCTCTCTTTTTCATATTTCTACTGGGAGGTCATAGAACTCAGTTATATTTTCATCCATATGTACATGCTTATAATTAAATTACAAAAATTCCTTCCACTCTCCCTTCCCACTCCTCTCCTCTCGGTAGGGAACACTCTGGATAACATTTTACATACATATTTTGTTAAACATATTTACAAATTAGTAATTTGGGGCATGAGGAATTAGGATTAATGGAAAGAGATACATGAGAGATATTTCTTTTCTAAAATGTTCATCACATTGGATAGGGGCATTTTTCTTTTCTGTGTGTTTTGTTTTGTTTTGTTTTTCTTCCTCTAGTTGGGAATAATATAGTCCATAAGCAGTCTAATACAATTGTTCAAGCTCTCTGTACTGTCAAGAGGAGTTTCATCCATCAAGGTTCTTTATCTTATAGTGTTGTTGTGTACATTGCTCTAATGACTCTACTCTGTTTGTTCAGAATCAGATCCTGTAAGTCATTCTATGCTTGCCTAGTCCAACCATTCATAATTTCTTATAGAACAATAATAGTCCACAGTATTCATGTATCATAATATGTTTATTCATTCCCCAATGTATGGATATCCCTACAATTTCCAGTTCTTTTCCACTACAAAAAGAGTTGCTATGAATATTTTGGAACATGTAGAACTTTTCCCATTTTGTACAATTTCTTCTGGATATAGTCCTAGAACTGGAATTGTTGGATCAAAGAGTATGAACAATTTTATCGGTATTTGGATGTAGTTCCATATTGCTCTCCAGTAAGGATAGATCTATTCACAACTCCACCAGCAAAGCACAACTATCCCAATCATTCCACAACATATCCAACATTGATAGTCTTCCCTTTTCTCATCTACACTAATCTGTTAGAAGTAATATGATACCTCATTGTTGTTTTAATTTGCATTTCTCTAAATAATAATGATTTGGAGCATTTTTCTATGTTTATCTATTGCTTTAATTTCTTCATTTGAAAACTGTTAATATCCTTTGACCATTTATCAACTGGGAAATGACTTATGATCTTATAAATTTGAAACAATTTTCTATATATTTTATAAATGAGACCTTTATCACAACCCCTGTTTGAGAAGATTGTTTCTCAGCTTTCTGCTTTTCTTCTAATTATGGTAGCAATGACTTTATTGTAAAAGCGTTTTAATTTAATATAGTCAAACTCATTCATTTTGCAGTATATAGAGTGCTCTAATTTTTGTTTTGTCAGAAATCTGTTCCTTTTTCTTAGATCTGATAGAGTATTTCTTGGTGTATTAATTTATCTATGGTATTTCTCCTTATTTGTAAATCTTATACCTATTTTGACCTTATTTTGGTATAGGGTGTGAGAAGTAGAGCTTTGCCTAGTTTTTGCCATACTGTTTTCCAGTTTACCCAACAATTTTTGTCAAATTGTGAGTTCTTATCCCAGAAGCTGATGTCTTTGGGTTTGGCAAATAGTAGATTGCTATAGTCATTTACTGCAGTTTCTTTTGAACTTATTCTAATCCATTATTCTATTTCTTAACCAGTACCAGACAGTTTTGATGGCTACTGCTTTAGAGTACAGTTTTAGATCTGGTAGAGCTAGGCCACCTTCCCTTACATTTTTTTTTTTCATCAGTTTCTTTTCTATTCTTGCCCTTTTGTTGCTCCTGATAAATTTTGTTACTATTTTTTCTAGTAAGAAAAAGTAGTTATTTGATAGTTTGATTGGTATTGAACTTGGTAGATTTGTCATTTTTTTAAATATTAGCTTACTATCAATTTTGGACATTTTTTCCAATTATTTAGATCTGACTTCATTTGGGTGAGGAGAGCTTTATAACTGTGTTCAAACCGTTTTTGTATTTGTATTGGGAGAATGATTGCCAAGTATTTATTTTGTCTACAGTTACTTTAAATGGAATTGCTCTTTCTATATCTTGTTCTTGGGCATTGTTGTTCTTATAAAGAAATGTTGATGATTTATGTGGGTTTATTTTATATCCTGCTACTTTGCTGTATTTCTTAATTGGTTCAATGAGGTTTTTTTGGTGATTACCTAGGATTCTCTTGGCATACCATCATATAATCTGCAAAGAGTGAAAGTTTTGCTTCCTCACTGCCAGTTCTTATTCCTTTAGTTTCTATTTCTTCACTTATTGTTACTGCTAGCATTTCTCTACATTGAAAAGTAATGGTGATAATTGACATGCTTGTTTCACTCCTAAATTTATTGGAAATGGTCCAAGTTTGTTTAATTTTGTATATGTATATTAAGTTAATCAAAAGTTTTCTCTTTGTTTTAATCTTGATATGTTTAATTATGTAGACTGTTTTCCTAATGTTGAGCCATTCCTGCCTGCCTGGTATAAATCCAACCTTATCATGATGTATTATCCTGGTAATAACTTGCTGCAGTCTCATTGCTAAAATTTTATTTGAGAGTTTTACATCAATATTCATTAGGGATATTGGTCTATACTTTTCTTTGTTTTGGTTCTTCCTGGTTAAGGTATCAGCACTATGTTGGTGTTATAAAACAAATTTCACAGAAGTCCTTCCTCTCTGGTTTTAAAAAATTAGATTCCTTAAATGTTTGGTAGAATTCATTTGCAAATTCATTGGACCTGGAGAATTTTTCTTAGCAAATTTATTGATGGCTTTTTTGATTTCTTTTTTCTGAAATGGGGTTATTTAAGAAATTTATTTCCTCTTCTGTTAATCTGGGCAGTTAGTATTTTTGTAATTATTCATCCATTCCCCTTATGTTGTGCAATTGATTGAAATATAGGTCTGCAAAGTAACTACAAATTTTCTCTTTAATTTCCTCCCCAATGGTTGTTAGGTAACACTTTTTACTTTTGATACTGATAATTTGATTATCTTCTTTCTTTCTTTTTAAACAGATTAACAAGAAGTTTGTCTTTATTGGCTTTTTCATAAAACCAATTCTTAGTTTTATTATGAAATCAATGGGTTTTCTTATTTTCTATTTTATTAATTTTTCCCTCAATTTTCAGAATTTCTAATTTGATATTTAATTGGGGCTGTTTAATTTGTTCTTTTTTTAGCTTTTTTACTTCCATACCCAATTCATTCATTTCTTATTTCTTTCTTTCTTTCTCTATTTTATTCAAATAGGCATTTAAAGATATAAAGTTTCTCCTCAAAACTGTCTTGTCTGCATCCTATAAATTTTGGTATGATGTCTCATTATTATCATTTTTTGGACATAATGATTATTTCTATTATTTGCTGTTTGATTCACCAATTATTTAAGACAAAGTTATTTAATTTCCAATTAGTTCTTGGTTTGTCTTTATTACATGTAATTTTTATTGCATCATGGTCTGAGAAGTATGTGTATATTATTTTTGCCATTCTGCATTTGATTTGAAAGATTTTGTGTCCTAGTACATGGTCAGTTTTGACCATGTACTTACCTTTACTTTACCCTGTCAGTAGCTCTCTGCTTCAAATGTGTTTCCTGTAAACAACATATTGAAGGATTCTGGTTTTTAATTCAATCTGCTATCCTCTTCTGTTTTATGTGACTGTTCATCCCATTCATATTTACAGTTAAGATTACTAATTCTGTATTTCCTTCCATGCTATCTTTTTCCACTTATATTTATCTCTTTCTTTTTCTCTTATTCCTCTTCACCAAAATTTTACTACCTTTCCCCTCTGACTTTTCTTTTAGGAATTAACTTTCAGTTTATTTTTACTTATGTATTTCCTTCCCTTATCTTTTCCATTCCTTGTCGTCCCCTTCCCTGTAGATTGTTAGATTTTTAAACTGAATTGGGAATGTATCTTATTCCCTCATTAGGCTAAATCTATTGAATAGAATTTACTTAGCACTCACATTTTCCCTTCTTTCTCCCTAAAAGTGTAAAATTTTGTGCCTCTTCCCTTGGTACTATTACATTATTAATCAGGTATCATCAAATGCAGTTTGATTATTTGATTGCTTGATAAGCTCCTATTGTTATCAAGATATCATCAATTGTTTCCTTGATTGCTTGATTAGCAGCATTCCCTAAAATTGCACCAAATTGTAATTATAATCATATTTTTTCCTTGCCCCCTTTTCAAGTAACTTTAAGTACACATAATCCTCTTCATGAGCCAAAGTATCATCCAAAGTCATATCAATTCTTGAACTATTTGTGCCTCTCCCCCCAGGCCTATTTTCATTCATACTTTACCTCCTTCCCTCCCCATCCAGGGTATTTAACACTTATTAAGTGAAGAGAGGTCAATTGTTTCTCCCCCTTTAGACCCCCCCCACAAACAGGTTACTTAAGCCTTTGTTAAGAAAAGCACCAGACAGTAAGAATCTTGAAGACTAATTGTTTTGATTCAGTCAAACTATGGCAATTTAATGAAAGATTTAAAAAAACCAGTATACTGATCCCTCAAAATGTCAGGACAGTTTATCTGCTTTCTCGATTTTATTTAGGTATATTTAATGTATATGACTATTTATATTATCATTCAGAGAAACTATATTCAAATTTTGCTTCTTAAATTCACTACCTGCATGACCTTGGTAAAGACTTTTAAATTCCCTGTATTTCAGGTATCTCTTCTTAAAAATAGAAAGGTTGGACTGCAGGTTATTTATAGCTTTAAATTCACTCTGTTTCTTATGTGATTTGCATTCAGTATGTTGGAAATAGAAAAAAATATACTGGTAATTACTTTAATGATGTTAAAAATAATTAAGAAAATGAAAAGCAATCTGTCAGTCCTAGAAAATATCCTGCTCTTTCAAATCTATTTTGGAGGTAAGGAAAGTATTCTTCAAAACCATACCAAATTATAGTTTTGGTCAAAATGAATCAAATTAAGAAATTAATTGTGAATCTATTTCTCCTTTGAAAGTATATTTTACTTGTGAGAATATGAAATGTTTATAAAATGGAAAAGTGAAACAGTAGCTTCCTTGTACATATTATGAGACTTCTGGGATATAGATAAGAAGGTGGTGAGAAACTAGAAAGTTCCAGCAACCTTTCTTGAAGTAATTTTCGATGCCTCTAAATGGATCCTAATATAACAGAACTCATAAAATGTAAACTTTTCAATGAGATATCTTCAAGGAATTTTAGGAAAAAGTCTGTCTCACAGGAAAAGGGGGAGCATAATCTAGTGTAGGCAGGAGAGCTAGGAAGCCAGTTAAAGGCTTTTAGTCACAGTGCTACTCTCCTCCCAGAGCAACAGACCAGAGAGGACCAGCTCACAGAGCAATGTTTCAATACTATAACATTAGTGCAAAATTGGGTTACCCTCGGTCAGGGAGCAAAGTGCAGAACAATGGAAATATCAGAGAAGAAAGCCAGGGACCAGCAGACCCTTGGCCAACAGCAAAAAACAAACCAAAACTAAAGAACAACAAAGCTAACAGATTTGAACTATGAAAATGGACAAATAACACACAAAAAAGTGCTAACCATTCATAGCTTCTATTCTGATAGTAGTGATTAAAAAAAACCCATCATCTCAGAAGAGGAAAACAATGAAAAAATGGTTGCATAATAAGCACCAAAGGGGCAGATGAATTGTTCTTAAATCCAAAAAGGCTTCTTGTAAAAGAATAAAAAGTATTATAAGCAAGTAAAGAGTAAAGGAAGAAGGAAAATGTTGGAAAAAAAAGAGAGCCACGCAGAAGAATTATGAAAAGTAAACTAAAGAAAACGATAGGTTTAAAAGTAACATTGACTAGCTGGAAAATAAAATTGACCAGTTAAATTAAATCAACTCAGCAAAAAGATGAAAATGTATAAGTAACTAGTGGTATAACATCCAAATCCTTAGAGGAAAAGTAGAGAGAATTATAAAGAAACATAGAGAGCAAACCTTTAGTAATGGTGGTACCTCAGCTTTCCATTCTCAAAACTAGATAAACCTAACCACAAAAAAAGCATGAAGGAAATTATGATGAATAAATCTTGGAAAACTTAGATATGATAGACCGTTTGAAAAAATAAAATGAGGATAAAAAAAGAATTTGCCTTTTTCTCTGCAGAATATGGCACCTATACCAAAATGGTGATGCACTAGGGCATAAAAATCATATAATCAAAAGCAGAAAGGGAGAAATAATAAATGCATACTTCTCAGATCATGATGAAATAAAAGTTACATGTAATGGAATGTCATGGAAAGAAAAAACAAAAATTAATTAGAAACCGAATAATGTAATTTTAAAGAATGAATGGATCAAACAGTAAATTATAGAAATAATTATTAATTACATCCTAGAAAATGATGACCATGAATCATCATACCAAAATTTATGGGCAACCAAGGCAGTTTTGAGGGGAAACTCTATAACTCTAAATGATTATTTGAATAAAACAGAGAAAGAGATCAATGAACTGGTGTGCAAATGAAAATGCTAGGGAAAAAAAAAATTAAAGATTTTCAATTGAATGCCAAATAGAAATTCTGAAAATCAAGAGAGAGAGAGAGAGAGAGAGAGAGAGAGAGAGAGAGAGAGAGAGATGAATAAAATTGAAAGCAAGAAAATCATTCACCTCATAAATAAAACTACTAAGAATTGATTTTATGGAAAAAAGGAAATAAAATAGATAAAATTTTGTTTAATCTGATTAAAAAACAGAAAAAAGATAACCAAATTACTAGTACCAAAAAAATGAAAAGGGTGAACTAAACACCAAAGAGGATTAAAGAGATAATGTGGGGGCGCCTAGGTGGCCCAGTGGATAAAGTACTGGCCCTGGAGTCCAGAGTACCTGGGTTCAAATATGTCTCAGACACTTAATAATTACCTATCTGTGTGGCCTTGGGCAAGCCACGTAACCCCATTTGCCTTGCAAAAACCTAAAAAAAAATTAAAAATAATGTGATAATGTGATGCTTCTTTGCCAAATTATAAGCCAATATATTTGATAATCTGAGAGAAATGAATGAATATTTTCTAAATTACAAACATCTTAGATTAATAGAAGAGGAAATAAAATATTTAAATAATTCCATTTCAGAAAAATAAATTGAAGAAGTCTTCAATAAACTCCCTAAGAAAAAGTCTGCAGGATTAGATGGATTTAAATGCTAACTCTACTAAACATTTAAGGAACAAGAAATTATTGTTCTACAAAAATTATTTTAAAAAATAGGAAAAGAAGGTGTTCTGCTATATTCCTTTTATGACACCAATATGATGTTGATACCTAAATTAGAATGATCCAAAACAAAGAAATTTCTAGACCAATCACCCTAATGAATATTAATCTCAAAAATCTTACATAAAATTTTAATAAAGGTATTTCAGCAGTTGTTACTAAGATAATAAGCCATGATCAGATTGGATTTATAGAAGGTAGGCAGGGATCGATCAATATTAGGAAAAAGCTCAATATATTTGAACATATCAAAACCAGCAGAAATAATATGATTATCTCAATAGATTTTGAAAAACCCTTTGATAAAATACAACATCCATTTCTATTAAAAGCACTAGAAAGAATAAATGGAGTTTTCCTTCAAATAATAAGTAGTTTCTCTCTAAAATCATCAATAAATAGCATATGTAATGGGAATAATCTTCGAGTATTCCAGTATTATCAGGGTTGAAAGAAGGATGCTCATTTTCAATATCAATATTAAATATGGAGGGGCAGCTAGGTGGTGTAGTGGATAAAACACCGGCCTTCGAGTCAGGAGTACCTGGGTTCAAATCTGGTCTCAGACACTTAATAATTACCTAGCTGTGTGGCCTTGGGCAAGCCACTTAACCCCATTTGCCTTGCAAAAACCTAAAAAACTACGTCATTGTTGGTGTAGTTATTAAATGACTCAACCTTTCTGAAGAGCAATAAAAGTGCAATATAATATGCATACCCTGTCTATCAATAATATTACTACATATATATCTTGAAAAAAGGGTGAAATCCACATGTGCAAAAATATTCAAAGTGGCTATTTTCATGATGGCAAGGAACTGGAAATTAAGGGCATGCCCATCATTTGGAGAAAGGTTGAACAAATTCTGTTATATAAATGGGATGGAACACTACAGTTCTACAAGAAATCAGGAGGGAAGGGAATTCAGAAAACCCTGCAAAGACTTACATGAACTGCTGCTGAGTGAAATGAGTAGAGTCAGCAGAATACTATACACACTAATAACAACATTGGATGATGATCAACTTTGATGAACTTGTTCCTTTCAGTGGTACAATAACCAAAGACAATTATAAAAGACACATTGAAGATTGTCAAGCATATCCAGAGAAGGAACTGTGGACATTAAATGCAGACCATTGCTCACTCGCTTCAGTTTTTAAAATTTTCTTTTGTATTGTCATTTTTTTCCTATCTAATATTTTTCCCTTTCATTGGATTTGATTCTTCCTTCACAACTTGATTAATATGGATCTACATTTCGCACAGTTCTAGCTATAGAGTCTATGTTAGATTGCTTTCAGTCAGGGGGAGGGAGGCGGGAAAGAAGGGAAAAAGAAAAATGAAAACTCAAAACCCTGCCAAAAAAAGATTGCTGAAAACTATTGTTGCATGTAGTTGGAAAAATAAATAAAGAAATTTAAAATAAAAAAATAAGTGAAGTAATTATGCTGAATTCTTTTATCACAAAAAACAATGTGCTAATACCTAAACCAGGGAAACAATGAAAATTATAGACCAATCTCCCTAATGCATATTGGTATGAAAAATTTTAAATAAAATATTAGCAAAGGGACTGCAGCAAGTTATAACAAGTAGGATTTAAAGCAGGAATGAAAGCCTGGCTCAATAAAAGAAAGTAATCATATAATAAGCTTATCAAAAAACAAATAAACAGAAAATATATGATCATCTCAATACACAGTGAAAAAACATTTGAAAAAATACAGCACCAATTGCTTTTAAAAAGACTAGCAAACATAGGAATAAATGAGTTTTTCTTAAAATGATATCTATTTAAAATCATCAGCATGCATTTTATGTGTTCAGGATAATCTGAAAGCATTACCAATAAAATAATGCATGAAACAAGATTTAAATTATAACCATTCCAATTCATTATTTTGTATGTTCCTTGGGCCTAATGTAAGGCAAAGATATTGAAGGAATTAGAATAGGCAATTAGGAAATAAAACTCATTTTTTGCAGATTTTTGATGCTATACTTGAAGAGTACTAGAAAATCAACTAAAACTTTTTTTAATAATAATTTCAGCAAAGTAATAGGTTATAAAATAAATCCGCGTAAATATTCAGCATTTCTATATATTGTCAATAAAGTCTGATAAATGATAGAAAAAGAATTTCCAGTTAAAATAACTGTATATAACATAAAATATTTTCCCAAAACAAACTCAGAACCTTTAATTGAATGCAATTACAAAACTTTCTTCACACAAATAAAGTCAAATATAAATATTGGAAAAAATGCCAATTGCTAATTAGATGGTGTTAATGTAATTAAAATGATACTTCTACCTAAATTAAGTTACTTATTCAGTGACATACTAATAACACTATCAAAAAATTATTTTACTGAGTTAGAAAAAATAGTCACAAAATTCCTCTGAAGAAACAAAAGGTCAGGAATTTCAAGGGAATTAAAGAAAAAATCAAGTGAGCTAACCAACCCATACTAGTTCTAAAATTATATTATAAAATGTCGGTCCGGGAGGCTAGGTGGAGCAGTAGACAGAGCACTGGCCCTGGAGTCAGGAGTACCTCTGTTCAAATCCAGCCTCAGACACTTAATTACCTGTGTGGCCTTGGGTAAGCCACTTAAGCCCCTTGCCTTGCAAAAACCTAAAAATAAATAAACAAACAAACAAACAAATAAATAAAGTATCAGTCATCAAAACTGTCTGGTACTAAGAAATAGAGATAAATGGAATTGATTAGTTGCAAAAAGAAACAGTAGTAGATGATTTTAGAAATCTACTCTTTATTAAACCCAATGATTTCAGCTTCTGGGATAAGAACTCATTAACTGATAAAAAAAATTGGGGGGAAAACTAGAAAATACAATGGCATATTGCTCACATGTTATACCAATTTTGAGTTGAAATGGGAAGAGAATTTTGACATAAAGGGTAATAGCATAAACCATTTAGGAGAAAAAATATTTTATCTGTATATTTGGAGAAGGGAGGAGATTATGACCAAACAAGAGATAGAGAACATTATAAAATTCAAAATGAATAATTTTGATTACATTAAGTTAAAAAGGTTTTATCTTAGTAAAAGAAGTGTGACCAAGATAAGAAACAGTGCAGGAAGATGGGAAGATATTTTTATACTCAGTGTTTTCTGATAAAAATTTCATTTCTAAAATATATAGAGAATTGAAAAAAAATTTTAAAACTAGAAGTCATTTCCCAATTGATATATAATACACACACACACATATAGATAGATAGATAGATAGATAGATAGATAGATAGATAGATAGATAGATATAGTACTATTTGGAAAATGGTCTAAGTCATTACTGAAATAGAGAAATATAAATTTAAACAATTCTGAAGTACTAATTCATACTTATCAGATTGACAAAGGTGAAAAAAATGAAGGTAATCATGTTGGAGAGGATGTGAGGAAACTGGAATACTAATTCATTGAGGTGTGATGATCCAACCATTATGGAAAGCAATTTGGAACCTGGCCCAAAGAGCAATAAAACTATGCATATCCCTTTATCCAGTAATACCACTGAAAAGCCCAAATACCAAAGAGATCATAAAAAAAGAGGAAAAGACCCACACCTACACAAATATTTATAGTAGTTCTTTTTTAGTGGCAAGGATTGAAATTGAATGAATACCCATCCATTTTTTTAATGTCTGAACAAGTTATGTCATATTCATGTGACTGAGTTCTGCATATTCTTCAAGAAATCATGAAGAGTTGGACTTCAGAAAAGTCTTTCAGAAAAAAAGACTTGCATGAAGTTATGCTGAGTGAAATCAGCAGAGACAAGACAACATTATACACATCAAAAGCCACAATTTGAGGTGATAAACTATGTTGGAAATAGCTTCTCAACAGTTCAATGACTAAGGATAATCTTAAAAGACCTGTTTTGGAAAATGCCATTCACATTCAGAGCTATGGTGTCTAAAAGCAGAGCAAAGCATATTATTTTCACTTTTTAAAACTTCTTTTTACTTCCTTAAACTTTTAAAATTCTCTAAACTTCTATATCTACTGTGGAAATTTATTAAATGTGATTGTATGTCTACAAATGTATATCACATTGCTCATTACCATGAGAAGGGGGAAAAGAGAAGAGAAGATGGTAGAGATGTGGACCTCTAAAGCTTGTCAAAGGATAAATATTGAAAGCTATCTTTGCATGTAATTGGGGAAAAAAACTTAAAAAATTAAAAAAAAATGTTCTGCAAAAAGTTTAATAAATAAAATTCTTATGCTGAATCAAATAGAATGACATTTGATGATGATAAATTTTGGGGTGTGTATGTTTTTGTTTATTTAAGCTCATTTTCGTTAGGTTTTTGCAAGGCAAGGATATTAAGTGACTTGTCCAAGTCCACACAGCTGAGTAATTATTAAATGTCTGAGGTCACATTTGAACTCAGGTACTCCTGACTCCAGGACTGGTGCTCCATCCATTGTGCCACTTAGCTGCCCTATATTTAAGCTCATTTCTTTAATAACACAAGTTATATACTTGTGTTTATATACAAGAGCTTAAAGCATTATATGAATCAGTATTGTTCTATAAAATCAAAGAAAACAAATGTAATTGGCTTGGATTTCTAGGGAATGAATCCAGGAATTAGGATATACAATTGAATTATTACATTCATTTCCAGATGCTACACTTTACGATGTGTATTGTCAAACTGCATAACATACAGAGGTGACCAATCAGAATAGTCATATGAGTATTCTTTTTCGGAATGTTATTTGTAATGTTATTTTAATTTATTTTTTTTCAATAAAATAACAATACTGCATTAAACATTCATCTTTTTGTAAACTTTTGAGTTCCACATTTTTCTACCTCTTTCCCTTCCTTCCCTCTTATCCATGACAGTGATCAATCTGATGTAATTTATACATGCACTGTCTTCATATCAGTTTTGATTGGAGAACCTGGGGATTTTGGGGAGAATAGAAGAATTATGGGAATCAGTAGTGTGGGTTTGCTTTCTTTATATATTTGAGAAGTTTTGACAGAGAAGAGTTATTATGTTTTATTTCACTTGGAATAGTAATAATAGAAGCAATTGATAGAAGTTACAAAATTTCTTTGAAATAAGGAAAAACTTGACCATCTAGATAGCACAGTGGATGGAGTGCAAGGCATGGATTCAAGAAGATCAATATTCTTGAGTCAAATCTGACATACCCACTATTTGACTCTTGGAAAATCATCCAACCCCGTATGCCTCAGTTTTCTCATCTATAAAGTGAGTTTGAGGTGAGAATGGCAAAGCACTCCATTATCTCTGCCAGAAAATTCCCAAATGGGCTTTTGAAGATTCAGTTGCAAATGTGAATGATTAAATTACAAGAGCAGCAACAGCAAGCAAATACTTTAGAATGTTTAAAATTGTCCAAAAGCAAAACAGCCTATTTCTAATGGATCTCCTCTTATTACAGTTCTTCAAAGATTATATTTTTAGAATTTTTTGGATATTGTGTACAGGATATCTATTTAAGATAGAAAGATCTATGTAGGGAGGTCCCTGATGATCCCTCCTAATTTGATATTTTGTGAGTCTACTTTAAAAAAATAGTAAATTGTTTTAAAAGGAAGAGCATCACATGAATATATAATAATAGAAATTTTATCCAATAAATCATCCCTAACTCTCTTCAGCTTTCAAAAGTAATCATGTGATTAACTTTATTAATTCTACCATAAACCCAATTTGTTAGATCTGAAAAATGATAAGCAGAATTCAAAAGATATTGTAAGTTGAATAGCCTTGTGTTTTAGAACAGAGATTTTATAATACACTAGCTTTTTGCTATTCACATTTAGGAAGACAAGCAAGTTGTTCTACAAATTTGAAAGAATGGATGATGTAAATATTGATTTTGAAATATATTTTAGATTTTTCAAAGCAAAATTCTAAGAAGGCATCATAAATTTTGTATGTTTTTTTTGTGAAAAGAAGAAATATTTAGCCTATATTACATGCAAATAAATCTGGATAAATATATTGGAATCAAGGCAAAGAAAAATAATCACTCAGAGTTTTGTAAATTTCATGAATGATATTTAGACATTTCAAAAGGGATTATTTTATGAGAATTTCATAATTTTCTCTTCTCTTTAACAATATCATTTTCCAATTAGATTCTTTGGGGATATTATTTACTATAAAGTATTTCCTAATTTGTCAGTTTTTGTCTCATGCATCTTTGCTCTAATCTCTTCTCACAACTCCAAAAATAGATTCTTTCAATTCATCAAAGTTTATGTTACAAAAATCTCTTTGATAAATATATGCCCAGTTGATAAAGAAGCTAACAAAATTACTTGAGAAGTCACTTCCATAAAGGGTACACTCATTTTCAGGCAAAATTAAAAGCTACATTATCATCAATGATTCTGACAATTGTTTTTTTTTTATTTTACTTATATTTTATTTGTTTTCCAATTATATAAAATAGAAGTTTCTACCTATCATTTTTGAAAGGTTTTGAATTTTACAATTTTTCCTCCACATCCCTTCCTTCTCCCCATCCTCCCACAAAAGGAAGTCTTATAGTCATTACATTGTTTCCATTTATACTGATGAAAACTAAATATGTTGAGAGAGAAATCATATCCTTGAGGAGAAAATAAAATATTAGAGATAGCAAAAGTATATAGTCCATAAGATATTTTTTAAAAATAAATTGAAGGAAATAGATTTTGGTCCTTGTTTAAACTCCACAGTTCTTTCTCTGGATACAGATGGTATTCTCCATCACAGGTACTCTGAAATTGTCCCTGATTATTGTATTGATGGATTGAACAATTCCATTAAGGTTGATCATCACTCCCATGTTGCTGATAGGGTATAAAATGTTCTTCTGGTTCTGCTCATCTCATTCAACATTAGTTCATGCAAGTCTTTCCAGGATTCTCTTAAATCACATCCTTCTTGGTTTCTAATAGAGCAATAGTGATCCATAACATACATATACCACAATTTGTTCAGTCATTCCTCAATTTATTGAGCATTCACTTCATTTACAATTATTTCCTGACAATTATTTTATTTCTTTTTTTGCTGTCTTTTTAGGGTTTTTTTGCAAGGCAAACGGGGTTATGTGACTTGCCCAAGGCCACACAGCTAGGTAATTATTAAGTGTCTGATTTGAACCCAGGTACTCCTGACTCCAAGGCCAGTGCTTTATCCACTATGCCACCTAGCAGCCCCAATGCCACCTAGCCACCCCTCTGACAATTATTTAAAAAAAATTCCACAACTCTCCTCCATTAATGTATCCAACTTTTAATACTTTAAATAAGGGGATTGATAC
Organism: Macrotis lagotis; assembly: GCF_037893015.1. Taxonomy (NCBI): domain Eukaryota; kingdom Metazoa; phylum Chordata; class Mammalia; order Peramelemorphia; family Peramelidae; genus Macrotis; species Macrotis lagotis. The sequence continues at coordinate 672,651,404 of NC_133658.1, read as the reverse complement.
AGAAAGAAGGTAAAGAGGTTGAACTTAAACATTAGCTCAGAGCATAAATGATTATACAATTCCTTTTGTAGGTGATATTCCAAATAAGGGTACAAAGGGAATTTATGATGGTATGATAGAATTTGGTCATACTTTACTAATGACATCATTCCCAAATGTCATTCATTGTGATGAGACTATTGCTTGTATTATTTTTCTAACTCATCATTTTGCTGTTCTTCATACTTGTAAGCAGTGTTGTTAAAGTATTCTCAAGTTGTCTTAACATTAAGAATACATGCTTTTGAGCAGTATGATATTTTGTATTAGTGCATAGAAAAACTCAAATTTTACTTGACTGTCAAATTGAGGAGAAAATCTTTGTTGAAAATTTTCATAATTATCAAGCACTACAACTACAATTTGATATTACTGAAAATTACTCCATTTAATTATGTCCAAGTCCCAGGGGAAGACCATATTGCTCCCTCCTATTAATGACTTTTATGATATATTGTAATTATTCTATTTTAGAAATGTAAGGTCTGTTAGAGATTATCTATTATAAAATGAAGAAATTAAGTTTATCTAAAATATTATGAAAAAATGCTCCATATCATTATTGATTAGATAAATGCAAATTTGAAAAGTTCTGTGGTACCTCCTGTCACCTATAAAATTGACAAAAATGGAAAATTAGTATTATTGGAGAGGATATTTAGTGGGGTTGTGAACTGATCCAAACATTCTAGAGTGCAATTTGGAGCAATCTCCAAAGATTAAAACTATTCATACCTTTTAATCAAGCAATGACACTTCTTGGTCTCTATCCTAAAGAGATTACAATAAAGGGGAAAATAATCACATGTACAAACATGTTTATAGCAGGTCTTTTTGTAGTTTTAAATAATTAGAAATTGAGGGGATGCCATCAATTGAGGAATGACCGAACATGTTGTAATATATGAATTTGAAGGTGTACTATTATTCTCTAAGAAACCATGAAGAGCAGATATCAGAAAGCCCTGGAAAGAGTATCATGAAGTGATTCTGAGTCGAGAGAGCACATCCAGAAGAACTTCGTACCAAAAAAGCAGCAACATTATATGATGATCTACTTTGAGCAACTTGCTCTTCTCAGCAGTACAAAGTAGAGATCATTGGCCACCTTAACAGAAGCATTGTGTGACCAAATAAAATAGACTTAGCTCTTCTCAGCAATTCAACAAATACAATTTTAAAGAAGTTGTGTCGGCAAATCTCATCTATATATACATAAAGAATCTGAATGCAGATCAAAATATAGTATTTTCACCTTTTAACTTTTTTGTATTTTTTCCATTTTTGTTCTGATTCTTCTTTTACAGTGTAATTAACATGGAAATATGTGAACCATCATTGTACTAGCATAATATATATATATATATATATATATATATATATATATATATATGTATACTTAGTATTATAATATGGGAAGAGAAAAGATAGGGAAAAGAAAAATTTACAATAATGAACATTGAAAATTATTTTACATTTAATTGGAAAATATATAATAAAAATTAAAATAAAGAAATAAAAAGAACCCTTTGGGTAATAAGTAGTTATAAATCAAATAAATAGTAAGTGTGGATTAATAAAAATATATTATTTGGATGCTGCAAATAATAAATTATACTGAATGTGTTTCCATTATCAAGTGTATTGAAAATGAGACAGTAACTAAGAAAAATCTTTCATATTTAATTCCTAGGAATACATTTCCAAATATAGAATCCATATACAAATGAAATCAAACATCTGGGCAACGAACCAATAAATAACTGTGTGAATTAATCAGGTTGTATTTATGGGCAAGTATAACTTTTTTACTTACATTATATACACTTTTTAATTTAAAATAGTAATTAGGAGGTTTATTAAAACAAACTCTTAAAAATAGCTTCTGTGGGGCAGCTAGGTGGCACAATGAATAGGTCACTGACCCTGAAGTAAAGAAATTTGGCATCTGACACTTAATAATTACTTGACTGTGTGACCTTGGGAATGTCACTTAAACCCAAAGTCTTGCAAAACAAAAAGGAAAAACAGTTTCCTAGAATTCATTTACTACATTTGAATTTGTTTTTCATTTACCATTAAACATTTGATTTATAACCACCTCTATTTACCTTCAACCAATTTCTGTCTGAGGTTATATATGTTTTCTTTATTATTATTACATATAAAAATATTTTGTCTGTTAAAATTCATTATATAACTAACCACAAGTTCAGACTGTCCTTGATTTTCCCTTTCCTTTCAATAAATAATAGTTAAATTGATATTTTAGTGTAAGATTTATGAAGTATTTTTTATATTTTTTTTTAAATTCATTACACTCTTTTAAAGATACTGGCAGTATGGCCTGAAGACAAAATTACCATTTGAGTTATCAAAAACCTTATCAATGTATTGACAGTGGAAGTCCTATAAAGACTAGCCTACTCCCTCCACTTAATAGTCTTTTTCTCTTATGCTATATGCAAACCAGTTGCTTGAGATTAGAACTAATTGGCTGACTTCAATGAAACTATGGATTTCAGGGATATTTCTGTTCAATGAAGTATTAATTTCATTTATTATCTTATCAAAATAACTAGCCAGTTTTTTAATATATAGAGTTCCCTGTTGATGAAATGAAAAATAATCCTTGATCAATTGTAGGAAACAACTATCACGAAAATTCTTGTTATGGATATTTTAGGCAGTAAATATCTGCCTGAAACTGTCAAAGGAAAAGTATAAGCATTTATTAAACATCTTCTGTGTGCTAGATATTGGGCTGTGCTTTTCAAATTTATTTCATTTGATCCTTATATCAACCCTTTAATAAAGGTGATATTATTATCTCCACCTTGTAAAAAGAATAAGTGATTTCTCCAGATTCAAATAAATAATAAGTTACTGAGGCTCAATTTGAACTCAGTTTTTATTGAATCAAATTCCAGAGCTATTTCCCATTCACACAGGTCTCTCTTTTGTGCCTATATCTGGTGCCCCTCCACATTACCACCATAGCATGAATATAACCTTTAATACTCTTCAATTATATGTACTTGTAAGTGAATATTATACATATATATATATATATACATATATGAAATATTTACTGAGCAGCTATTTAGTGTTCATCAATACAATATGTCACCCTTTTCTGTAGTTAGATGAATAAACTAAAAATTGAATTCCTATCCTAATTCTGTGTTGACTTGAACTATGTTACTCTTATTTATTTATTAATTTCACATGCAATTCAATATCTTCACTGACCATATTTAGAAAACTCTGCATTTCCTAAGGTTACTGATTACTTTTCTACCAGACAGTTTAGGTATATGGGCTGCAAAGTTGCCAAAAATGTCAAGCACAATGGAAAAAAGAACAATAATCTTTAACATGAAAAAACAATAAAGAATCTAAGCTGTGCTAGTTTAGCCTTTGCCTGCAATTTATGATTAATGAAGGGAAGGGTTTACTGCAAACTGATTATGTGTTTTAATTTATATGAAATCTAAAGGGCTATAATTTAAGAGAAATGCAATTGGAATCCCTCAAGTCTCACTATAATTTCAATTTGTTATTCCACTTGAATTGATTTTTGATAGTACTTAGCAATACTGCATCAGCAATCATAACTCTATACTCCCATGCATTTTTAGCAATATGAATATATTCATGTTCCAGCCTTCAAAGTAAGCATTTTGTCATCTAGGTCAGACACTTATACTTTTCTAGCATTGGAATCCTTCAGCTAAAGCAAAAAATTCTTGTAGTATGATTCTATTTTTAAAATGTCCATGACTACCAATAAAAACAGAAAGTTAAGTTTAGAAATAGGACATATTAGAACTCCTTTCACAACTTATCAAAAAAAAAAATAGTCTTAATAAGTGTATCCCATTTCTTGCTTCTTGTTACCTCCATGTCACTTAAACTTCTCTGAGTCCTATAATCCTTATTTTTAAAAATTTTATTTGGACCAGTTCACTTCTGAAGTTCTTTTAAGTATAAACTTTTATCATCTAATGATTAATTCTAAGCATAAATTTTCATTTTATACAAGGAGAGTAGGATAAAAAGGGCTTTTTAAGATTCCAGATTTCTTTTCCTCGATAGTTTAATTTTCTAGTGAACTATAAAGAGAGAACAATTAGTCATGACACAGAAATGTCAGTTCACACTAAATTAGCTACAGCCAAGTCATTGACAAAAATAATGATCAACAGAAGTCTTATTTTGGAAAAAAATGTAAATTGATACATATGTTATGACATATAAATTAGTTTATTCTAGTTAATCTAAATGATGGTCAGAGATACACTTCCCACTTCCATATCACTGGCAAGGTCTCCCAATCTTTTACCAGGGCTATTATTGTAATTGCAGTGTTCAAGAAGATGAAATATTTTAAATACAAGAGAGAAGGGAATTAATTGCAACTTAACTTAGAAATTTTTCAGTTATAATACTTTGGATAAGTATTGGGATTAGTATAAAATTGAAATCACACTAGATAATACAACAAGAATCTAATAATAAATAAGCACACATTGAATGTTCTAATGCACATTCCATTATAGTTATTGGTCTTTGTCTGGGAAGAAGTAATTCAAGTTGTGAATTTAAGTGAATCTGTTCAAACAAGTTTTATAAAGTTCAAAGTAAATCCCAAGAACAATGTTGGACAATGGGTATAAAAAAGGAAAAATAAAACAACTCTTGTACTCAAGGAAATTCTTTTACATTGATTTTTTTCCAATCTTTCCTTGATATTTATTGTCTACTTCATAGTGAAATAAGTCAATTTAAGTATTTTTTTTACATTTTTGGTGAAAATATCCATTTATTTTTTTACTTTGAGGTTTAAAAAGTCCATTCTGAGGTAATATTTATGTACTTTTTTAAAACTTTGGAACAATCCTTTTAATGAAGAGAAATAAGATAACAAGGAGATAGGAAAGAAAAGAACTATATCATTGAATAATTTCCTTTTAATCAAGTTTCTTCTGTTTCTCTTCCCTTCCTCTTAGTAAAAGTGAATATTAATTCTTAAGCTTCCCTCCATTATATAATTGCACTGAATATGATCTTTTCCTTAAGGTATCAATCATAACTTTTTTTAATTTATATAATTCGGTATTGTAAATGTGAACTCAGAGATGACTCAGTAAGTGAGAGTGGAGACAACTCAAAGAGAGAAAGAGAAAATGAGGAATCTCATTATCTTTCAGAATTCTTTCAGAAATGTGAGGTCATCCTTCTTTGATTCTCTTGAGTGATTAAAAAAATCATTAATTTTTATGTGTTTTTATAAATTTCCTGAAGTGAAGCTAAAATTTAATTTGAGGTAGTAAAAGTGGCTACCTGGTGAGCCACTGCTTTTGCTCTTGCATGTAATCTTGTTATGTTCTCCATTGTTCTCTTCCAATTAGGCTTAAAGAAATAACTCTTCTTGAGGAAGAGCTAAGAGCAATGACAAGAGAATTGGTCATTCTGGGTAAGAAGAGAAAAGAAGTATTTGTAAAATACAGCCAATATTCTCATATCAAGGGAGGGGCCAAAAAAGATTATTCAAACCCTTCCCTCTCATTTCAGTATTAATCATCGTCTTTCACTACACAATAGGCTTTTTTTGTTCTTGAGATGATCTTTATGTCTAAATGAAAAACCTTTATTTTTATTCTTAAGACTTTCTAATACTTCCATAATTGGATAAGTAATTGGTCACTATGTATGAAAATTCCTTCTTTATTTGGAGAAAAAAATAAAAGTAGAAATTATTTTAAAAATATTGATATTGATATTTCTGGCATGCAAGCAAATTTTAAAGGAAAACATACACAATACTAAAAATCAAATCAAATTCACATTAAAATGACATCTTAGGCTTAACCAGACTGCCAAAAAGTTGATATTATCAGAGTAAATTAAGTATAACTGATTAAAAGTAGGGATGGGGTATCAGAAAAGCCTGGAATGACATGCATGAATTGAAGCTGAGGGAGATGAGTAGAATCAGAAAAATATTTTATGCCCTAACAAAAATATGGAGAAATGATCAAACTTGGTGGACTTGCTCGCTCCATCAGTACAAAAATCAATGATAATTTTAGGGAATCTGTGATGGAGAATACCATATCTATCCAGAGAAAGGACTGTGATGTTTAAAAATGTAGTTCAAAGATTACTTTCTAGACTTCTGGCCAAGATGGCAGAGAGAACACAGGCACAGTACTAGTCTCCTCATCTTTCCCCATCTATCATATGAAACAAACCTCTTAAAAAGAAATCTGACCCACAAAACCCAGAAAAAAGCCAGGACAAATGACATCTACCTCAGAATTTGTCTCCCTCAGCAGCAATGGACAAATTCCAGCACCTGAGTCTGGGCTCAGAGGGTGGATCAGCCCTGATCAGCCAGATTAGAAGCTGAATTGGAGCCTGGGAGACTGAGGGCCCCAGAACTGGACCTGCTGGATCAGCGATGGGGATAGATGGTCCCTAGTTGAGTCAATTAGGGAGCAGGGGTGCACTGACCCTCTGGAGCTTGCCAAAAGGACTGGGGGGCAAGCTCTGGTGCAGGATAGCTGCAGACACACCATCCCTGGGCTCCTCTGGTGTATGCAACTCTGAGTCCAAGCTTCCATTGCTGCTGAGGCCTCTTCCTGGAACAAACAATAGCAGACTACTTCTGCCTCAGGCACAGGTGTGTGAGCAGAAGAACCAGCCCAACTGCCAATAGGGAGAGGGATGACCTCAGGCCAGGGCAAAGCCCACCATTGATTGAAGGCAAAAGGATTCATTAGCTCAAACTCCTCCCTTCAAGCTAAAGAAGAAGGCCTAAATCAAGGTCTCAGACACTCCAGAGAAAGCATCCAGCACCTCCTACTGGCCAGCCAGAGAAATTGGATTCAGTGAGTAAGGCCTCTACTGATACCAAGCCCCTGTGAACCAGCCCCTCCCAAACTCAAGGTCTTAGCGAAATGAAGAAGTGTCAGAGGAAAGGCGGATCCATAGAAAAATTCTTGGAAGTGAATGACACTAACTCTAGAAACCTAGAACCTCTGAGGAGAATATGACCTGGTCTTCAACACAGAAAGACTTTCTTGAAGAAATAAGGAAGGAGTTTAAAAATCAACTGGAAAATTTGGGAGAGACATTTAATACCTTGCAACAAGAAAACAAATCCTTAAAAAATACAATTGGACAAATACAAAATGAGAATAAATCTCTCAGATCATCAATTGGACAAAAACAAAATGAGAAAAAGTCTCTCAGATCCTCAATTGGGAAAATGAAAAAATAAAATAACTCTCTCAAAACCTCAAGTGATCAAATGGAAAGCTCTTTCAAAAGTAGAATAGACCAATTGGAAAAGGAGTTGCAAAAGGTTAATGAAGAAAACTCCTCTCTAAAGAAAAAGAATGGAATCTGCAGAAACTAATGACTCCATGAGACAGCAAGAGCCAGTTAAACAAAATCAAAAAATAGAAAAAAATAGAAGAAAATGTAAAATACCTCATCAACAAAACCAATGACCTTGAGAATAGGTCGAGGAGGTGCAACCTGAAAATTATTGGACTTCCTGAGAACACTGAAGAAAAGAAAACCCTGGACTTAATATTACAGGATCTAGTGATGGAAAACTTCCCAGAGGGAAAAGTAGATATTGAAAGAATACATCCTTCTGCTCCAGAAAAAGATCCTAAAATGAAAACACCAAGGAATGTTATGGCCATATTCCAGAACTATCAGATAAAAGGGAAAATCCTGCAAGCAGCTGGAAAGAAAAGATTTAAATATCAAGGAGTCACAGTAAGGATTATTCAGGACCTGGCTGCATCAACATTAAGGGATCCAAGGGCCTGGAATGAGATATTCCAAAGACCAAGGGAGCTTGGAATGCAGCTAAGAATCCACTATTCCACAAAGGTTTAGCCTTCCCTTCCAGGGAAAAAGATTGACATTTACTGAAATGGAAGAATTCCAAAAATTCCTGATGAAAAAACCAGAGCTAAATAGAAAATTTGGTCATCAAACAGGAGGTTCAAGAGAAACATGAAAAGGTTAAAAAAAATGGGAGGCGGTTAAAAAAATTGGTATATCATAAGTTGAAATTGGCTTTATTCTAGCAGGGTGAAAAAAGATTTTCATAAATCTTGAGAATTGTAACTCTCACAGAGAGAATATACCTAGCCAGAAGTTATGGACATTCATGACCTATCCATGAAACTGCTATCCAAAGAGATGTAACAGACATTAGCCCCACTTGGGGGAAAGACTCTAATAACTCTCAAGAATTTTAACTCTATTAGACAGAATGTATATAGCTAGAACTGACAGATAGTCAGAATTTTCTATGACTCAGATAAAATGATCTAAAAAATACTACCTCCTTAAAAAGGGGGACAGGAAGGAGACAGAAGGAGGGAGGAGACTGAATGGAGTAAATCTCATTACACTAAGAGGTACAAAATACCTATGGTAATAGAGGGGAAGAAGGGAGGAGATAAGAAACACCTGAATCTACTTCTCATAAGATTTGGCTTAAAGCAAACTTACACATACTTAGTTAACTTAAAAAATGTCTGACCTTTCACAGATTAAAAGGGATAAAGTGGAGGGGGGATGGAGAAAGGGAGAGGGGAGTGGGGAAAAAGGGGGAATTAACAAACAGAAGGGAAGGGAAAAGGGAAAAAGAAAAGGGAGAAAGAAAGGGGAGGGGGTGATATAGGAGGGCAAAGAAACTGAAGGGGGTGGTATTCAGAAAATACAGGGAATTATGGCTAATGGGAGGGGGAGGGGAAAATACAAAGGGAAGAAAGTACGGAGGGCAATAAAGAATTAGTTATCAGAGCCCTGAATGTGAATGGAATGAACTCTCCCTTAAAATGTAAGCATATAGCAGAGTGGATTAAAAACCAGAATCCAACCATATACTGCTAAAAAAGAAACACATTTGAAGCAGAGAGATACACATAGAGTAAAGGAAAAAGGTTGGAGTAAAACATATTTTGCTTCAGCTGAAGTAAAAAAAAAAAAGCAGGGGTAACAATCCTTATCTCAGAGAAAGCTGCAGCAAAAATGAATAGCATTAAAAAAGATGAGGAAGGAAACTTTATCCTCCTAAAAGGTACCATAGACAATAAAGCTATTTCAATGCTGAATATATATGCACCCAATGGGACAGCATCCAAATTCTTAGAAGAGAAGCTGAAAGAAATACAGGAAGACATAGACAGCAAAACTCTACTAGTGGGAGACCACAACCTCCCACTCTCAGAACTAGATAAATCAAATAATAAAATAAACAAGAAAGAAGTTAAGGAGGTAAATAGATTGTTAGAAAAACTAGATATGGTAGACTTTTGGAGGAAATTGAATGGAGATAGAAAGGAATATACCTTTTTCTCTGCAGTACATGGAACATATACAAAAACTGACCATGTACTAGGACAGAAAAACCTAATGATTAACTGCAGAAAGGCAGAAATAGTGAATAGATCTTTCCCAGATCACAATACAATAAAAGTCATATGCAACATTGGGCCAAGGAGATACAGACCCAGAACCAACTGGAAACTGAATAACCTCATTTTAAGGAATGAGTGGACCCAAAAACAAATTATAGAAAGAATTAACCATTTTATCCTAGATAATGATAATAATGCAACAACATACCAACACCTATGAGATACACTCAAAGCAGCTCTCAGGGGATATAGTATAGCTTTAAATGCTTACATGAATAAATTGTAGAAAGGGGAAATCAATGAACTAAATATACAAATAAAAAAATTAGAGAATGAACAAATTAAAAACCCTCAATTAAATGCAAAATCAGAAATTTTAAAAATTAAAGGAGAAATTAATAAAAGCGAAAGCAAAAAAAAATTGAAGTAACAAATAAAGCCACAAATTGATATTATGAAAAAAAAGCAATAAAACTGATAGACCCCTGGTCAATTCGATTTAAAAAAAGAAAGAAGACAACCAAATTGCTAGTATCATAAATGAAAAAGGTGAACCCACCTCCAATGAGGAGGAAATTAAATTAATAATCTGAAATTATTTTGCCCAACTCTATGCCAATAAATTTGATAATCTAAGTGAAATGGGTGAATATTTACAAAAATATAAGTTGCCCAGGTTAAATGAAGAGGAGATTAAATACCTAAACAACCCAATCTCAGAAAAAAAACATACAACAAGCCATCATTGAACTCCCCAACAAAAAAATCTCCAGGGCCTGATGGATTCACAAGTGAATTCTACCAAACACTGAAGAAACAATTGTTTCCAATTCTATATAAACTCTGTGGCAAAATAGGGAAAGATAGAACTCTGCCTAACTCTTTCAATGAATCCAATATGGTGCTGTTACCTAAACCAGGAAGAGTTAAAATAGAGAAAGAATATTACAGACCTATCTCCCTGATGAATATAGATGTAAAAGTCTTAAATAAAATCTTAGGAAGCACGTTATCACTAGGATAATAAATTATGATCAATTAGGATTTATCACAGAAATGCATGGTTGGTTCAATATTAGGAAAACTGTTAGTATACTCAATCATATCAACAACAAACCTATCAGAAAGTATAAGATCATCATATCGATAGAATCTGGAAAAGCTTTTGAAAAAATACAGCATCCACTCCTACTAAAAACACTAGAAAGTGTAGGAATAAATGGACTGTTCCTTAGAATAATTAGCAGTACCTAGCTGAAACCATCAACAAGCATTATATTCAATGGGGAGAGGCTAAAGGCATTCCCTATAAGATCAGGGGTGAAACAAGTGTGCCCATTATCACCACTACTATTCAATATTGTATTATAAATGTTAGCTTCAGCAATTAGAGAAGAAAAGTAAACTGAAGGAATTAGAATTGGGAAGGAAGAAACAAAACTCTCACTCTTTGCAGGTGAGATGATGGTCTACCTACAGAATCCCAAGAAATTATCCAAAAAACTTCTGGAAACAATTAGCAATTTTAATAAAGTTGCAGGTTATAAAATAAACCTTCATAAATCCTCAACCTTTCTATATGTCTAGCAAGATACAGCAGGAAGAGCTAGAAAGAGAAGTCCCATTCAAATAACCTCAGACAATATAAAATACTTGGGAGTCTATTTGCCAAGACAGACTCAGAAACTTTTTGAAAACAATTATAAAACACTTCTCATACAAATTAAATAAGATTTAAATAATGGAGCAAATATCAACTGCTCATGGATAAGTAGAGCTAATATAATGAAAATGACAAATCTACCAAATCTAAACTACCTGTTTAGTGCTCTACCAATCAAAATTCCAAAAGATTACTTTAATGAGTTAGAAAAAAGTGTAAGCAAATTCATATGGAGAAATAAAAAGTCAATAACTCCCAGGAGCTTAATGAAATAAAGTGCAAAAGAAGGTGGCTTAGCCCCACCTGATCTAAGATTATATTATAAAGCATCAGTCACCAAACTGTTTGGTACTGGCTAAGAAATAGAGTGGTGGACCAGTGGAATAGACCAGGTGCAAAAGCAGGAGATGATTATAGTAATCTGCTGTTTGATAAACCCAAAGAGTCCAGCTTTTGGGATAAAAACTCCCTCTTTGATAAAAACTGCTGGGATAATTGGAAGTTAGTATGGAAGAAACTTAGATTAGACCAACACCTAACACTCTTTACAAAGTTAAGACCCAAATGGTTATAGGACTTAGACATGAAATCAATACTATAAGCAAATCAGAAGATCAAGGACTAGTTTACCTGTCAGATCTATGGAAAGGGGAGCAGGATTAAGGAAGAGTTGGAGAACATCACCAAAAACCAACTAGATAATTTCAATTACATTAAATTAAAAGGCTTTTGCACAGATAAAACCACTGTAACTAAGATCAAAAGAAATGTAAATTGGGAAACAATCTTTACAACTAATGATTCTGACAAAGGACTCATTTCTAAAATTTACAGAGAACTGAGTCATATTTTAAAATAAAAAGCCATTTGCCAATTGACAAATGGTCAAAGAATATGCCAAGGCAATTTACAGATGGGGAGATCAAAACTTTCCATAGCCATATGAAAAATTGATCTAAATCATTAATTATTAAAGAAATGCAAATTAAAGCTTCTTTGAGGTACCACCTCACACCTCTCAGATTGGCCAATGTGACCAGAAAGGATAATGATCATTGTTGGAAGGTTGTGGGAAATCTGGGACTCTATTACACTGTTGGTGGAGCTGTGAACTCATCCAACCCTTCTGGAGAGCTATTTGGAACTACACCTAAATGGCAACAAAAATGTGCATACCCTTTGACCCAGCAACACCACTACTGGGTCTATGCCCTGAAGAGATCATGAAAAAGGGTAAGAACTTCACTTGTACAAAAATATTTATAGCAGCCCTGTTTGTGGTGCCAAAGAATTGATAATCAATAAATATCCTTCAATTGGGGAATGGCATAGCAAACTGTGGTATGTGTTTATGTCATGGAACACTATTGTTCTGTTAGAAACCAGGAGGGACAGGATTTCAGGGAAGCCTGGAGGGATTTGAATTAATTGATGATGAGTGAGATAAGCAGAACCAGAAAAATACTGTGTACCCTACCAGCAACATGGGGTTATGTTCAACCTGAAGGACTCACTCATTCCATCAGTGGAACAATTGGGAACTATTTTGGGCTGTCTACAAAGGAGAGTGTCATCTATATCCAGATAAAGAGCGGTGGAGTTTGAACAAATTTCAAGGATTATTCCCTTTACTTTAGAATAAAAAAGAGATATCTTATTGTCTGATTTTGTTACCTCTTAGACTTCTCGCCTCTTCCTTATGGTTATGATTTCTCTCTCATCACACTCAATTTGGATCAATGTACAACATGGAATCAAAGTAAAGACTGACAGAATTCTTTCTGTATGGGGGTGGGGGGAGGGAAGTAAGATGGGGGAATTGTAAAACTCAAATAACATCTTTAAAAAATTTGAAAAATAAAAATGATTACTTTCTCCAGTATTTCAAAAACATTTCTAAATATTACACAATTTTGCTATCTCTAATATTTTCTTTCTTCCCTAAGGATATATTTTTTTCTTTTAATACATTCAATTTTGATGTATACATACCATGGTAACAAATATAAAGAAAATCAAAATGCCCTCTGTTATGGAGGAGGGAGATGGGAAGGGAGGAAGAGAGAAAAAAATAAAAATTGTAAAATTCCACAGGAAATTAAATGCCTAAATAACCCTAACTTAGAAAAAGAAATTCAACAAGCCATTATTGAATTCCCTAAGAAAAAAAATCTCCAGGACCAGATGGAGTCACAAGTGAATTCTATGAAACAATTAAGAAACAATTGGTTCCATTTCTATCAAATTCTTTTGAAAAATAGGTTAAGACAAAATTCTCTCTTACTTTTTTTATGACACCAATATGGTGCTTATGACTAAACCAGCAAGAGTCAAAACAGAGAAAGAAAATCATAGACCTATCTCCCCAGTAAATCTAGATGCAAAAATCTTAAATAAAATCTTAGCAAAGCAATTACAGCAAGTTATCACTAGGATAATACACTATGACCAAGTAGGATTTACCCTAGGAATGTAGGGTTGGTTCAATATTAGGAAAATTCTTAGTATAATTAATTGTATTAATAATAAACCTATGAGAAATCATATGATTATATCAATAGATGTTGAACAAGACTGACAAAAGACAACACCCATTTCTACTAAAAACACTAGACAGCATAGGAATAAATGGATTGTTCCTTAGAATAATAAGCAGCATCAGTCTGAAACCATCAACAAAGGAATATATTCAAGGGGGTTAAACTAGAGGCATTCCCAATAAAATTGGGGGGGTAACAAGGATGCCTGTTATCACTACTACTATTCAGTACTGTGTTACAAATGTTAGCTTCAGCAAAAATGGAAAAAATAAATTGGAGGAATTAAGATAGAGACAGAAAAGATAAAACTCTTGTTGCAGATGGCATGATAGTATACCTAGAGAATCCCAAAAAATCATCTAAAAAATACCAGCAATAATTAACAACTTTAGCAAAGTCACAGGATGTAAAATAAAATCCTATAAATCCTTAAGATTTCTATATATGATTCACAAGATATGACTGAAAGAACTAAAAAGAGAAATCTCATTCAAAGTAACTTCAGACAATTTAAAATACCTGGTAGTCTACCTGCCAATGGAGACTGAGAAACTTGATGAAAACCATTACAAAACACTTCTCACACAAATGAAATCAACTGGGCAAATATCTACGGCTCATGTATATGTGGAACAAATATAATAAATTTGACAAGTCTACCTAAATTAAACTACTTATATAGTGCCCTACCAAGCAAAATTCCAAAAAAAATATATTTTAATGAGTTGAAAAAATTGGAAGTAAATTCATATGGAGAAATAAAAAGTGAAGAATTTCCAAGGATTTAATGGGGGAAAAGTGCAAAAGTAGAAGCCCTACCAGGTCTAAAATTACATTAGAAAGCACCAGTTATCAAAACTCTCTGGATTGGCTAAGAAATAGAGTAGTGGATCAGTGGAATAAACTAGGTGCAATAGCAGGAAATGATAATATTAATTTGCTGTTTGATAAAACCAAAGAATCCGGGTTTGGGATAAAACATCTCTTTTTGAAAAAAAAAACTGGAAAATTGGAAGTTAGTATGGAATAAACTTAGATTCTCCCAACACCTCACACCCTGTACCAAGATAAGATCAAAGTAGATACAGGATTTAGACATAAAAGACAATATTATAAGAAAACTAGGAGATCAAGGAATAGTTTACCTGTTAGATCTATGGAGAGCGAAGTTTTTGTGACCCAGGAAGAGATGGAGAACAGCATTAAAAACAAACTAGATAATTTTGATTGCATTGAATTAAAAAGCTTTTACTCAGACAAAACCACTGTTACCAACATCAAAAGAAATGTAGTAAATTGGGAAACAATTTTTATCACTAGCATTTCTGACAAAAGACTCACTTCTAAAATATGTAGAGAACTGAGCCAAATTTATAAAAAAAAACAAACAGGCCATTCCTCAATTAACAAATGGTCAAAGTATATGTGGAGGCAATTTTTCAGATGAGGAAATCAAAGCTCTCCATAATCAATTGAAAAATTGCTATAAATTATTACTTATTAAAGAAATGTAAATTTAAGCATCTCTGAGGTACCACCTAACACCTCTCAGACTGGGTAATATGACCAGAAAGGACAATAATCAATGTTGGAAGGGATGTGGGAAATCTGGGACAGTAATACATTGTTGGTGGAGCTATGAACTCATGCAACCTTTTTGTAGAGCAATTTGGAATTATGCCCAAAGTAAAGTAAAAACTGTGCATATGCTTTAATTCAGCTATACCAGTCCTGGGTCATTACCTTGAGGAAATCATTAAAAAGAGTATAAATATCACTTGTACAAAAATATTCATAGTAGCTCTGTTTCTGACAAAGTATTGGAAATTGCATGAATATCCATCAATTGGGAATGACTGAACAAACTGTGGCATATGTACATTATTAAACATTCTTGTTCTATTAGAATCCAGGATGGATGGAATCACAGAGAAATCTTGAAGGATTTGCATGAAGTGATGCTCAGTGAGATGAGTAGAACCAGAAGAATACGGTATACTGTAATAGCAACATGGGGTTGATAATCCATCTTAATGGACCTGCTTATTCCACCAGTGCAACAATCAGGGACAATTTTGGGGTATCTGTGATGGAGGATCTGTATCTGTATCTTGAGAAAGAATTGTGGAGTTTGCACACAGACCAAAGACTATTACCTTTAGTTTATTTTTTTTATTATTTTTTTTTAGGTTTTTGCAAGGCAAATGGGGTTAAGTGGCTTGCCCAAGGCCACATAGCTAGATAATTATTAAGTGTCTGAGACCGGATTTGAATCCAGGTACTCCTGATTCCAGGGCTGGTGCTTTATCCACTGTTCCACCTAGCCGCCGTTTACCTTTAGTTTAAAAACAAATTGTTATCTTATTATAAAATTTTGCTATCACTTGTATATTATTTTTTTAAGGATGTCATCTTATATCAATGCATAGCATGGAAACAATATAAAGATTAACAGACTGCCTGCTGTAAGAGATGGAGGGAGGGATGGGAAATTAGGGGAAAAATTGTAAAAGTCAAAAATAAATAATTTTTTTAAAAAGGAAAAATGTAATTCATAAATTTGCAAATGGATGAATGCTGAAAAATTATCATTGTATGTCATTGGAACAATGAAATAAAATTCAAGTGAAAAAACTGTAAAATTCAAAACTTTGCCAAAATGATTTGAAAATATTCAGTTAGATTGAATCAGTAATTATAGGAATTTTCTCTCTTTTAAAGTATCTTCAGATCATATTTGAGACTGTGTATATATTTGTGGTTATTGTTAATGATAATATGAAGTTCTTTGTGGTCAATTCTCTCTAGTTACCAAGCCCAAATTCAAAGCAGGAAGACCTCATATTGTAAGATGTATGTCATCTGTTCCTAATTATAGGAGTAAACTTACATTTCTATAGAACTTCAAGCTTTACAAATCAATTTCCTCACAATAATACTTCATTTAATGTTGTTTGAAAGAATTTCCAGCCAAGATAACAGAAAGAGGACAAGCACAGTTCTAAAGTCTCCTGATCTTTCCCCATCTATGATATGAAACAAACCACTTAACAGAAATCCAATCAACAAAACCCAGAAAGAAGAGCCAAGAGAAAGAATATCTTCCTCAGGATTTGTCACCCTCCATCATGGGCGAGTCTGACTGCAGAGGGCAGATCAGCCCGATCAGCCTTATTAGGGGCAGGTTTGAAGCCTGGGAGCCTGAGGGCCAGAGAACCTGAACTGCTTGATGAACACCAGGTCTTGGGTCAATTAGGGAGCAGTCAAATTGGTGTTGGAGCCTGCCAACAGGGCTAGATGGAAACTTCTGGGGTAGGAGAACTGCAGAGTTCATCCCTTGACTTCTCTGCCCCAGTCACAGGCATGTGAGCAGAAGAACCAACTCATCTGACAATAGGGAGAGGGATGATAGCTCTTCAGGGTAAAGCCCACCATTGATTGAAGACAAAAATATCTAACAGCTTCAATCACCCCTACAGGACAAGGGAAAAGGCCTCAATCAAGATCACAGACACTCCACAGAAAAAAACAGCACCCCCTACTGGACAGCTGGATATATTGCACTCAGAGAGTAAAGCCTCTAGGGATCCCAACACCAAACCTCTGAAAGTAGTTTCTTGCCCTATTATATAAACCTATTGAAATTAGAACTTATTTAATGGTCTTTTTTACCCCCTTTTTTTTTGCAAGGCAATAGGGCTAAGTGACTTACCCAACTTACACAGCTTGTTAATTATTAAGTGACTGAGGATAGAACTTTTATTCAGGTCCTTTTGACTCCAGGGCTGGTGCCTTATCCATGGACCCCTATGGACTTTCTTCTTTTCTTTGTCTTTAGTTGCATTACTGTAACTAAATAATAGCTTTATAAATGCTTATTGAGTTGACTTGATTGAGGACGTGGAAGAGTTTTTTATATGTGAAACAAATGATACAAAAATGTCAAATTCCTTCACATGTTACTGATATATTTGCTTATATTCTAACAGATATGTATTGCAATATTTGTATATTTATATTTTGATATGTTGTTGTATAAATGATTTTCCCATGAGTATATTATTATTCATACTGAGAACAGTATTATTTTTTGTAACAGTAAACTGAGTAACAATCCAATAAGCATTTTTTAAACCAGGGTTTCATAATATGGAGTCTTTGAACTCTAAAATAAATAGAATGGGAGAGAGATGGATAGAGACACAAAGAAAGAAAGAAAGAAAGAAAGAAAGATAGATAGATAGATAGATAGATAGATAGATAGATAGATAGAAAATTGCATTTCAATGTAATTGAGGTTCTTTTGACAATTCCATTCATATTTTATATTATACATTTAAAGATATTATTCTAAGATGGATTCAGAGGCTTCATCACACTTTCAACATCCATGACAAAAATATGCTTAATAATCCTTGTTTAAAATGTACATATACAAATAAGTTATACAGGTCAACATGCTCCTTGATTTATTAGTACATATCTCAGTATATATAGGTACATTTTTTTCAAACTGTTAGTTTGCAATTAGAAAGGAGAAATTAAATCATATAAATTTGAAAACAAATCATTTGTTTTTCTATTCAAGAAAAATATGAGAAAATTGTTGGGTGCAAAAATAGTTAAGAAACAATTCAAAGACCCATTTTTTCTTTATAAGTGTAATTCTAAAATAATAAATTGTTTAATAAAATATCTTTTCTAAACTGAAAGATTTTGAGCTACAAAGTCTTCTGAAATAAGACTTCCCTTTCTAGAAAATTCCAAGAGGTACCAAAGCAGAAATTATTTTCAAATAGGAATGAAATATTTCATACAATGTTTAAGATTAAAAAAATGTTTTAAATCCCTTTCTTTCAAGATGCAAAAAAAGATGAGAAGTATATTCTCAGATTAATGAACAATAAATATGAATTACATTGGGGACACCTTTAGTTATACATGTTGATTATACATTCTAGAACATTTGATTTGAGAATTGATAAACAATTTGGTGAGATTATGCTTTTATTTTCTATATTATTTTGGTGTAAATATTTAAATTGTACTTTCTAATCATAAATGATTTAAATTTTCACAAATCTAATTTACGTTGAAATTTTCTGCTGCTACATTTAATATACTGTTATTCTCAGAGATATAAACAGGATTAATTTCCCAATGAAATAGATTAAATGAAATTAGTTACTAAACATTTTAGGAATTTGAATAGTTTACATGTATTCACATATAAAGATAAATATGCATATTTAATTTTAGCATTGTGAATTATTATTCTTTCAAAATAAATGTGATAAATTCAATTTATATAACTTGATAGTCATGGAACACTGAATGTAAGATGACTTATTTTGTGAATGAGAATTTATTTTTCCCTCGTGAAAAAATGCAATTTTAATTCAAGGAACGATAGACAAAAGTATATTTGTAGTTGATTTTAAAAGAATTAAAATAGTGTCTGGAATCAAAATTATTAATTGTCATGGAATATGCTAAGCAAAATACATTCCTAATTATGGATTCTCTTTGCTATTCGTCAATAATGATTAATTTAACTCATCATTTTCTAGATTTTTTTATGCTGGTCTGTTAAAAATTTATAGTTTTTAGTAATTTCTATTATGATTAGTACTTATTTTATCTCTTTTTTTCTAGAATTCAAGATTAGGTACTAATGTGTTGTTCTAAAATTTATTTTGTTAAACTTTTATATTAGTATACACTACAATTTCTTAGGACAATGATTAAAGAATTATTTTTGTTTTATCAAAACTAAATATAAAGAAGTAAATAAAATGTACATTCATTTAATGATTTCTCCAATATTAAGATGTCAAAGGCAGATGTAAATACTTTACACATATGCACAAGTACCTATGGTCATGTACTTAATGTATGTACATATGCATGTACCCAATGTGTCTATTAAATTTGAGTGCCCATAAACTTTATATGTACATTACAGTCATACACTCAGTGTATTCATACAAATCAGTTATATGTATACATTTACAAGTCATTATGTTCATGCATAGATTTCTGTAACTATAAGCATGTACCCAATTGTGTGCATACACATACATATATGTATTATCATCTTTATTTTACAAGTTAAGAAATTAAAACTTACAGTGGGAAAGTGAATTTTCCAAGCTGTTATAGTTAATAACCAATAGAGACAGGACTCATGCTCTGTTTATTCTTAATACAAAAGCAGTACCCATTCCATTGAATTATCAAATGCCTTCCAGGAATTTAGTCATTTAGATTAAAAGACAGATGGCAAAGTGGAAAGAATTCTACATTTGGAGCAAGATAACACAGGCTTAAGGGCTGACTGTGATGCTAAATGACTATATGAAAGTCAGCAGGTCACTTATCCTCTCACACTCAGTTTAAATGGAAATTCTGATACTATCTATACCTATCTACCTCAAAAGATTATGTTGAGAAAACATGCTATTCTACTTTAAAATATAATAAATATAAATAAGAATTACATTTTCCACCTTCACTAACATGATATCAAATACAAACATTCTCTTGTTCTAAGTAAGTTTATTTCTACTAAAACAAAAAAAAATCATTGACATCCTCCTGAATTTTAAACTTTCATTTGACTATATGGTCTAATGGGATCCAGTACTATAAGACAATGTGTTTTTCATTATCTTTACAACTTTTATGATCTATTTAGTATTTCCTCATCTGGCTATGTTGCTTATAATACATGCCAATTATAGCTAGAAATGTTTTTGAGTTCATGAAGTTAATTGTTAATTTTTCAGTATAAGAATTTGCACTTTGGTAAATGGAAAATTCTTCAAATCAGAGTCTGATTTATTTTGATTGTCTAGATATAAAAGTGATGGAGAAACATTAATAGAGAGTAAACTTAAAAATGTGCCATATATAATTTTTTCAAATCTGTCTGGCAAGCATTTATCACCACACCTCAGATCTTTATTTATCAAGTGATCACATTCGAAATTTTTTCATCTTATTTTTTTGATTACAGGTTAGGCAACTACAAAAATGTATACTTGTTTTTCTCTTGTTTCCTTATGAGTTCATAGTCTGAATCACTTTCTTGGTGAATTCAGTGACATTTAAAATATAAATATAACCTTAGTCTAATCCTAGGTAAGTTGGTTATGGGACCCACATTATGTATTTATGTATATCTAGTATATACATCCAAGTGGTCTATGTTCAAGTATGTTTAATTAGTCACATTTTTAAAATTTCTTTAATTCAAAAAGTAGGTGACCTAATAATTTTGTGATCTCTCCTTGGCAATCATATACAAAATCATAAGAATAGTCATAGAATGTTAGTTGAATAGATCTCAATAGCTCTCTAATTAAACCTATACATGAAGCAGAATGTACTTTGTAACAGGTTAATGAAAGATCATCAAGCCATTACTTAAAGAAATCTTGTGAAAAGGAAAATATTATGGGCCAGAGTATTCGATTACTCTTTTGCATAAATTTAATGATAAGAAACTTGTCTTGATATCAAGCTTAATATTTCCTCTTTTTAACTTCTATCCATAGTTCACAGTACCCTTCTTTGGAGTAAACAGATAAATAAAACTTTACTAATTCCTCTTTTACAGAACAGCAATTTTAATATTTGAACACTATTTAGATTTCTTCAGAAATCTCCACTTCTCAAGTTTTAATATACTCTGTTTCTTGAATATAACATAGAAGTGGGATTGATCATCATTCAGGATACCTCCATCAATATGCCTTCTAGTAGAGTGCCAGAGCTGGAATCAGGAAGACATCCTGCTGAGGTCAAATCTTGCCTCAAACACATCAGTCATGTTACCCTGGATTGGTTATTAAACCCAGCTTGTCTCAGTTTTCCAATTGGTAAAATGAACCAGAGAAGTAAATGGCAAACCACACTGTTGCCTTTGTTTTAAAGCCCTACAGGAGCCACGAAGTATCAGACATGACTGAAATAACTAAACAATATAACTTGCATTTTTGCCATGTTCCTCCTAAATTGTGGTATGTGTATTTCAGTACAGTTCCAACCATCAATAAAGTTAAATAACAAAAAAGGAAACAACTTCCTGATCTCTCAAAGTCAAGCAAGATAAAGTTAGCTTTTTTGGTACTTAATCCTACAGGATTGTGTAGAATGTGTATTTCAAAAAAAAACATAATTGAAAGTTGTTCCTCCCCACACAACCAACTGTTTTTTACTTATACCTTCTCATCCTATAATTATGAAATTGATTTTGGAAAGCATTTGATGAACTTAAAATTACTGTTATTGGATCTTATCTTATTATATTTATTTAAATGTTCTAATTATTCAAGATATTTTCTTATTTCGTTTCTTTCTTTATTGTTTTTTGAATTTTACAGTTTTAACCCAATGTATCCCCTAACCCCCCAAAAAGGCAGTCTGATAGTCTTTACATTGTTTCCATGCTATACATTGATCAAAATTGAATGTGCTGAGAGACAAATCATATCCCTAAGAAAAAATATATAAAAATAGCAAAATTACATAATTAAATACTTCAAAAAATTAAATTAAAGGTAATATTCTATGGTCTTTGGTTAAACTCCACAATTCTGTCATTGGATATAAATGGCATTGTCCAACTCAGAGACCATAAAATTGTCCCTGATTGGTGTACTGATGAAATGAGCAAATCCATTATGATTGATCATCACCCCCATGTAGATGTAATGTTGTACAATATTCTTTCTGTTCTGCTCATCTGGCCCAGCATCAGTTCATGCAAGTATTCCAGGCTTATCTGAATTACCATCCCTCATGGTTTCTAATAAAATGTTCCATACATATACCAGCCATTCCCCAATTCTTTCTCAAGAAAAAAAGAGCTGCTGTGAATATTTTTGTATAAGTGATGTTTATACCCTTTATCATAATCTCTTCAGGGTATAAATACTGGTATTGCTGGATCAAAGGTTATACACATTTTTATTTCTCTTTGGGTGAAATTATAAATTGCTCTCCAGAAAGTTTGGATGAGTTCACAGCTCCACCAACAATGCATTAGTGTTCCAGATTTCCCACATGCCTTCCAATATTGATCATTGGCCTATATGCTCATGTTGGTCAGTCTGAAAGGTGTTAGGTGATACCTTAGAGATTCTTTAATTTGCATTTATCTGATGTATAATGATTTAGAACAATTTGTCATTGAACTATGGATCTCTTTTATTTCCTTATGTCTAAATTTTCTGTGCATGTGCTTTGACAATTTATCAAATGGGGAATGATTTTTTTATATAACTTTGACTTATTTATCTATGTATTTTAGAAAGAGTACTTTGACAGAAATGCTAATTGCAAAAATTGTTTCCCAGTTTACTGCATTTTGTTTCATCTTGGTTACAGTAGTATTCTTTGTGCAAAAGAAAATCAAAATTATCTACTTTGTTTTTAATGATGTTCTCCATCTCTTCCTTGATCACAAACTGCTTCCTTTTCCATAGCTCTGATAGTTAACTATTCCTTGAACTCCTGTTTTACTTATAATATTGTCTTTTTTGTCTAAATCTGTTTTTTCTTATCTTGGTATAGGGTATGAGATGTTAGTCTAATCTAAGTTTCTGCCATAATAACTTCTAATTTTTCCAACAGCTTTATCAAAGAAAGAGATTTTATCCCAGGACATGGGCACTATTAGTTTATCAAACAGCAGATTACTACAATCATTTCCAGGTATCTCTTTTGCACCTAGCATATTCCAGTGATCCACCAATCTAGTTCTTAGGCAATACCAGACAATTTTGATGACTAATGCTTTACAATATAATTTTAGATCCACTAGGGCTAATCCACCTTCTTTTTCACCTTTTTCATTAAATTCTTGACTTTTTATTTCTCCTTATGAATTTGCATATATTTTTTTACAAACTCATTAAAGTATTTTTTTTGGAAATTTTATTGGTAGGGTACTAAATTAGTATTTTAATTTAGATAGAATTGTCATTTTTATAATATTAACTCTACCTATCCATGAGCAGTTGATATTTGCTCAGTTATTTAAATCAAATTTTATTTGTGTGAGAAGCATTTTGTAATTGTTTCCATAAAGTTTCTGAGTCTGCCGTGGCAGGTAGACTCAGGTATTTTTGAAATTACTTTGAAAGGGATTTTTCATGTCTAGTCATAACATGTCTAGGTGTTCTAACAATCTATTTACTTCCTTCTTATTAATTTTATTGTTATATTTATCTAAATCTAAGAGTGGCAGTTTGAGGTCTCCCACCATTAGAGTTTTGCTGTCTATTTCTTGCTGTAACTCATTTAAATTCTCCTCTAAGAATTTGGATGTTATACCACTTGGTGCACATATATATAGTATTGAAATTGCTTCATTTTATATGATACATTTAGGAGGATATAGTTGCCTTCCATATCTAATTTAATGAGATCTATTTTTGCACCTGCTTTGTCTGAGAGGATTGCCACACCTGTTTTTTTCACTTCAGCTGAAGCAAAATATATTGTGCTCCAACCTCTTACCTTTACTCTATATACATTTTCTGCTACAAGAAATCAGTTTATTGTAAGCAGCATATTTTAGGATTCTGCTTTTTACTCCAGTCTGCTATTCACTTACATTTTGTGGGAGAGTTCATCCTGTTGACAAAGTTAGTCTTATTAACTTTTTATTGCCCTCCATGCTACCTTACCTCTATTTATATTTTCCTTCTACTTATATTTTATCCATATTCCAAAGTATTTTGTTTCTGAATATCACCTCCTTCAGCGTTGTTGCTCCTGTGGATCCAAACCCCACATCTTTCCCCTTTCCCTTTCCCCCTTCTTCTTTCTGTTTCTTTCTTTTTTCCTCCACCTTCCTCCTCTCCTCTTTTAATACTCGAAAGATAAGATAAGTTTCTCAACTTAATTGAGTATGTGTGTATATGTTAAATTTACACCTACTCTGATGAGAGTATGATTCAGGGAGTTCTCAACTCCTCCTTTCTTCCCCTCTATTGCAATAGGTCTTTGGGTACCATATTTTGTAATGCGATTCACCTAAATCAAACCCCTGCATCCTGCAGTCTCTACTCTCCTCCCCTTTTTGGCAGGTATTGTTTTAAAAGCATTCTATCAGAGTCACTGATAAGTTATGAGTGTCTATCACTTCTGGCTAAGTATGTTCTCTCTAATAGAGTTAAAATTCTTGAAATTTATGAGAATCTTTCTCTCAGGTGGGGATATAGCCAGTTTCAACTTATTGCATAGCACTTTTTTTCTTTGTCATTTTCTTTTTTACCCTTTCATGTGTTTCTTGAGCCTTCTATTTGATGTCCAAATTTTCTATTTAGCTCTGATCTTTTCATCATGAAAAATTAGAATTCTCCTATTTCACTAAATGTCTACCTTTTGCCCTAGGAGTGACAGCTCAATTTTGCCAAATAGTGCATTCATGACTTCAGTCCAAGCTCCCTTGAGATTCAGAATATCTCATTCCAGGTACTTCAATTCCTTAATATTGATGCAGACAGGTCTTATGAAATCCTTAATGTGGCTCCTTAGTATCTAAATGTTTCTTTCTTACTGCTTGTTGGATTTTCTCTTTTATTTAACAGTTCTCATATTTGGCCACAATATTCCTTGGTGTTTTGATATGGGGATCCCTTTCCAGAGTGGACCACTGTATTCTTTCAATAACTATTTTCCCTCCACTTCCATGATATTAGGGCAGTTTTACATTACTAAATTCTGTAATATTTTGTCCAGGTTTATTTTCTCTTCAATGATTTCAGGAAGTCCAATGAATCTTAGTTTCTCTATCCTGGTTCAATTCTCATGGTCAGTGGTTTGGTCAAGAGGTATTTTATATTTTCCTCTATTTTTTTTTTTATTTTTTGGTTATGTTTAATAGATTCTTGTTTTCTCATGAAGTCATAAGTTTCTACAGATTCCATTCTTTTATTTAGAGAAGAATTTTCTTTATTTATGTTTTGTATCTCCTTTTCCAGTTGGTCAATTCTATTTTTGAAGAAGTTTTCCATTTGCAGAAGGCTAGTTTTAAGGGAATTATTTTCTTTTTGCATTTTCCCACTTGAGGATTCGTGAGAATTATTTCCTGTTTGTATTTCTCCAATTGTATTTTCCATGGATTTGTTTTCTTGTTACAAGATGTTAATTTTCATTTACAAGGTATGAATTTTCTCTTGAGTTCCTCTTCCCAGTTTTTCCAATTGATTTTTAAAGTTCTTCCTGATTTCTTCTGGGAAGTCTTTCTGGACTGGAGACAAATTCATGTTCTCCTCAGAAGTTCTAGATCTCTTTTTTTTAGGATCTTTTGTTTCAAAGTAGTTTTAAATGGGCCCCACACACTGGACTTTCTTCATTTTACTATGATCTTGTGTTGGGGCAGGGAATGACTGACAGAGATTTGCTTTTGAAAATCCTAAAGGCTTTGCTCCCTGGGTTCAGTAACTCCTAGTGGTGGAGCCACTAGGAGGGTTCTGATTAATTTCCCTGGAGTGTCTGTGAGGTTGATTTGAGGCCCTCTCCTTAGGCCTGGAGGAGCTGGGCACTGCAGCTGGATTATGTTATCTTTGAACAAAGTGGGCTCCTGGGGTAAGGTACTTAATCTGTCTATTCAGTTGAGGCAGCTCTGTTGCCCACACCTGATCCTGGGTATGGTTGTGGGTGGAGGGCGATGTTACTTTGTTTGTTCTGGAAAGAGGGTTCTGCTGAAAGTAAGAAGCTTGTGGCCCTGAGCAGAGAAGACCAATTTCTAGCCACACTCTGCAACTTTTTGTGCTGGTATTTGCCTTCCAGCTCCACTGGGACTCCCCAGACATCTGCTCACACAACCAAAGACTCTGCTGGACCTCTGGCTATACCCTGCCACTGCCCCTGGGATTGGTTCTCTTCTGTCTGCTCCAAGTTTACACATGCTCCCCTGATTCAGATCTTGTTCGTAGATGTTCTACTTGTAGCCTCTATTTTTTGGGTTATCTTATGGGATTTCTTTCATGTTATTTTTTTATGTTTTTTTCCAAGGCAAATGGGGTTAAATGGCTTGTGCAAGACCACACAGCTAGGCAATTATCAAGTGTCTGAGGTCAGATTTGAACCCAGGTACTCCTGACTCCAAAGCCAGTGCTCTATTCACTGTGCCACCTAGCTGCCCCCTTTCATGTTATTTCTGAGGGAAAACCAGGAGACTTTAGCACAGTGCCTTTTTTCTTTCAGCAAGATAGCTGAAAGTCCAAAGTCAAGATCTTTCCTCAATTGCATTTATTTCATTCTATATATTTGTGATTTCTCCCAAGGTTATATGAACTTGAAGTTAAAGGAGCATATTCTTGAGAATTGTAACTCTATCAGAATATACATAGCCAGGAGTGTTGGACACTCATCATTTATGAGACTGCTATCCAATAAGATGAAACTAGTTATATCTCTATCTGGGAAAAAGACTCTAATAACTCTCAAGAATTGTTAACTCTATTAGAGACCATTGTTAACTCTATTAACCAGATGGAAGCTCATGACTTTTCTGTGACTCAGACAGAATGTTTAAAAGCAATATCTCTTTTAAAAGGGGACAGGAAGGAGACAGGAGGATGGAGGAGATTCAAAAGGGTAAATCTCCCTACATTAAGAGGTACATAGGAGCGGCTAGGTGGCACAGTGGGTAAAGCACCAGCCTTGGAGTCAGGAGTACATGGGTTTAAATCTGGTCTCAGACACTTAACAATTACCTAGCTGCATGGCCTTGAGCAAGCCACTTAACTCCATTTGCCTTGCGAAAACCTAAAAAAGAGGTACAAAAAGACCTATTGCAAAGGAGGGGAAGAAGGGAGGAATTGAGAATCAAGTGAAACTTCCTCTCATCAGACTTCGCTTAAAGTCAACTTACAGACATACAGTTAAGCGAAGAAACTTATCTTAACTTTCAAGTATTAAAAGGGGAAAAGGGGAGGCTTTGAATGTGGAGGGGGACAACGATAACAGAAGTAAGGTAAGGAAGATGGGGGAAAGGGAAGGGGGAAAGAAAGGGGGGATTGATATAGAAGGGCAAACACATTGAAGGTGGTGTTATTCAGAAACAAACTACTGGGGAATGTGGATAAAGTGAAAAAAGGACAAAAATATAAACAGTGGGAAGATAGAATGGAGGGAAATAAAGAGATAGTAATTATAACTTTGAATGTGAATGGAAGGAACTCTCCTTTAAAACATAAGCACAGAGCAGATTAAAAACCAGAATCCTACAATTTGCTGATGACAAGAAACTCATTTGAAGAAGAGAGATACATATAGAGTAAAGGTAAGAAGTTGGAGTAAAAGATATTTTGCATCAGCTGAAGTGAAAAAAATCAAGGGTGGAAATCCTTACCTCAGACAAAGCAGCTGCAAAAATAGATAACACTAAAAGAGATAAGGAAGGAAACTATGTCCTCCTAAGATGTGCCATAGACAATGAAGTAATTTAAATACTAAATATGTATGCACCCAATGGTATAGTATCCAAATTCTTAGAGGAGAAGTTGAAAGAGCTACAGGAAGACATAAACAGTAACACTTTGCAAATGGGAGAACTCTCAGATTTAGATAAATCTAGCCAAAAACTAAAGAAGGAAGTTAAGGAGGCAAATAAATTGTTAGAAATCTAGATATGCTAAACTTATGGAGGAAAATGAATGGGTATTTTTTTCCTGTAGTACATGGAACATAGGCAAACATTGATCATATACTAGGGCATAAAAACTTAGAGATCAATGGCAGAAAGGCATAAATAGTGAATACATCTTTTCTTAGATCATAATGCAATAAAAATCACATGCAGTATAGGACCAGAGAGAGATATAGACCCATTTGAAACTAAATACCTCATTTTATGGAATGAGTAGATCAAATAACAAATAGTAGAAAGAATAAATTATTTCATCCTAGATGATGACAATAATGAAACAACATACCAAAATTTATGGGATTTACTCAAGGTGGCTGTCAGGGGAAATATATCTTTAAGTGCTTACATGGATAAATCAGAGAAAGAAGAAATCAATAGACTAAATATACAACTAAAAAATTAGAGAATGAACAAATTAATCCCCCAATTAAATACCAAATTAGAAATTCTAAAACATAAAGGAGAAATTAATAAAATAAAAAACAAGAAAGCTATTGAATTAATAAGTAAAAGCAAGAGTTGGTTTTGTGAAAAAAATTAATATAATTTGTAAACATCTGGTCAATTTGGTTGAAAAAAAGGAAGAAGAAAACCAAATTGCTATTATCATAAAGGAGTAAGTTGAACTCTCCACCAAAGTGGAGGAAATTAAAATAATGATTTGGAATCGTTTTGCCCAACTCTATGCAAATAAATTTGACAAGCTAAGTAAAATGGATGAATATTTACAAAACATATTAGTTGCCCAGGTTAATTGAACAGAAAATGAAGTCCCTAAACTACTCTATCTCAGAAAAATAAATGAAACAAGCCATTATTAAACTCCCTAAGAAAAAATCTAAAGGGCCAGATGGATTCACAAATGAATTCTATCAAACATTTATGAATAAGTAGTTCATATTCTATATTAACTCTTTGGAAAAATAGGTGAAGTCAGAACTCTGCCTAATTCTTTCTATGATACCGATATGCTGTTGATACTTAAGCCAGAAAGAGTTAAAACAGAGAAAGAAAATTATAGACCTATCTCACTGATAATTATAGATGCAAAAATCTTTTATTTAACTTTTTTTATTTATTTATACTTATTTTTGTACAAATGATGTTTTTTCTACATTACTAAAATATTCTTGTTTAAGAGTAAACGTAATAGCCTCTCTCCCCTCAAAAAATATAGACCTGCATGAGCAATAAAGGAAAGAGAAAAAAATTAAAATTAAAAATAAAACTAATTACATTAACAGGTGCAGCCAGGTGGTGCAGTAGATGGAGCACTGGCCCTGGAGCCAGGAGCACCAGAGCCCAAATCGGGCTCCAGACACTCAACAATCACCCAAATCTGTGACCCCAGGCAAGCCACCCAAACCCCATTGCCCTACAAAAACCAAAAAAATAATAATAATAATAATGATAATGGTGATGATAACAATAATAACAATAATAATAATAAAAATAGTAGGGGCAGCCAGGTGGCACAACAGACAGAACACCAGCCCTGGAGCCAGGAGCAACCGAGTCCAAATCTTGTCTCAGACACCCACCAATCACCCAGCTGTGCAGCTCCAGGCAGTCTACCCAGTTCTAATTGTACTGCAAACCCCGAAATTATAATAATAATAATAATAATAATAACAATAGATGTGTTTCAGTCTGTGTTCCAATACCTCCAGCTCAGTCATGGGTGGATCAGATTCTTTATGATAAATCCATCATAAAAGCTACTTCCATATTTTTCCACCATTGTCATTGCTGATTGCTACTCCCTCCATTTGTACTTCCCCACTACCATATACTATATTTTCTCTCTTCTTTCTCTGTCCCTCTTCTTAAAAGTGCTGTAGCATAGCTGAGTGGTGCAGCAGACAGATGCCTGACCCTAGGGCCAAAAGGTCCTGAGCCCACATACCACCTCTTAGGCCAAGCAACCACTCAGACCTAGGGTCCATTAAAGGCTATCCAATCCCAGCCCCTTGGAAGAAGTAAACCACTCTCCCCCATGGTCCACCCTCTCCTCCATCATTCACATCACCCCTTTCCCCTCTTCCCCTTCTCTCCTTCTTACTCTGGATGACCTATACCCCATTGAGTGTATATGCTGTTTCCTCTCATAGCCACTTCTGATGAGAACGAAGGTTCTTATTCCCCCTCACCCCACCCCTTTCCATATCATTGCAATAGCTCATTGCAACAAAAAAAACCCTTATTATAAGAAATATCTTAACCTATTCCACCTCTCCTTTTTCTTTCTCACATTACACTTCCCTTTTACTCCATTTTTATATGATATTACATCTTCAAATTCAGCTCTCCTGTACTTCATCTATAAAAGCTCCTTCTACCTGCTTTATTAAATGAGAAGGTTCATATGAGTATCATCATTATCATTTTTCTAAGCAGGAATACATGTAGTTAATCATTAAGTCCTTCATATTTTATCCTTCTCTTCCACTCTCTATGCTTCATCCATGTCCTGTATTTGAAGATCAAACTTTATGCTCAGCTCTGGCCATTTTAATAGGGCATTTGAAATTTTCATGTTTGATTGAAAGTCCATCATTTTCCCTGGAAGAGGACATTCAATTTTGCTGGTTGGTTGATTCTCTGTTGCATTCTGAGCTCTTTTGCCTTCTAGAATATTATATTTCTTTTTTTGTTTGTTTTTAGGGTTTTTTTGCAAGGCAGACAGGGTTAAATGGCTTGCCCAAGGCCACACAGCTAAATAATTATTAAGTGTCTGAGACCGGATTTGAACCCAGGTACTCCTGACTCCAGGGCCAGTGCTTTATCCACTATGCCACCTAGCCATCCCTAGAATATTATATTTCAAGCCCTATGAGCTTTTAATGTATTTGCTGCTAAGTCTTGTGTAATCCTGACTGCAGCTCCATGATATTTGAATAGTGTCCTTATATCTGCTTGTAATATTTTCTCTTTGACTTGGGAGTTCTGGAACTTGGCTATAATATTCCTAGGGGTTGGTTATTTTTGGATCTCTTTCTCAGGGAGATCAAAGGAATCTCTCAATTTCTAATTGTCCCTGTGTTTCTAGTCATTTTTGGGCAATTAGCCTATTGTAATTCTTTGAAAATGATGTCAAGGCTCTTTTTCTGATTGTGACTTTCAGGTATCCCAATAATTTTTAAATTATCTTTCTGTATCAGTTGTTTAACTTTTTATTATTTTATATTTATATTTATGTTATTTTTGTACAAATGAGCAAACATAATACTCCCTCCCCCTAAAAAAATTGTTTTCTTGATCAGTTATTTTTTCAATGAGATGTTTCACATTGTCTTCTAATTATTCATTCCTTTGGTTTTGAAGTATTGTGTCCTGACTTCTCATAAAGTCAGCAGCTTCCTTCAGCTCCAGTCTACATCTGAAGGATTTGTTTTCATCAGAGAGCTTTCTTATTTCTTTTTCCATCTGGCCAATTCTGCTTTTTAAAGCATTCTTCCCCTCAATAACTGTTTGAACTGTTTTATCCATTTGACCTATGCTGATTTTTATCATGCTATTTTCTTCAGCATATTTTTGGGTCTCCTTGACTAAGCTGCTGATTTCTTTTTCATGTTTTTCCTGTGTGTCTCTCTCATGTCTTTTAGCATATTTTTCTATCTCCCTCACTTTATTTTCAAAATCTATGAGCTCTGTCATAGCCTGGGCTCAAATTCTGTTTTTCTTGGAGGCTTTAGATGTAGAAGCTTGGACTTCCTCGTCTTCAGATTGAGTATCTTTTTTATCCTTCTTGGGATCATAGAGAATGTATTTCTCAATGGTTTTCCTCTTTGATCTCTGTTTACTTATTTCCCCAGCCTGTGCCTGGCCTAGGGGTGATTCTTGGGCTTTTGAGTATTATTGGGACACTCCCCACCAAGGACCTCAGTGTATGAAGCTCTGTCTTCCCTCCTGATCTGTGAATGACCACAAGCACACCCCTCTGCCACGGGGCTGAGGTGGGGTGGGCCCTGCTGTTCTATGAAAGGCCTAGACTGCAATCAAGAACTCAATGTGGTCAGAGCCCCAGAGTCCTTTTTAGCAGGGACAGAGGACAGACCTTGAAGTCTCTCTCTACCCTACCTAGACTGACTACTCAAGGCTCAGTTGTCTTCAGGCTCCTGCTTACTGGCTCTGCCAGCTTCTGGTTCCTGGATTTGTACTGCTGCAGTCATGCTGCTGGCTGAGTGCCCTGAGGGCTGGGCTTCACGTGCTTGCTTTGCAAAGGTCTCCATGATTTTCCAAGTCGTGCCCACTCCTCTCCAGGTTGTAGGTCACGAAACTGCCCCTGCTGTCTTGAACCGTGACTCTCAGCTCCCTGGGGCTGCTGATGGGAGGCTGAAGTTCCTTCACTCTGGCAGGATGTGCTCTAACCCCGTGGAGTGGAGCCTTTCCGTTATTTTCCAGGTTTCCTTGGGCTGGAGAACTGTTTCATTGGATCCCTCTGTGGGTTCTTTCTCTCAAAAATTTAGTTAGAGTCCTTATTTTATTAGTTTTGAGAGAGAGCACCTAAGAGAGGATCTTCTCCTATCACCATCTTGGCTCCACCTGTCAGTATGCAAAAATCTTAAACAAAATCTTAACAAAATGATTACAACAAGTTTTCACTAGGATAATACATTATTTCCAAGTAGCATTTTATCCCAGGAATGCAGGTTTGGTTCAATATTAGGAAAATTGTTGCTATAAGAAATTTTATCAATAACAAATCTATCACAAATCACATGATTATATCAATAGATGCTGAAAAAGCCTTGGACAACATACAGCACCATTCCTACTAAAAACACTAGGAAGTGTAGGAATAAGTGGATTGTTCCTTAGAATAATAAGCACTATCTATCTGAAACCAGTAATAAGCAACATATGCAATGGGGATATGCTAGAGGCATTCACAATAAGATCAGGGGTGAAATAAGGATGACCATTATTACCACTTCTTTTTCAAATTGTGTTAGAAATGTTAGCTTCAACAATAAGAGAAGAAAAAAGAAATTGAAGGAATAAGAATTGGGAAGGAAGGGACAAATCTCTCACTCTTTGCAGATGACATGATGGTATAACTAGAAAATTCAAAACAATCATTTAAAATACTAGAAATAATTAGCAACTTAACAAAGTTGCAGGATATAAAACCCTCATGAATCCTCAACATTTCTATATATGACTAGTAACATATAGCAGAAAGAGTTAGATAGAGGGGCGGCTAGGTGGCACAGTGGATAGAGCATGGGCCCTGGAGTCTAGCACTGGCCTTGGAGTAAGGAGTACCTGAGTTCAAATCCGGTCTCAGACACTTAGTAATTACCTAGCTGTGTGGCATTGGGTAAGCCATTTAGATTGATGGATCAGTGGAATAGACTAGATGCAATAGCAGGAAATGATTATAGTAGCCTGTTGTTTGATAAACCCAAAGAGTACAACATTTGGGATAACAACTCTCTTTGTTAAAAACTGTTGGGAAAATTGGAAGTCAGTGTGGAAGAACTTGGATTAGACCAACACTTCACACCCTATATCAAGATAAGATCCAAATGGATACAGGATTTCAACAGAAAATACAATAATAGAAACAAACTAGAAGATCAAGGAGTAGTTTATCTGTAAGATCTATGAAAAGCAAAGCAATTTATGACCAAGGAAGTGATAGAGAACAACATTAAAAAAACTAGATGATTTTGATATTAAATTAAAAAGCATTTGCACAGACAAAACTACTGTAACCAAGATCAAAAGAAATGTAGCAAACTGGGAAACAATCTTTACAACCAATGTTGGCCACACCATCATCCCTGCTGTATAATTTTAAGTATTCCCCTATTCTTGACTTCTGTCTTGTTGCCTATTACCCTGCTTAAAAATTATACAGCCTTTTAAAAATAAAAATTTCCCACAAAATTCACTTGATGTTGTCAATTTATAATTTATCCTTTGGCATTCCCAGTTACATTACATTTCAAAATTCAGCTATAGTTACTATTTTATTTCCTCCTGCTATTTTCACAACTCCAAAATATGGCTTCATTTTTATCATTCAACAGAATGTAGTTACTAATCTTTAACTTCTCTTCAATTCTCTTCTCTATTTTTTTAAATATCATTACTATATTTTAGTTCTTTTGCTATCTGTCTAACTGCTCCTCATTCCATTTTCCTGAATCTTCATCACTTCTACATCTTCTCTTTTTCTTTCTAGGAACATTAACTTTAGGCTCTTTCCTGAGTTCTATTACCACACAATTTCAACTAACTTTTAAAGATTTTTCAAGCTCAACAAATCCAAACCAGAACGCGGTATGTAACCGCGCCCCCCACTAAACATTTGTTCATTCTTTAATTTCCTGTTAGTATTGTGAAGATAAATGTTATTTCAGTAATTAAAATTTACAATTTTTCTCACCCCTGACATTACTTTTTCTACAGAAGGCATTGAATATATCCCACTCTTATTTCTCACAAAGCCATCACCATAGTTCAGGCTTTTTTTACTGTTCTTCACTTTTCTCTTAATCTGTTACAATAATTGGTTTTACTGATTTATGTTTCTCTACTTTCAAATTCATTCTAAACTTAGTTATCAAAATGATTTTTGAAGTATAATTTTGATTATGTCACTTTTCCTCTAAATTCCTATGGCTTCTATTATCTTCAGTGCGCATTTAAACTCCTCTTTCTTTCATGTCTTCCTAAATGTTTTCTCAGTGCTCATACTTTTTAATCCTATAACTCATAAAACTTAATATGACCCTTCAGCTTCATGCTTCGCATTGACTTAACACCATGCCAGCAATATTTTTCCCAACCTCTTACTTTTAAATATTTAATTTTCTTTAATATTCATCTCAAATAGTTTCTCTTACAGGATTTTTTCCTCCTTAATTAACTAACCTCCTTAACCTGATTCTAGTTGGCACCCCTATTTCCTCTAAAGTTAAGGATCAAGTATTCTCTATTTGTAATTTAATTTCTGCTTTATGTATGTTACCCCTGCCATTGAAATTGTTATTGCTTAGGAAAAGGATTTTTATTTTTATTATTGATTTCATTATTGATTTTATTTAAATTGTTTTTTTTGGTGTGACTCAGTCATTTCAGTTATGTTTGACTTTTCATGACTGTATTTGTACTTTCTTGGCAAAGATAACAAAGCAGTTTGCCATTGCCTTCTTCACCTCATTTTATCGATGAACAAACTGAAGCAATGGGGTTGAGCAACATGCCCAGGATTACACAACTAGGTAAGTGTCTGAAGGCATATTGTAACTCAGGAAGATGAGTCTTTGTGACTCTGTGTCTGACACATTATTCACTGAATCATCTAACTACCCTCAATTTGTATAGAAAGAACTTACATAGTAAATAACTGTTGGCGTACTTCTTTTTTGATGAGGACCAATAATTTTACAAAATTGAAGTAAAATAGTGGATGAAGAGTAATGTTGCATAATTGCACAATCATCATTGTCATTATCCTAGGGTCATTGTGATACAATGGCAAAACAAAAGTCAAGATAACTGGTGACATCCTGGACTGGAATGGGTTAATTTTGTTTCTTTGAAGTCAGAGCAAACCATAAGGCCTTGCTGCAGCTGCCTTTATGAGCAGTGGACCAAATTATTTTCATCTGTTCATTTCACTGGGAGAAGCCTTCATATGCATGACTCCCTTTAATTCAACACAGGTTTGAAATATGTGAGTTAATATGATACTACCAGGGTGTAACTATTGCTCATGTTGGAGCATTTTTTAAGACAGTTGGGTCAAGTATCTTTCCCAAGATCACACAACTAGGTAATTATTAAATTTCTGAGGACTGATTTGAACTCAGGTCCTCCTGACTCCAGGGCAGCTACTCTATCCATTGTGGCACCTTACTGCCCTATGCTACAGCTTTTGGGAGCCACAGGTGACAGGTAACAAGTGGACATTAAAGAAGGTGAATATCTCTGAAAAGGGCTCAGCAAGCCCTCACATCAGAGCTGCTTGTTTTTAATGAACAAATCTTATGCCAAAAATTGAAGAAAATGTGTCCTTTTTCTTCCCCAAAGCCAGCACATCTTTTTATGCTTTTTGATCTCATCTCCTCTTATCTCTTTCAGAATTTTGTCTCCAGTTTTTCCACCTTTTTGTCTAATCTTCACTCTTTCCCTAACTGCCAGTTCCTTACATATTGCCTGTAGATACATTCTCCTGTGTCTTGTCCATGAAAGCAAAAAATAAATAAAAAACCCCAAATTTTAGCAGAATACGATATTCTTGCTATTTCTGTCTCTTCCATTTCTCAGCCAAACTCCTTGAAAAAGACATTTCTCATGGTTGAATTCAGTCTCTCTCATATCAGTCTTTCTACACTGTCCCATACCTGGCTTCCTATGACATTGCTTAACTGAGTCTGCTCTCTCCAGAGTTAGCAATTATCTCCTATTTGACAAGTGTAAGCTTTCTTTTTGTTCTTCAATCTTTTTGATTCTTCTATTGTATTTGACTTATAATAATATCTACTAATGGCGTTTTTCTCCACTATTGTGTTTTGGGGTCATTGTTTTATCTTGCTTCTGTTTAGCAATCTTATCACTTTTCAGTTTTCTGTGCTTCTTCATCACTCCTATCATACAAAGTCACACATATTCAGCTAGTCTCTTTTCCTAGAACTTTCTCAACTTTTTTTCATATACTCTATATTTGTGTCATCAATATGTATCAAACGGTCATATAACTTCTCTATGCATATAATTCTCAGATATATCTAAGTCTATGTCCTCTCTTGAGCTCCATTTTATATCACCAACCATCTATAAAATATGTAGAACTATTTATTGCAGAAGCACCACAAACTTAATATAGCCAAAACAGAACTGATTTTCTTTATCCTTACATAACTCACCCTTTCCCTAATCTTCTCTATTACTGTTAAGATTTAAGTCTTAACCAATTTCCCATTCACTTTCATTTACAACTTTGGTATCATCCGTGATTTTTCACTCACCTCTCATATTCATTAGTCAACAAATAATAAAGTTTGTTTCTCCCCAAACTATACCTATCATATCTAGAACTCCCATTACTCCCATTTACTCTCCAAGTCATAGTAATGCACTTGCTGTTCTACATATGTAATATATTGTCTCTCATCTCCATGACCTTACATGGAGTATCTTATATGTCTCAGATGTGTTTCTTGTTTACATTTGACTCTTGGGATCTTTGATTTCAGTTCCAAAAAGGCAAATATTTCAAGTAAAAGAATCAAGAAAAAGCTTTTGTAGTGCAGTGGCCAGGGGAGGGGGAGTGGGAATGATTGGTATTAATTTATTTTATTCATGTAACTATTCTGAGAGACATTTGCTACCATCACACTATTTTTAAATTTAATAAAACTGTAATGTAGAAAAGTTACCTGATTTGCTCAGGGTCACAATGTTATTAATTGCTTTAAGCTGAATTTGTATTTATATCTTCCTGACTCAGTGCTTCACCCATTGTGCTACATAGATGCCTACCATGATATAAAACTTCCTGATAGATTATAGACTGAAATTGAGCTTGCAATTCTCTAACATTTTTGTATTATTATTATTCTTAGAAGGACTAGTTTTTAGGAAATAGATTTGCCATCATTTTTGAGTAATCTGAATTTTGAAACATTTTTGGTTTGGGAATACCAAGCAAAGATTGTACTCCACTGATATAGCTTTCCAAAACCCAAGATTATTTCCATGCCTTGCTGAAATAGTAAAATAGAGACATAATACATCATGCTCTGTTCATTGGAATTGTTATAAAAATGATTTTTATTTTACCTTTCATTTTAGAAGAATATCAAAAGTTTGAAATTTTACATTAGGTAAGTTTACCTATATTCTCTATTGCAGTACAAAAAAATAAGAGTATATTATTTTAATACTTAGGAAAATTGGCAAACTTCTTGTATGACCTTTCCATAATTTAATCTACTTTCAAAAACAACTTATAAAATATTTTAAGAATCAATCATCACAAACAGGAACAGGAAAAAGTAGAAGGTATTCTTTATTTCATGAGCAATTAGTGTCACAAAACATTTATTAAAAGACACTTTGAGAAATTAGAATATATTTTATAGATAAAAGAATTTATTTTTGATTTATATAACCTCTTTTATTATCCCTACATTTTTATTATTTTATTCACAATATGGTGATATCCATCCTTTAATACATTAAACATTGATGTGATTGTAATACTCTGTAATGGTCTCAGAAAATTTGTCATTTTTATAATTTCTTTTTTGTGAGAAGACATTATTTACAGAGATGTTTGACAGTATCACTTTTATAGTGCAAATGAAAATGAAGTCTTCTTTTACCTTTGATATATTTATTATGATCAAGAATTTTGGTAGGATGTTTTTAATTGTCTTTTTGTGAAAAATTGCAATAGTTCTTCAGAGTAATATACAGCATTTTCCATTCATCATAAAGTGAAAATTGGCATAATATATTCATGGAGCATGTGAAGGTTCAGATTAATTGGATTCTCTTAGATAACATAAAATTTTCAAATAAAAATTGTTGCATGATTATGTGTCATAAAATCCTTAGGAATTTTGTACATTTATAGTAGATGTTTATACCTTTGTAAGAGTACATATATTTTGGCAGAGATAAAGATTTATTTCCATCCCAATAAAATGAAAACAAAAATGAAAGTATTATTCTTATTCTATTTGCAACTATGAAATCAAAAATAGTCAAACTTGTATTCCTATGGATATAAAAAGGGGAAAATAATGCCTTAGGAACTAACCTTAATATATAGCATAAAGTGGTAGTTTCTATGATAGAAAAATAAGAATTTGCAATAATATATTATTTAAATGCAGAATGTACATCAAAATGGAATGTCAAAATAAAGCTTATACTTAAGTAAATTTTACTTGATGCTTAAAATTAAAGAGATCTCTCACCTATATTAAACATATATTTAACTTAATATGTAAAGATTTTTATTGTTCAGTGTGACTATACTTTATAGCCATGAAGATCAGTTTTCTTCCATCTCACACTAAGTGCACTTAAGTAGTGACTCTTTAAAAAATTAATTTCTTGATGAATGTATTTTGACTATACATTAAAAGAATTTCCTTTTTTTCTTTCTGCAAGGCAATGGGTTTAAGTGACTTGTCCAAGATCATACAGCTAAGTAATTATGAAGTGACTGATACTGAATTTGAACTCCAGTACTCCTGATTTCAGGACTGGAGATCTATCTACTGTATCAACTAGCTGAACACAAGAATTTTCTTCAATTAAAAGATTATTGCCAAACCTTGAGAATTCTCTTGTAATAAAGTTTAAAAAAAATCAAACTTAAAATAGGCCAAATCCACATATGATGCACTACCCACAACTAAATTGCTTAATTTTTGTCAGAAATCTTTTTCCCTCCCTCTTATCTCCCACACTCATTAGAAAAAAGGAAAAATTCTCTATATAAAATTGTTTGTCTTTTTCTGGATCTTAAACTTCCAATAGCACATTTCTCCTAAAATAATATTCCTTTACTCTGATACTGTTCAGAAATTTATTATAATATGAGGGTGTTATTGAGTTACTTATGAGTAGTATATAAGCTTTGGAAATTAATAATAATGAAAATAAGTTAACTTATATAGTGCTTTAAGGTATATAAAGTACTAGATGTTACTGTGAATATATTGCTAGGCCTGGATTCAGGAAAAATCCATCTTCATGAGTTTAAATCTGATCTAAGATACTTACTTGCTGTGTGATCACTGGCAAATCACTTAGTCCTTCTTGCCTCTCTTCCTCATCTGGAAAAATGACCTGAATTAGGAATTACAAACCATTGCAATATC
The DNA here is from genome assembly GCF_037893015.1 of Macrotis lagotis. NCBI lineage: Eukaryota > Metazoa > Chordata > Mammalia > Peramelemorphia > Peramelidae > Macrotis > Macrotis lagotis. The sequence continues at coordinate 672,611,181 of NC_133658.1, read as the reverse complement.
CTTGCCAAGAAAATTCTAAGTGGGGTCATAAAGAGGTATATATAAGTTAAAAATGACTGAACCACAACATCAGCAACAACAAAGCTAATATAATTTTATCATCATTACTATTATTTAATTAGAAAAGGAAATTGAGTAGATAGAGTCTAAGGGACATAATTCAAGTCACCTTGCTAATAAGGGCTTGAGGTTAAATTTGAACTGAGGTCTTACTGACTCCAGTCTTCTATCTGTTGCACCTTCTGGGAGCTCACTAAACTAGAATGATGTTATATTAAACATGTTGCATAACTAAGTTTCCCATTTTCTCATCTCTTCATCTCATTTTTTTAAAAAATTTCTAAGGAGGTTTTTCCTAACCATAATAGCTACTCTATTTTTAACTTTAAATTTGGTTTTTAACTCAACCACAGAACTTTTTTTCCCCCTGTACTAATTTCATCATCTCATTTTCACGGTTTACATAGAATAGTAAATTGAGCACCAGGTCTGGAGTCAAATGAATCCTTAGATATTTAGTAGATGTGAAACCCTGTAGAAATCATTTAAATGTATTTCCTTAGTTCCCCAAGTATAAAATAAGATAGAGAAGGAAATGATAAATTACTATTTTTATATGCCAAGAAAACCCTAAATGGGGTTATGAAGTCAAACATATATCTAGTATTTAAATTTATGAGAACAAGTCAGTTGAAAAAACAAGAAATTTTGCAAGCACTCATAGAACCATATACAAGTAAGAAAAAATAAATGTGCTTTTTTAGGCTAGAAATGTTAAGTTTTCATGATATATGAATATATATTAATGATTTTAACATAAATATATATAAAGTTATTTTACGGATTTGTAGGATAACTTCAATGTGAATTCATTTTAAAAGTACTTCTCAATTCATAATTTTTTCAAGATGTATATTATTAAAATATGCAAATGAATCTGTTATTTCCTTTAATTCATTCATTTGAATAATTCCTTTCATGTTGCAGATTGCAGACCACCAAAGCCTATTCATCCTGTGTGACTTTATTCCATGTCTTCCCATAAGTTTTCTCTGGGAATCCCAACCACTTTAATTGGAATCATCACTGCTTTCTCTTGAATTTTCAAGAATACATGTAAAAAACTAAGTCATTTAGCTGTAAACCCTTGCCTTCACCATGTAGTCAATATATCTCCTTTTTCAGACATTTTTCCCAGATGATATTTTTGAATAGTTATTCAAAAATCTTCCTTCATATGTCTCCACTACCTAACTTAAGCTTCTTTTCAAGGCATCAATATAGGTGATCCTTCAGATTACAGTCACCTTGACTCCCAAAGCATCTTACTTATCTTTAGTTCTATCAATTACCTAAACATTTTAAATTTTGACATAATCAAAGAAGATGTATCTACCTCACCTATAATATTTTATTTATTAAAGATTGCTTTAAAATTTTCAGAAAAATAATTAACATTTCAAAATGTACTTGTTTCAATTTACTATTTAGTCTAATCTCATTCCAAATTAAGTTTGATTTCAATATTGAACAATCTCTCTGAATCCTTCAGTTCTTATGCTATTTTTCTACCGTTGATTTGTTTCTTTGATTTTTAAAAGCACATTTTCATTGTACATTGCATTTGTATTTTATTTTGTTTGTAATGTATTTTAAAATAAATTTGAAACTGGCAATACTTCTTTTCATATGAAGACCAATACAGGATAAATATCTTTAGTTTTAGGGAGCAGAAAGAAGAGAACAATGTCCACATTAACAACAGCATTTTGAGATGATTAACCCTATTAGCCCAGCTATGGATCCCTATATAGAGGAAGAAAAACAAAACAAAACAAAACAAAACAAAAACTTCAGAATCAGATGAACACTGCATTTATTTAAAAAAAAGTTCATGTATTTCTTTCCCTTAATACTAATTACTTATAACAAAAATGGTTAAACTGCAAACACATATATAGCATAAATATACATGTACAAAATTAACCTGACTGTTCACTGCTGGGGGGGTGAGAAAGGAGGGTGGAAGTAAATTTTACATTTTAAAAATGTACACAGGCATATGGATGAATTTTGAAAAACATTCTTAACAAGTATTTGAATTATAAATAGACAAATAAATATCATCAGTGATTTTTTTCTTTTAAATCAATGCTCTCATGGATTATACCATTAGGCCTTTCACCATTCAAACTGACCATAATTCAAGATACTGTAGTTATCTACCTACAGTTACTCAATTAGAAAGTTTATATATGCACTTTAGTATACATGCATGTATATATCCACATATGTACATTGTAGTAGATGGATATATATGTAACAACACTCATTTACATTCTTTTTTTCCAATTAAAAATTCTCTCCCTAGTGGTTCTTACTCCTTTTGAGAAAGCAAGGAATATGATGTGGTTTGCACATATGGAGTCACACAAATCATATTTATATAATAGTAATGGTTGTGAAAGAAAGCACAGTCCAAAAAAGTTAATTAATTATATGAACATATGGGATATTGTACATAATTACAAGAATGTGTTAATGATCATCAACTGTGAACAACTTGACTATCCTGACCAATAAAGTGAAATAAGACAATTCCAAAGGACTCATGAAGAAAGAATGCTATACTTCTGTAGAGAGAGAACCTCTCGATTTTGAATATAAATTGATATGCAATTTTCTCAATTTATATTTCTTCATTTTAAAAATATGACTAATATGAAAATATGTTTTGTATGATTTCTCATTTATGATTGACATCACATTGCTTATCTTTTTGGTAGGTAAGGGATAATTTGGATCGCAAAATGTAAAATACATAAACCATATTATAATTTAAAATTAACACAAGATAACATGGAAAAATAGCAACAACACTTTGGGGTGTCATTTCTTAATCAACATTTTCTATTGTTGTTCTTTTTTTTGCTGGGTTAATGAGTTTAAATGACTTGCCCAAGGTCACACTGCTTGTAAGTGTCAAATGAGAGACCAAGTTGAACTCAGATCCTCCTTACTCCAGAGCTAGTGAGTTCTCTATCCACCATACCACCATAACTACCCCCTTCTAAAGATTTTTTCATCTTATTTAACCTATGGTCTTGAAATCTTCAATAAAGTTCAAAATTCTTCTTATCCTACCCTTTGGATAATTAACGAGAAATTCTAAAAAGGTAAAGGAGAAATTAATAAAATCAAAAGCAAGAAAACTAAAGAATAAATAAAACCAAGAGTTGTTTTATGAAAAATTCAATAAAGTTGATAAACATCTGGCTAATTTGATTTACAAAAACAGAAATACAAAAATCAAACTGTTAGTATCATAAATGAAAATGGTATTGGGCAGCTAGGTGGCGCAGTGGATAGAGCACTGGCCTTGGAGTCAGGAGTACCTGGGTTCAAATCCGACCTCAGACACTTAATAATTACCTAGCTGTATGGCCTTGGGCAAGCCACTTAACCCCATTTCCTTGAAAAATATAAAAAAATAAAAATAAAAAAATGAAAAAGATGAACTCACCACCAATGAGGAGAAAATTAAAGTAATTGTTCAGAATTATTTTGCCCAAATCTATGCCACTGAATTTGATAATCTAAGTGAAATGGATCATTGTTTACAAAAATATAAGTATCCCAGGTTAAATGAAGAGGAAATTAAATACATAAATCACCCTGTCTCAGAAAAAGTAATTCAACAAGCCATTATTGAACTCTCTAAGACAAAATCTCCAGGATCAGTTGGATTCATAAGTGAATTATCTCAAACAAATGGATCCAATTGAATATAAACTCTTTGGAAAAACAGGTAAGGATGAAACTCTGCTGAACTCATTCTCTGACATCAATATGTTGCAGATACCTAAATAGGAAGAGACAAAACAGAGAAAGCAATTTATAGACCTATCTCCCTAATGGGTATAGATGTAAAATTTTAAATGAAATCTCAGCAAAGTGATTATAGTAAGTTATCAGTAGGATAATACACTATAATAAATCCAGATTTATAATTTGATATATTTATACCTTGACATATTTAAACAGGAAAACAGGGTTGCTTCAACATTAAGAAAATTGTTAGTTCAATTAACTATATTAATAGCAAACCTATCAGAAATCATATGATTATATCAATAGATGCTGAAAAAACTTTTGATAAAATACAGCACCCATTCGTACTAAAACCACTAGAGAGCATAGGAATAAATGGATTGCTACTTAGAATGATACACAGTATCTATCTGAAACCATCAACAAACATTACATGCAATGGGGATAAGCTAGAGGCATTCTCAATAAGATCAGGGGTGAAACAAGGATGCCCATTATCACCACTAGTATTCAGTAGTGTATTAGAAATATTACCTTCAGGAAGAAGAGAAGGAAATTGAAGGAATTAGAACTGGGAAGGAAGAGACAAAACTCTCACTCTTTTCAGATGACATGATGGTATACGTAGAGAATCCCCAAAAATCATCTAAAAAATTTCTAGAAACAATTAACAACTAAAGTAAAATCACAGAATATAAAATACACCTTCATAAGTCTTTAGCATTTCTATATTTGACTAGAAAGATACAGCAGCCAGACCTAGAAAGAGAAATCCCTTTCAAAATAACTTCTGAAAGTATAAGATAATTGGAAGTCTACCTGCCAAGGTAGACTGAGAAACTCTTTGAAAATAACTAACAAATAAGTATATCAAAAATAAATTTAGATTTTAAAAACAGGGGAAATATCAACTGGTCATGCTGAGCTAATATAATAAAAATGACAATTATACCAAAATTAAGCTACTTATGTAGTGCTCTACCAATCAAAATCCCCCAAAACTTCCTTAATGAGTTAGAAAAAAATTGTAAGTAAATTGAAAAAGAGAAATAAAAATTCAAGGATATCCAGGGATTTAATGGGGAAAAAGTACAAAAGAAGGAGGCATGGATCTACCACATCCATAATTATATTATAAAACATCAGTCATCAAAACTATCTGATATTGGCTAAGAAATAGATTGGTGGATCAGTGGAATAGACTAGATGCAACAACAGAAAATAATTGCAATCTGCTATTTGATAAACCCAAAGATTCCAGTTTTGGGATAAAAACTATATTCAAAAAAAACCTTTTGGGAAAGGTGGAAGTTACTATGGCAGCAACTTGGCCCAACACCTCACACTCTATTATAAGATATATTAAAATGGATACAGGATTTAAACATAAAAGACAATATTATAAGCAAACTAGGAGATCAAGGAAAAGTTTACTTATCAGATATATGAACGGGGAAGCAGTTTATAACCAAGGAAGAAATAGAGAACATCGTTAAAAACAAACTAGAGAGGGTAGCTAGGTGATGCAGTGTATAGAGCACCAGCCCAGGAGCCAGGAAATCCTGAGTTCAAATTTGACCTCAGAAACGTACTAATAATTACCTAGCTGTGTGACCTTGGGCAAATCACTCTATCCAATTTCCCTAAAATAAAAAAAAAAACTAGATAATTTTGATAACATTAAATTTAAAAGCTTTTGCATATACAAACAACTGTTACCAAGATCACAAGAAATATAGCAAATTGTGAAACAATATTTACAATTAGCATTTCTCACAAAGGACCCATTTCTTATTTTAAATTTTTTGAAAATTTATTTAAGGGAATGGGGTTAAGTGACTTTCCCAAGGTTACACAGCTAGGCAATTATTATGTGTCTGAGACTCACTTTTGTTTTTTTTTTTTAGAAAGATTTTATTTATTTTGAGTTTTACAATTTCCCCTCATTTTTGCTTCCCTCCCCCCCCCACTCCCCACAAAAGGCATTCTGTTAGTCTTTACATTGTTTCCATGCTAAACATTTATCTCAGTTTAATGTGATGACAGAGAAATAATATCCTTAAGGAAGAAAGGTAAAGTATGAGATAGTAAAATTATAGGATAAGATAACTTTTTTTTTCTAATTTGAAGGTAATAGCCTTTGGTCTTTATTCAAAGTTCATAATTCTTTCTCTGGATACAGAGGCATTTTCCATTGCAGATAGTCCAGAATTATCCATGATTGTTGCACTGATGGAATAAGCAAGTACATCGAGGTTGATCATCACCCCCATGTTGCTGTTAGGGTGTACAGTCTTTTCCTGGTTCTGCTCATCTTGCTCAGCATCAGGTCATGCAAATCCTTCCAGGCTTCCCTGAATTCCCATCTCTCCTGGTTTCTAATAGAACAATAGTGTACTGTGACATATGTATAGCACAGTTTGTTAAACCATTCCCCAATTGAAGGAAATTCACTTAATTTCCAATTTTTTGCCACCACAAACAGGGCTGGTATAAATATTTTTGTACAAGTGTTGTTTATACCCTTCTTTATAATCTCTTCAGGGTATAGACCCAATAGTGCTATTGCTGGATCAAAGGGTATACACATTTTTGTTGCCCTTTGGGCACAATTCCAAACTGCTCTCCAGAAAGTCTGGATGAGTTCACAGCTCCACCAACAATGTATTAGTGTCCCAGATTTCCCACATCCATTGCAAAACTGATCATTGTCCTTTCCGGTCATATGGCTCAATCTGAGAGGTATGAGGTGGTACCTCAGAGATGCTTTAATATGCATTTCTGTAATAAGTAATGATCTGGAACAATTTTTCATGTGACTACGAATTGCATTGATTTCCTCAGCTGTAAATTGCCTTGCATATCCTTTCACAATTTCTCAATTGGGGAATGGCTTGTTTTTATGAAAATTTGACTCAGTTCTGTCTATTTTAGAAATAAGTCCTTTGTGAGGAATATTAGTTAAAAAATTATTTCCCAATTTACTACATTTCTTTTGATCTTAGTTACAGTGGTTTTGTCTTTGCAAAAGCCTTTTAATTTAATGTAATCAAAATGAGGATTCCTCACTAACAAGTGTGGAAATAAACGGATTGTATATATGGAAACCATGTAAAGACTAACTGAGTACCTTCCAATGGCGGGGGGGTAAACAAGAACAAGGGGGAAAATTGTAAAACTCAAAATAAATAAAATCTTTATAAAAAAAAGAAATATCAAATAAAAATATTTTATTTAATTTTAAACTACATGCAATGGTAATTTTTACCACTTTGCACAAGCTTTTGAGTTTTACATTTTTCTTCTTCCTTTCCATTCCTCCCACTCCCTTTGGCAGAAAGCAATTTGATATAAGCTCTACATTTATAATCATGCTAAAGACACCATATTTCCCCATGTATAAGATGGACCTTAATTTTGGGGCTCACATTTTTTTAAAAAGATGTATTACATAAAGTTATTAAACTTGTTTTATTCATCATAAAAATTCATACAACTTCTCACTCTCAAAACTCCCATTCATTAACTCATTCAGATCTATGTTTGGTGATGAATCACTGTCTAAGGAGAAGCTCTGGCTTCTCTCCTGGTGTGCACGGGTTTGTGGTTGACCGCAAACACTCCCTGGGCAAGTCTGGTGTGTGGGTGCATGCTTAGTCTATTCTGTTTCATGAACTTGAGGCATAAATTGTATCCTCCTTTGAAATCTGTAACTTCTTTTTTCATCAGCAATTCTTGTCTCATGCTGAACCATCCTTGTGGACACAGGAATTCCACTTATTCTTTGCTCCTCAATTCATCCCTTCAATATCCTTTCTAATTAAGGACATTTTGCTGACTTGCCTCTCATGGTCTTCTGCCATGTTGTTTTCATTAGGGTTTCTTCTTCCTATAGATAGTCTCAGATTGTTTTCTCAATTGGAGGAGAACCAAACAGATTTTCAGTAGCATGATTTTCAGTTACTTTTGCAAACTGGTAACTTTGAACTTGAATTCAGCACTATTAAATAATCTTTTCTGAGCTATTTCCGGGTAGAATGTGGCAAAACATAACCTAATACACTGATAACAAATGTGATACAATGAGCTCAAAGATAGCAAGGGCAGAAAAAGTGGCAAAAGCAAGTAAAAAAAATCTATATCCACTGTATTAGATGTTCTTTGTTTGTAGTCCCAAAATTTTTTAAAAAAGGGTGCGTGTTATAGATAGGGACATTCAGTAGATCCATATTGATAATGTTGTGAGGGAAGATTCAGATCCAAAATAGAAGATAAAAGACATAAGATAGAAAAAACAACAAAAATCTATAAGACAACTTTTAAAAATTGAAGATAATAAATTTTGGTCATTTAATCTCCACACTTCCTTCTCTGGACATGGATGGTATTTTCTATCACAAGTCTTTCAAAATTGTTTTTGATTGTTCTACTGTTGAAATAAACAAGTCCATAATGGCTAATCATCATACCATATGTTAGTGCAGACAGTGTTATTCCGGTTCTGCTCATTTCACTCAACCTTAATTCTGTCAAGTCTTTCCAGGCTTTTCTGAAGTCCTGTTTCTCATGATTTCTTTAGAACAATTATGTTCCATTACATATATGCCACAGTTTGTTCAACCATCCCCTAATTGGTGGACATTCCCTCAGTTTCCAATTCTTTGGCACTATAAAAAAGCTGCTATAAATATTTCGTATATGTGGGATTTTTGCCCTATTTAATGATCTTCAAGTGAATTTTTTCCATGATGGATGACATTTGAAAGTTTTTAGAAAAGAGAGATAATAGAAATAGTTAGTAATTTGAAAAATGAAAGAGAAAGACAATAATCAGAGGTAAACTCCAGGGGCAGAGGACGGGGAGAGAAAAATTTGCATAGTGCCCAATATGGGTCAGGTTTAGAGCCAAGTATTTTATAAATCTTACATCACTTGATCCTCACAACAATCTTTTGATGAAGGTGCCATTCTCTTAAACACATTTTTGTAGTTGAGGAAACTGAGAAAAAAGATGTCACTTGTCCAAGACACATTACTAATAAATGTATGAAGTTACATTTGAATTCATATTTCTAGCTCTTTGAGACCTTCTTCAGTTTATTAGCCCACCTAGCTGACTCAGCAGAGAGAGAGAGAGAGATGAATAGGAGATTGGACAAATAGAAGTAGATCACTGGAAATTGTTGAGTGAACTGACAAAGGCAAAAAAAGAGAATAAGAGAAACTGTTATGTATATTTAATATAATCATTACATATTTACAATCATATAATATTGAACATAGGAAATACATTTTATTATATATAATATGAAGTAATAAAATTTTCTCATTTATTATATATACATAGGTAGATGAGAGATAATGGGATAGTTGTGTATATTGCATTTAGATTGCTTATATATAAAAATTATAAAAACTAGTCAGATAGAGAAATAGACAGAGGAATAAAATAGGAGAATTAATAGAGAAAAAAGGCAAAAGATATCTTTCTTTTTTTTCTATTACTTGCAAAATATTCATTCTTTGGCAAACTTTTAGGTTTCACATTTTTTTCAACTCCCTCCTTCTTCCCCTTCTCATAGCAGAAAATGATCTGATTTTATATTTGTACAATCAGTATGACATATTTCCATTTTTGACATGTTGTGAAAGAAGAATTAAAACTAAGGATGCTGGAGATCACAAGAAAGAAAAAAAACAATATAAAAGAAATTTTAAAAAGTAAACATAGTATTTGTTGCTCTGCATTCAGACTCCATAGTCTTTTCCTCTGAAAGTAGATGGCATTTTCCAAAATAAGTCCCTCAAGATTATCCTTGATCACTGAAATGCTGAGGAGTTTTGTCCATCATGGTTAACCATAGCACAATATTGTTCTTAATGTGTGCAATGTTCTCTTGATTCTACTCATTTCATTCAACATCAGTTCATACAAGGTTTTCCAGTTTTTAGCAAAGTCCATTCTTTCATAATTCACATACCACAACTTGTTCAATTATTCCCCTATTGATTAGCATTTACTTGATTTCCAATTTTTGGCAATTTTAAAAATAACTGCTTTAAATATTTTTGTACACCTGGATCTTTTCACTTTTTATGATCTCTTTGAGATATAGACCTAATAGTGGTTTTGCTGGGTCAAAGGTTATGTATGGTTTTATTGCCCTTTGAGCATAGTTCCAAATTGTTCTCCAGAGCAATTCTCTGTTTAAAACTGTCAAGAATACAGTAGTGTCCTACTTTTCCCACATCCTCTCCAAATATTGAACATTTTACTTTTGTTGTTACTTCAAAGTTGTTTTAATTTGCAATCCTCTGATGACTAATGATTTGGAACATTTTTTCATAAGACTCTAGATAGGTTTAGTTTCTTCATCTGAAAATAGCCTTTTCATAGCCTTTGACCATTCATCAATTGGGGAATGAATTATGTTTTATAAATTAGACCTAGTTGTCTCTAAATTTTAGAAATGAGTCAAACTAGCTGTAAAACTTATTTCCCATCTTTTTACTTCTTCTCTTTGTTGAATTAGTTTTATTTGTGCAAAATCTTCTAATTTCCTTCCAAACTATCTTTCCCCTATTTGTATTTGTCTTTCTCCTTTCCCCTTACCCCTCTGCAACAAATTTTTTTCCTTTGATTGTTGCCTATCTCACACTGTCCGTTCCCCTTTTCCCTCCTACTTTTCTGTAGGATAGGATAAAATTTCTAAAATCAATTAAGGATGTATATCATTAACTCTTTGAGTTGAATTTTTTGAGTGTAAGATTTACTCAGTTTATATTATCCCTACTTTTCCTCTGCTGATGATGGATTCCTTGTGCCTTTTCATGTAATACTAATTATATTCTAATTCTTCCACCTTCTTCTCCCAGTATAATCATTTTGTAAGTTTTCATTGGTTTATATTGGTCTTATCCTTTCAACTGTTCTAATGAAAGTACAGTACTCTAGAGTTCTAAGCATCATCAAATCAAAAGCATTTAAATCCAATCCTCTGTCCAATTATTTCCCCTTTAACTGTCCTAAGAGAAATACAATTCTCAAGAATTGCAGGTTTTCTCCTCCTGTTTATTCTAATTGACTAAAGTGCCTTTTCTTTGTTTTATTGACTATATGTTTATTAACTACATTAGGAAACTTTCCATTTACTTTTCTATACAACACTTGAGTCTTGTATTTGAAGATCAAATTTTCTGTTAAGTTCTAGTCTTTTTATCAGGCAAGTTTAAAAATCCTCTAGTTTTTTGGAAAATCCATATTTTCTCCCTGAAATAATATGAAATAAATTTTGCATTGGCTGTTATTGTTGGTTGTTACCCATACTTCTTTGCTCTCTGTGATATTACATTCTAGACATTCTAATCCTTTCATTTTGAAGCTAATTAGTCCCCTGTAATCCTGACTGGTTCCCTGGTACTTAAATTACTTTTTTGGGCAATTTGCAATGTTTTCTACTTTAGCTAAGAATTTGGCAATTTGGCTCCAATATTCCATGAAGTTGTTATTTTGGTGTCTCTTTATTATGTTGATAATAGGATTCATTCAATCCAACTATTTTATGTTCTTGTTCTAGGATATTAAAGCAGTTTTCCATGATAAATTTCTGCATTTTAATGTTCATGCTATTTTTCTGATCATGGTTTTGAGGAAGACCAATAATTCATAAATTATCTTTCTATCTGTTTTCTAAATCAGTCCTTTTTCCTATAGTTAGTTTACATTTTCTTCATTTTTTCAGCTTTTAGTTTTGTTTGAGACAATCTTAGTGTCTAATAGAGTAATCAATTTCTATTTGCCCTATTCTAATTTTTAGAATTTTATTTTCTTTAGTTAGTATTTATCTTTCCTTTTCCAGATGATCAATTTCACTATTTGATGAGTTATATTTCTTTTCCAGTGAGTCATTTTAAAAAATTTTTAAAAATATTATTTTCTTTAAAGAATTTTTCATAATTCTTCTGCATGACTCATTTCTTTTCTCCATTTTTCTTCTTCTTCTAAAATCTTTTTGAACTATTATAAGAGGGTTTTTTAGATTCAAAAACTCTTTTGAGGCTTCACATGTTGGCATATTATCTCTGCTTTCCTTTTCTGGTATACCATTTTTATTACCTTGTTCAGAATATTAGATTTTTACATCTAGCACTTTTTTTTACTCAGTTTGATAATTGTGAGCAGAGCTCAACACCTCAAGCTTTTTTTTTTTGTGGGGGGGGCTAGGGATCTGGTTCCTGGCTTACAGTTTGCCTACAGAATTGCCTATGGTGTTTCAGATGCTAAGAGTTTGTTCCCTGCATTAGGGTAGCCCAACTTAGTTCTCCTTTTTGTAACAGCATCGTTGAGCATGAACTTTGTGTTCTGAGGTGGGCTTGGGATTCTCATTATTGGTTTGCTAAACTACTTGCCTTGCTGTGTCCAGTTCTGAACTATGCTGTGGCTAAGAGACTCTCACAGGCTTTCCAACTCTACCTAATATAGGCTATAATCCCCTTTTACACACATAGGACACTGAAGTTCCTCTAAGATAAATTGAATTGAGAACTTGTTTCACTCTGGTTTTTTTTAGGTTTCTCTCACTTTGGATTTTATTTAGAAGCTTCATTTAAAGTTGTTCTGGGAAAAGCTCTTATAACTTCCTAGATACATGCAGCCATCTTTTCTCTGCTCCCAGAAGTCCAGGAGGTTATATATAGTTGTTAAAATATATACAGTTTAACCTATATTATAGATATGTGTACTATATTTATATTTATATGTATAGCTTACATGTATAATAAAGAAACTTATCTAGCTATATATAATAGTATATAGATAATTCTATATCTTTTTATATAGAGAAACAGATGGTATGTACAAATTTTATCACATTTTTAATTTTTGGTACGAATCTATAATTTGAGTTCAAGAATCTTATGCAAATTAATTTATGAAAGGGTAAGAGTTTAATATCTAAGACACCCATTGTCCCTAAATATAATATTCTATGATCTACATTGTAATATCCAATACAAAATTAAGTACTGAATATCAGGAAAAATTGGGACTCGAAATATAATTTAAAGAATTGCTTGGATAAAGGTGAGAAGTGATACCATGTGGGTGAATGAGATTGCCAAGACTAATGAGAGCAGAGGAGCATGAAGGAGGAACTTTGAACTTTGAATAGGGGCCTATGACTAAAGGTTAATTTGCTTAAATTAGATTGGATTTTGTCAGTTTCTTGAAACATGACAAACCGGAGAAATAGCTTAAAATTCTGGAACCCATAACAAATCCTATGGCAGAAATTCCAGTCTAGAAGACTGCTTTCAATCATTTTACTTCAGGAAGGACAACAAAGAATTTTTTTTTATTTTTTTCTTCCTATTTACAGGAGAAATTAAAATAGCATAAGGAATGCTATCCTCATCCTTTACCTTCTTACTCTATATTATCTATTCTTGCTGGAAGAGAATATGAGTCAAACATTTGAAAAGAATCAGAAAAAGGCTGATTTCCTTTTCAGCAGATATGAATTATTCATATACTTTAAGAAGTATAGTGTGATATTATATTTCTGACATCTGAAAACACTTACTATTATGTAGTTGCTGATTTTAAACCTTATTTACAAAGAAAATATTGAAAAGATTTTTGATTTATATTTAAGTAATGAGGTTGTTACAACCCTTCAATATAGTGTTTTCAGCTCACCTAGAAATCACTTGAATATGTCTAAATATAACTATTTTTATCTATATCTTAAGGAGTTTGGGATGATAAAGCAACTTATTTTTATAAGTATTTGATGGAATAATATGTGACATTTACAATCAGTTAGTAATTTGTTTTAAGAGATTTGAAAAAGTAATGCAAACAAATGCATGTACCTCCTTGTTTTATATTAATGAAGGATGTTTGTATCATTGAGTTTATATTTTTTAATCAGAAGATGCTGCTTACTTTGTCTTCTTTTAGGTTCCTAAAGATTGCTAAAATTTCAACAAGATGTCTCACAACATTTGATAACTCCTTTTCCCTATTTCAAGATACCTTCTTTTTCATGAGTAAGTGGCATAGATATGCTAGTGACCATGTTCTGATCACAACAGAAATATTTTAGGTTTTCCTAATGCCATAAAGGTTTGCAAGGTTATTATGTACAAGTACTGGTATGCCATAACTCTATGTAAAGAGAATTGGGAATATTAAGTAATCACATATGTAAAAAATTGATTCCTTGTTTTGCATTGAATAGAGTTTTGCAACAGTTAAGGTAATAAAGTATTTTGAAAAAATATAGCCAGAATAGTAAAAAAAAATAAGAACAATATGTTATTCTATACCTATATTTACACTGATGTCATAGGAACTCTCCATTGAATGATTTTATCTTGCATATATCTTGCAGTCTACTAAAATCTATTCAAATAAACACATTATTATATTGAGCTATAAAAAATAGCTTATTGTCATTACATATAAAGGTGAGGCATGGAACAAAAGTGAGGGAATTTGAAATTGAGGAAAGACCACTAAATGATACTCATAATGATATGAGAGGAAAAACATATATTATGAACCTTGTATAAATTAATTATTTTAAACTTTAGAGCAGAGGTTCTTAGTCTGAAGTGAGTAAACTTATTTGATAATTTTTCAGTAGAAAATATTTTAATGCAAATGGTTTACTTCATGTTCTCATAATTTTCTGGTGTTATTCATTCAGAAGAATTTTTCATAGTAATTTATAAGTTCATCATATTACCAATGGGAATCTATGACTCAGAAAATATTTAAAAATCAATGCTCTGAGAAATCTTTTTTTGAAGGTCAACTGCATTATTGTGTCATACAGATGATAAATAAAACACAAATTTAGTGTATTTCCTTAATTTTTATTTAAAAGTTTCTGTACACATATATCTAAAGGGATATATTTATTTATGACCACCAGAAGTCAATCACAGTGACTTCAATGTAAATTATTACAGTAGGCCATGAATATAACAATTCTGAACTTCCTAGCATAAGAATGCAAATTAATCTTTAGAAGGAGTCCTTACTACTCTCATTAGTTTGAAAAAGTTTTTTTTTTAATTTTATTAATTTAAGGCAATGGGGTTGAGTGACTTACCCAAGGTCACACAGCTAGGCAATTATTAAGTGTCTGAGGTTGGATTTGAGCTCAGGTCCTTCTGACTCCATCTATCCACTGTGCAACATAGCTGCTCCCTAAATTTTTTTAATGTTGTTTATGCTGAACCTCCTAACACATGTAGATAAGGAGTAGAATTAAATGTTTTCATCAAATTATTCACTTCTTATAAAATAGACATTCAAATCAGATGCAATAAATTATTAAAATAAATAAACAGCAATATAGGGTACTACTGTCTCATGAAACATATAACATGATTCAGGCTTTGGTTGAGATTCTGAGAGGTCTTTCTATACTTCTTGCAATTCATAAACCACAAAATTTGTAACCAAGTTTATCTAAATTTTAAAATACATATAATTATATTACAACTATGATTTATAAAAAGTCTGAGACATAATGTCTCTGTAATTAATCATTTTCTTAATTAAGTATAGCAGATAATCAGCAAAGGTATGGCCATTTGTCTTTCATAAAACTAAAGATGAATCAGAGAGGCATCTCAATACTATATGTGCTAGGAAGAATATCAACGTTTTGGGGTTAACAATTAATGAAAGTGTGGATATTATGATGAGAGGTGATTTTATTCTAATGAGAGACTGAGAAATATAACTTTGTTTTTCACTTTAATTCCTGTCTTCCTAGATTTTCTCCTAGTCTTGGAACATTTAGACAAATGGGAAATTGAATATAATAACCCTCTCCCCACGCAAATGCTCCAACAACAAGTCTATAATACTAGAACACAAATGGCTGGAATTCAGATTAAATTCTCTTCATAAGGTTTTTTAGTTGGGATGGGTAACAATTTCACCTAGATGAAATGTTTTTTAGGTGGGATGAATTTTCTGAAGGGTCAATAATCTCCTTGACAGTCTGGATTTTAAATGAAGAAATAAGAATGAAAAAAAATCTTAATCTCAATTAATAATTGGTTATTAATGTGAGAGAAATCTGTCACACATATGATTTAACTTTAAAAATATGAAAAGAGGAATTACCAAGGCAGAGTCAAGATAGTGGCATGAAGCTAGCATGCTCCTGGATCTTTTCATAACACAAATCTAAATGAAACCTTTCCAAAAATATTAAATTTACCAACTAAATAAGACAATATCAAAGAAGTTTTCAATGGTAGACATTTTGGTGGATCTTCAGTGAAGGTCCATCTCTTTGCAGGGAAAAGGGAGAGTAGGTAGGTGGGAAAGCAAGAAAGCCAGCAGGAATCCTTTAAGCACAATGCAGTCCACGTCCCTACACCTTGACAATAGAATAGGTCCCAGCAGTTACTTAGCAAGGCAGTATGGAGGGTTCCAACTCCAAACAAAGACTGAATCCTTGGAAAACTGGGGCAAAAACAGGACTGTGTTGAGAATTTATCACCACATAGGCAGAATCAGGACATAAAAGACATAAACCTCACCAAAGGCAAGACCTGAACTGCACAGGCAACATCTTGGTCAAGAACAATCTAGGACTCAGTCTCCAGTCCCTGTATAAAAAACTTGGGATTATACTTCCTATACTCCAGGATTATAGCTCAGAGAAGCAAGATGAGCAAATAAAAAGTAAAAGAGCATTCACAATAGAAAACTACTATGCAGATGAAGATGATAACAATGCCAACCCAAAAGAAGAAAATAAAAAATTAAATACAAGTGAATTCTGAAAAGAGTCCATGTATTGGACTCCCATCCAAAAGTTCATAGAACAGCTTAAAAAATAATTTAAATACTGAAGAACAGAGGAAGAACAAAAATGGGGAAAAAAGAAATGAGAGTCATGCACAAAAGCTATGACAAATTGACTAAAGAAATAGTTTCTTTAAAAGTAAGAATAACCAACTGAAAAAAAGAATGTAACTCTTCAAAAAAATAAAACTGATCAACTGGAAAAGGAATGCAAGTCAGCAAAGAATAAAATTTCACTAACTGGAAAAGGAAATATGAAAGCTAACTAAAGAGAGCAAAACCCTAAATGTTAGAACTGGAGAAATAGAAGCCAATGAATCTTTGAGAATATAAGAATACATCAAACAAATAAAAAAGACTGAAAAAATGGAGAAATCATAAATTACCTTTTGGGAAAAACAAATGACCTGCAAAATAGATCCAGGAGAGATGTTTTATGAAATATTGGGCTATTAGAAAGCTTAGGTCATAAAATAACCAGGAAAACATCTTTCAGGATATTATCAGGGAAGGCTGTCCAAATCTGCTTGAACAAGACAAAACAGCCATTGAAAGAATACAAAGAAGTCCTCCAGAAACAGACCCCAGAATAAAAACTTCAAGTTATTATAGCCAAATTCCCTAACTCTCAATGAAAGGAGAAAATAATGCAAGCATCAAAATAGAAGCAATTTAAATACAAAGGAAACACAATCAGACTTACCTAGGACTTATCAACTTCAACACTGAAGGACTGGAGTACCTGGGATACCAAATATCAAAGGCCAATCTTGGATTACATCCAAGAATTTACGACTATGCAAAATTCTGTATATTTTTTTCAGGGGAAAAGATGGACATTCAATGAAACAGAGAATTTCCAAAATTTCCTGACAAAATGACCAGAACTGAACAGGGAATTCAATCTCCAAATACAACACTCACATAAAAGAGATACCTAAAAATGTAATTGAGAAGTGGAAAAAACAAACAAGCATAACAAATATTAGTCAAGAACATAAATTTGTAAACAATCCTATAAAATAATACTTAACATTTTTGTCCTAGAGGATTATATTTCTTTTAGAATGATTATAGAGTTGGTTATAGCTGAAGAGACTGAATTTAGAGGATATGGATATCCTTGGTTCTTGTCTTACCATTGAAGAGCACTAAGATGATATCATCATGTTTGAGACAATAACCCCAAATGAAAAGTTGGGGTGTTAACTCTAAACATATATGTCTCAGTACCCTTTGACATACTTTAATTCTGCTTTGCTCATAAAGCTTAGCATTTTCACTGATGAGCGTATTCTATCTGGGCATCTGGAGACAGTGTCTCCCATACTTTATAATCAATTCTCAGGTTCTTAAGAGAGACCTTCAGAGTGCCCTGGTACTTAGAACACTTAGGGACTCTGTAGTTAATTAAAAATCAGAAGTGATTTTAGAGGCAGAGAGTGGGAACCTAATTAGAAAGGTTGAACTTAATCCATACTTCAGTACCATGGTTGGGGAGCTGAATGGGGCATTGTGGGAGAGAATATGCTCAAGGCCAGGTACAAATGTTTCAGGAAATGATTTGATATTGCATGATGTTTTGACTCAGAAGAATTTAATGTCCTTAGTGGGTACTTGAAAAGGGGTTAAAGTATAAAATGATTAAAATTTGATGCGACTCATGACACTGGAGAAGCATATTTCTAATGGGCCAAAAGAGGGGAGGATACTTAGTGAGTATTACTGAAATAGACTGCAACTCAGCAAAGAGAAAAATTAATCAACTGGGAAAGAAAACACAAAAGATAACTGAGGAAAATAAAAGCCTTAAAAATTGAATTGGACAAATAGAAACCAATGATTGGACATGATTATAAAATTCCATCAAACAAAGCAAAAAGAGTAAAAAATTTGAAAAAAGTAACATACGTTTTAGGAAAAACAAATGATCGGGAAAACAGGTGAAACAATCAAGCAATCAATTAATCAACCTTTGATTTATGGTACCTGATTGTCAGAACTTGATTGATAGTACTCCTTTCAATAAATAACAACAGGTGAAGAGGTTAAAAAAAGATCTCTTATACTAGATGTAAAAAAGGATGGTGTGAACAATGAGTAAATTCTGTTCAATAGATTTACCCTCGAGATAGGTAAATTACACCTTGGGTTTAAAAATCTATTATACTCTACAGGAAAGTGGGGGAGGAGAGAAAGAAAAGAGAAAAAAAGGAATTGATAAAAAAAGAAGATGATGGCATAAGTGAAAATAAACAGAAAATTTAAAATAGAAAAGTTAAAGGGGAAAGGGAGTAAAATTTTGGGGAGGAGGAATAAGAGAAAGGAAAGAGAAAAAGATAAATGAGAAAGATAGCATGGTGGGAAAGACAGAATTAGTAAACTCAACTAAAAATGTGAATGCTATGAACTCTCATAAAACAAAAGTAGAAGAATCTATTAAAAACCAGAATCTTACAATATATTCTTTGCAAGAAATACATTTGAAGCAGATATCTATATCTATATCTATATCTATATCTATATCTATATATATATATATATATATATGTGTGTGTATATATATGTATACATATATACCCAGGGTAAAGGTAAAAGGCTGGAGCAAATAATTTATTCTTCAACTTGAGTAAAATAAGATAAAGGTCATTGATGCTGATCCAAAATAAAGAAATAGCAAAAATTGATCTCATTGAAAGGGATATGGAAGGAAAAAAAACCTCTTCTTAAAAGCACCATAGGAAATGATGTTATCTCATTATTAAACTTATATATACACCTAGTGTTACAAAATCCAAATTCTTGGAAGAAAAACTGAGAGAATTAAAAGAAGATATAGATAACATAACTCTAATAACGGGGTACCTCAACTTCTTGCTCATAGAACTAGATAAATTTGACCACACAATAAAAAGAAGGAAGTTAAGGAGGTGAATAAAATCTTAGAAAGTTTAAATGTGATAGTCCTCTGTTGAAAACTTAATGGCCATAGTAAAAAAAAATTCCTTTTTCTCTGCAGTACATAGCACCTATAAAAAAACTGGCAACGGGGGCATTTAAAAACCTTATAATCAAATGCAGAAAGGTAGAAATAATTAATGCATATTTCTCAGATCATGATGCAAAAATAATTGCATATAATAAAGGATCATGAAAGATAAACCAAATTGTTTTCTCATTTTTGTTATTTTTAAAGTCATCTAATGAATATCTTGCTATTTAGCACTTATTTTATTTTTTGTTAATTTTTTAAGGCAGACTTTACATATTTTGGGTTCACAATTTTTCCCCCATTCACTTCTTTAGAAAGATTTTGAGTTTTACAATATTCCTCCTATTCTTCCTTCCTTCCCCGCCCAACTCACACATAAGGTAGTCTGTCACTCTTCACAATGTTTCCATGGTAATTGATCTAAATTGAATGTCATTAGAGAGAAATAATATCCTTAAGGAAGAAAAATAAAGTAAAAGAAATACCAAATTTTATAATAAGATAACATTTTTCCCCGAAATTGAAGGTAATTGTCTTTGGTCTTTGTTCAAAGTCGATAATTCTTTCTCTGGATAGAGATGGCACTCTCCATCGCAGATACCCCCAAATTGTCCCTGATTGTTGCACTGATGTAATGAGCAAGTCCATCAAAGTTGGTCATCACTTCCATGTTGCTGTTAGGGTGTACAATGTTTTTCTGGTTCTGATACTCAACATCAGTTCAAGCAAATTATTCCAGGCTTCCCTGAATTCCCATCCCTCCTGGTTTCTAATAGAAAAACAGTGACTTATATATACAACAATTTGTTAAGCCAGTACCCAATTGAAGGACGTTCACTT
Source organism: Macrotis lagotis (assembly GCF_037893015.1). NCBI lineage: Eukaryota > Metazoa > Chordata > Mammalia > Peramelemorphia > Peramelidae > Macrotis > Macrotis lagotis. Next base: position 672,590,680 of record NC_133658.1, on the reverse strand, counting down.
AATTTCAAATTCTTTGCCACTACAAGCAGGGCTTCTATGAAGATCTTTGTACAAGTGATGTTTTTTACCCTTTTCCATAATCTCTTCAGGATATAGACTCAGTAGCGTTATTGTTGGATCAAAAGATATGCACATTGTTGTTGTCCTTTGGGCATAATTCCAAATTACTCTCCAGAAAGGTTGGATGAGTTCACAGCTCCACCAACAATATATTATGTCCCAAATTTCCCACATCCCTTCCAACATTAATCATTGCCCTTTTTGACGATATTGGCCAGTCTGAGAGGTGTAAGGTAAATATCTCAGAGATACTTTAATTTGTATTTCTCTAATAAGTAAGAATTTAGAGCAATTTTGTATATGAATGGATTGCTTTGTTTTCCTCATCTATAAATTGCCTTTGCAGCTCTCTGTATATTTTAGAAACGAGTCTTTTTTCAGAAATACAAGTTGCGAAAATTGTTTCCCAGTGTACTACATTTGTTTTCATCTTGGTTACAGTGGTTTAGTCTGTGCAAAAGCTTTTTAATTTACTGCAATCAAAATTATCTAGTTTGCTTTTAATGATGTTCTCCATCTCTTATTTGGTCAGAAACTGCTCCCCTTTCCATAGATCTGACAGTAAACTACTCTTTGATTTTCTAGTTTGCTTATACTATTGGTTTTTATGTCTAAATCCTGTATCCATTTTGATCTTATCTTGGTAAAGGAGGTGAGGTGTTGTTCTAATCTAGGGTTCTTTCCTACTAACTTCCAATTTTCCCAATAGATTTTATCAAAGAGAGAGTTTTTAACCCAATGGCTGGACTGTTTGGGTTTATCAAACAGTAGATTACTGTAATCATTTCCTGCTATTGCATCTACTTTAGTTCACTGATCCACAACTCAATTTCTTAGTCAATGCCAGTCAGTTTTGATGACTCATGTTTTATAATAAATATGATTTTAGAGCTGGTACAGCTAAATTACCTCCTTATGCACATTTTTTATTGAATCCCTGGACACTGATGATTTTTTATTTCTCCATATGAAGTTACATTTTTTTCTGACACATTAAAATATTTTGGGGGGCATTTTCATTGCTAGGGTATTAAACAAGTAGTTTAGTTTGGGTAAAATTGTCATTTTTATTACAATAGTTAGACCTGTCCATGAGCAGTTCATGGTTGCCCAGTTATTTAAATCTGATTTTATTGGTGTGAGAAGCATTTTGTAATTGTTTTCAAATGTTTTTGTGTCTGCTTTGGCAAGTAGATTGCCAGGCATTTTATATTGTCTGAGGTTACTTTGAATGGGATTTCTCTTTCTACCTCTTTCTACTCTACCTTGCTAGTCATATAGAGAAATGTTGATAATTTATGAGGGTTTATTTTATATTCCATTACTTTGCTCAAATTGCTTATTATGTCTAGTAGCTTTTTTAGAACATTTTTGGGGATTCTCTAGGTATACCATCAACTCCTCTGCAAAGAATGAGAGTTTTGTCTCTTCTTTCCCAATTCTAATTCCTTCAATTTATTTTTCTTCTCTTATTGCTAAGGTTAGTATTTCTAATGCAATATTGAATAATAGTGGTGATAATGGATATCCTTGTTTCAACCCTGATCTTGCCTGGAATGCCTCTAGCCTATTTCCATTGCATATAATACTCATGATGGGTTTATATAGATGCTGCTTATTATTCTGAGGAACACTCCATTTATTCCTACATTCTCTAGTGCTTTTACTAGGAATTGGTGCTATATTTTGTCAAAAGATTGTTCAGCATCTAATGAAATGATCATGTGATTTCTGATAGGTTTATTTGTATAATTATATATTATTAATTATATAATTAATTATACTACCAGTTTTCCTAATATTGAACCAATCCTGCATTCCTGGAATAAATCCTACTTGATCATGATGTATGATCCTAGTGCTAACTTGCTGTAATCATTTTGTTAAGATTTTATTTAAGATTTTTGCATCTGTATTCATCAGGGAGATAGTTCTATAATTTTCTTTCTCTGTTTTAACTCTTGCTGGTTTAGGTATCAGCATCCTATTGATGCCATAGAAAGAGTTAGACAGAGTTCCTTCTTCACCTATTATTCTAAAGAGTATATATAGAATTGGAACTAATTGTTCCTTAAATTTTTGATAGAATTCACTTTTGAATCCATCTGACCCTGGAAATTTTTTCTTAGGGAGTTCAATAATGACTTATTGATTTTCTTTTTCTGAGATAGTGTAATTTAGGCAATTAATTTCCTCTTCATTTAATCTGGGCAATTTATATTTTTGGAAATATTTGTCCATTTCATTTAGATTGTCAAACATATTGACATAGAGTTGGGCATAATATTTCAAATTATAAATTTAATTTCTTCCTCATTGTTAGTGAGTTCATCTTTTTCTTTTATAATACCAGCATACCAGCAAAAATTCTTTTTTTTAATCAAATTGACCAGAGGTTTTATAAATTTTATTCTTTTTTTCATAAAACCAAATCAGTTTTATTTATTAGTTCAATAGTTTCTTGCTTCCAATTTTTATTAATTTCTTCTTTGATTTTTCAGAATTTCTAATTTGGTATTTAATTGGGGGTTTTAATTTGTTCTTTCTCTAATTTTTTTAATTCCATATTTAATTCATTGATTTCCTCTTTCTCTAATTTATTAATTTAAGCTAATGAAATATTTTAATAAATTCACTTGATCCTACCATCCCTTAAAATTATATTCCTATATTTCTCTTCTTTTGGGGGAAATAGCAACTATTATTAAAAGTTCTCTGAACTTGTTACTTTAAGTTTCCAATATGTTACTCCTTTTGCAACCTCTTTTCATCTTGCTTTATGATTTCACTTAACTGAAATTGCTCTTTTCTGGGGCTTCAATGATAAATTGCATTAACATTTTTTATTGCTCATACTTTTTTAACTTTCTTCAGCATTTGATAATGCTGACTGTATCATCTTTCCTGATAGTAGTTCTACCTTAACAATCTTGTGATACTGCTGTCATGGCTGTTTTCCTGCTCATCTGACTGATCTCCTTAAGGTCACATCTATATTATGACCCTGCCCTCCTTAGATAAGAATGAATTGGTTTCAGGGATCTTGGGAAATATTTATTTACCTTACCAGATCATGTGAAAAGAAACAAAAAGTTTTGATCTGGTTATCAGAAATGATGAAATAATTAGGATTAGTCAAGAAATAACAGGCTAATCATGAAGTTTTTTTTAATAAGAAAAAAAATGCTAAACTGCTAAAGACCAAAGGTGTCCCTAAGGAATACACTGCTATAGTGCAATATAGCACTTTATCTCTTTCTAGCTCCCAACTTCCTAAAGTTCCAGGCAAGGGGGAGCCAAGATTAGTTGCTTGGAATTAGAGAATTCTTTGCTTCCTTAGCTCAGAAATTGATGGAGTGATGAGTGTGAAATGGATAATTCTGAGTCCTGATTCCAAAGAAGCAGAACAAGGGGAAATAGTGATATAGCTTTTATAGAAATGATCATAACCTTGATGTCTAGGGTCTATAATCATAATTATTACAGTGACTGTACTTCTGAATTTAAATTTTATATTTATTTACAGTGGATCCAAAATGTCACTCTCTATGTACAACATTCATCCTACAACTGAAGGTCAGCAATGACTCTTCAACTTAATGTGATTTACCCAAAGCCCTATATTCAGGATGTGTCAGAGGTATGACTGAACTCAAGTCTTTTTTGGTATATTTCATATTATTGTGATATACCAATTCCCATTTCTTATACTATTATAAGTTTAGTGGGGAATATAGTATATTAAACAGAGATTAATACCTCAATGTGAAGGTTTTCAAAGCCATTTTCAGGACCATTCATCCAGACATTAAATGTCCAAACAGACATTCAATTCTCCTCTGTGGCACCAAGTGACAGCATGCACAAATGACTGCATTCTCATAAAACCATGTCATCAGATGGGGTAAACCAAATTGAAACTGACAGTTTTACATCCAACCATCTGGGAAATGTCTACGTCAAGAATGTAAAGATGACTCTTTTCCACCAGCCAGCCACATGCCATCCTGAAGAAAGATGTGGAAATATGCAGGCATGTGAACCACGGCCACAGGAGCATCTTCAAGTACTGGAAGCAGCCTGGAGGACACTCAGTGCTGTAGGGCTGCACCATCATCGAATCACTGAACTTCGACAAATATCCTTCAGGTTACTTCCGGAAAGTTGGTATGAAGCACTGCCACTTGAAGAAGAACCAAAGTTACTGTCCAACTATCAACCTTGATAATCTGTGGACACTGGTCAGTGAGCAGACCAGGATTAATGCAGCCAAAACCAAGGAGGAACTTGCCCCTAGTATGGATGTTTTGTGGTCCAGGTACTACAAAGTCCTAGGAAAAGGAAATCTCCCCAAGCAGCCATTCATCATGAAGGCAAAGTTCTTCATCAGAACAGAGGAGAAAAACAGAGGAAATAAAAGGGGGTTGGTAGAGTCTTTGTCCTAATGGCATGAAAATCCAATGTTGTTAGATAAAACAAATATCTTTATTTTAAAAAAAGAATATAAAGATATCCCCAGATAAAATGCAAAGATGAGAACAATTTGTCCAGTAACTATGAAAGCAACTGAAGAAGGTACTATGGATCGAAATTTAAAGCTTAGTCAGACAAAAAAAAAAACCTTTAAGGTCATCCACTGCATCGTAAGCCATAATCAGGCATCTTGACTTTTGCTTTGTCACAGGACTTAGAAGTCTTTGGAAGAGAGACTGAGAAAACTACTTTGTACAACTCTACTTCATTTATACTCAATACACTTGCAAATCAAGACATCACCTATGATATCTATGGTGTTCTTTGAAAAGTAAGGGCAAAGGGGCAGCTAGGTGGCACAGTGGATAGAGCAATGGCCTTGGAGTTAGGAGTACCTGGGTTCAAATTTGACCTCAGACACTTAATAATTACCTAGCCCTGTGACCTTTGGCAACCCACTTAACCCCATTGCCTTGAAAAATCTAAAGAAAAAAGTAAGGGCAAACAACAGCGGGTTAATAATGTCTTTGTCAGTCACTTGGACTCTAACTACTATGTTTCACATGAAATGTTTTCCCCCTCATAAAAAACAGAACTCAAAATGTTTTACACGCAAACATATAGAAGAAAAATGTGTGCTAGTCATATTTTTTAAATGTAGGTAGATGTGAGTACTTCTACATATGCAAAAAAGTAAATACAATAATATAAATTATATTTATTAGTAACCTGTTCAGATTAAAAGCTTACATATGTGTTTATCTATGAGTATATATAAGTATGGCTGTGCTCTTTTGTCTTTGAAAGAGAATTTGGACTTGTGATTTCATTACAGAGGGAAAATTTGGATGAGGAAACATTTTTTTCAAATACCATTTTGTGACTATTCTCTTAGAGTAGGGGTTCTTAACATTTTTGAGTGTGTATGTATCATAATCCTCTTTGGCAAACTAGTGATACTTATTGTCCCCCTCTAATAGTAAATATTTTAATTTAATAAAATAAAATGAATAAAATCACAATGAAACCAATTATTTTGAAATACAATTATCAACATATGTCCTTGGTAACATTCTGAATACCACAGAATTGTACCTAAAATGGGTTTTTATCTAATTCCTGAGGTTGTGTCTCATCCTTATGTCATATTGATGCTTTGGAGGGAAAAAAGCTTATAAACTCATATATATATATATATATATATATATATATATATATATATATATATATATATATATATATATAAAATTGTTTTATGTATTACATAAACTAATTGCCTCTAAGGTGGAAAGGTTGAAGAATGCCAGTTATGTTTCCATGGTGAAAATAACTTAGTGAGTAATGGAAAATTATCACACAGACATTCTTATCTTCCTCTTCAATTACAAAAACAAGATTTTTTTTTTGCTTGTTTCATATCACATTTTTCTATTTCTTTTACTTGGGAGGGAGGCATATTAACCTAACATTATGTTAGTTTATCATAATTATGTCCCAGATCCAAGTTGATGTTACTAATATGTATTTCTTATACTTGTTCCTTCCCTCTTCCCCCCTTCTTCCTGCCATCCTGAAATTTTCCACTAAGCAATTTCATTTGTTACTACTGGTTTCCAGAATGAGGTCTAGGTTCAAGTCCTGCATATGACTGTGATCCTAGACAAAACATTTTAGCCTCTCAGAAACTTAGGCAATTCTCTAAGACTCTAAGTTGAATAGAAGATTACTATTTGCTTTGATATATGGAATTTCATTATATGGGAGATACTTATGCCAATAAAAGAACAGTCTAGACCTAATCACCTCCACTACCATCACCTTCATCACCACCATCTCTACCACTCCTACAGCTACCATTATCACTACCACTACTACTACTGCTGCTGCTGCTGCTGCTGCTGCTACTACTACTACTACTATTCCTATCATTACAACACCAACACTAATAACTTTATTTTGAGGTTGGTCAGAGTCTTCATTTATCATTTCAATTGTTCTTCTTTTTCTTCACTTTCCTTTTCACCTTTCCTTTTTCTTTCCAAAGTTTCTCTTTTTTCATCAAAAATCATCCAATCCTTTTCTGACCTTCTGCCACATATAAATAGCCCAGCATTTAATCTCATTTCCATTATATCTCTGTAAATATAATGTTAAAAAGGAGAAACATACTCTTTCATCTACCGTAGGTCTATGTACATGACATAGGTGGCTTAGAATTTACATATATTCAAATTTGAGCACAATGGCAGTTGACAAAACCCAAGAGCATTCCAAGCAGGTCTGAAATTTACTTGTGTATTAATGTATATTTAGATAGATTAGGCTTTTCAAGAAAATTTGAGACTCATGATGAGCTTGTATTCACTAAGTATATGCACAATGTTTATCCTTATTTCTTATTTCTTAACAGGATATTATGATCTATCTTCCTGACTATCTCTAATTAAATATGAAATATTAGCCAGTCTCTTATTCTTTTGCAACATCTATTTCTGAAACAATAATCCAATAGTCTTTATCCATCCTCAGGTGAATTCCAGTTTTAAAAAAATATATATTTGTCATTAATCATTGCTGGAAGATTGCAAATAGCTGAGTTTTATTAGATGAATTAAAGAGTAACACTCTCATGAAAACTGATAGTAGTCAATAAATAGAATAGGCGCCTTAGTATCACCCTCAGTTGGAGCTCCCTATACCCTATTCTTGTTTGTGTGCATGTGTGTGTTTGTGTGTGTATATGATGGGAAGCACCAGCAATCTCAGTTAAGATATGTGAACATATGAAGTAGGGAAAGTTATTAATATTCTAAGTTTTGTGTTTTTTATGACTAAACAGTTTGCATTCATTTTGTAATATCCTCTATTGAAGGTTGGACTTAGCTACTGTTTAGTTTGTAAACATCCTCTTCTGCATTTCCCCTAGCTGTCAAGTCTCACTGAATTTAGTTAGACAGAATTGCTGTTTATTACTAAATGATAGTTGCAAAACATCCATTTAAGGTGATAAATAATAAAATAGTGAAAAACCTAAAAACTCTAATCCTACCAGTTGTTTGCTTTTTCCTAGGGACAGGGTGAGAGAGGATGTATTTATTTTTTTTAATTAATTTAACTTGCTCTCTATAATTCAAAGAAATCTATCAGCATAACCAAATTGTTAAGGGAAAAAAAGAAGTGAAAGAGAAGTTGTATTGATTTAAGTTATTCTCACAAAGCCTATTCCAGTATGGGACTGAATAGATATTTGTCTCTAATAATGCCATTAAAATAAAAATTGATACTTGTCATCAATCTGGTTCATTTCCTTTTCATCCTACACTGAGTCCTCCAATTAGAAAAAAAATTAGAACTGTGGACTGGTTCCTAAAATATTTTTCTTCTTTTCTTCTCCCTAAATATATTGCTCCCTGGATTCTTGTTCCTTTGGAAGTACTATCTTGTTTCTTAGACATACTTTTTATAGTATGCTAGATGTAAACATAAATTTTTGTCACTATTATAATTCAGCATCACCTAATGAGCCAGCCAAAGTCCCATCAATTTGACAGATGTTCACCTTCAAATATCAGTCAAAGGTAGTTCATCAAAGCTATTTTTGCAGTAATGTCTACAACTGACACCATTCAAAAGTCTCACAGTAAGTCATAGTAAATCAATATACTTTTTCCCACTATTCCCCACTGCCTTCATTGAACAGTATATCTCTTCAAATCTATCCTTGTATATGGAAGGACCCTCTAACATCAGAATATAGATCTTCAATAACCATTGTTCTATAATCCTATAAGAAATATGAACATGCTATGCTTTACAGTGGGACAGCAATAGTAGGAGTTGCATTGTGTCTGCCACTAATCACAGTTTGCATTTTTGCAGTCATTATAAGGTTGGTTACCTTTTATATCTTTGCTCTATATTTTGGTAGAAAACTGCTTCTTTCCTTCACTTAACAGGCTTTTTCTACTAAGCCTGTGTGTTCTCAAGCAAAATTTGAATTTTGATAAGTAATAATAATATGTAAAGGATTCAACACAGAAACTCTATGCTTCTATCTATGCCCACAAATGGATCTTTTACCCGGTTCTTATTCCTCTCTTCCTCATTGTTTCTCCTCCTCCCTCAGCCCTGTGCTCTAAGGTCCAACTGTCACTGTCTTCAGTAAGACTATTAGTCTATAACATTTACTGAACATCTACTGTAGTCTGTTAACAGGACTCAGTAAAAGAGATTTAAAAAGTCAAACTTTGTAACCTGACAATCTTTACAATCTAGCTGGAGAGAGATTGCATACATGAAGCAGATGAACATGTATAAATATAGTAAAACTTGCTATGGGAATAAATCAAAATACAAAAATATCTGATTTTTAAAGAGTGGAGAAGAAAAGTGACCTGAATTTTCACACTAAAGGCTTTCTGGAGAATGGCAAAGATAGTGATGATCAGCATAAATAAAGAAGAAAGGAATATTATTCTTCAGAAAGACAGATATGGGAAATGGCATGATTCCAATGCTTAGCTGAAGCATAGAATCTCAGGGTCAGGAGGGACCCCACCAAGTCCAACTTTCACCTGAAGCAAAATCTTTCACTAATACAAGAATAAAGACTGTAAGTAACCAAGAACTCATTACCTCTCAAAACAATCCATTTCACTTGTGGGCAGAAATAATTATTAGTTTTAGTTTTAGTTTTCATATAAAATAGATTTAAAGCTATCTCTGCAAAGAACTACATATTTATCCTCATTTTTGCAATGTAGAGAAGAAAATTAATATAATCTTTCTTTGATAAACTAATCCTCCAAATACTTGAAGATATTTATTAGATTATGTTTTTTATTTAAATTTAAAGATTTTATTTATTTGTTTTTCCATCTACATGCAATGGTAGTTTTAAGCAATCATTTTTTGGAAAGGTTTTGAGTTCTTCAATTTTTGTCCCTCTGTCCCTTCCTTCCCTTCTCCCTTTTATGTGAAACAAACTGATATAAACTCTATCGTTATAAACATGCTAAACAGAGAATGATATTGAGCATATTGCGAGAAAAGAATCAGATCTGAAAAGAAGAAAGCATTAGAAAGAAAAATGACATAATGCATAAGACAACTACAAATTGAAGATAATAAACTTTTGTCTTCACATAAACTTCACAGTTATTTTTCTGCATGTAATAGTATTTTCCATCACAAGTCTTTAAAATTGTCTTGATTATTGTACTGTTGAATTGAACAAATATATCATGGTTTATTATCACCTCATCTTGTTAATGAGTATAACATTCTTCTAGTTCTACTCCTTTCATTTTGCCTCAAATCATGTAAGTCTTTCCAGACTTTTCTGAAGTACTGTCCCTTATGATTTCTTATAGAGAAATAGTGTTACATCGTATACATATACCACAATTTGTTTAGCCTTTAATGGGGATGCCCCAATTTTGAATCCTTTTCCACTACAAAAAGAACTGCAATGAAATGTTTTTGCCCATCAGTAATTTATACTTTTTTCCTGCTCTCTTCATAATATAGACCCAACAGTGGTATTACTGGATCAAGGGTATGTACATTTTATTACCTTTTGGGCATAATTCCAAATTACTCTCCAGAAAATTGGATCTATTATCAACTCCACCGAAAATGTATCAATGTCCCAGTTTTCTCAATTCGCCTCCTACATTGATCATTTTTCTTTCTAGGGCCAACTGAGACATGTGAGGTGAAACCTCAGAGATGTTTTAATTTGCATTTCTCTAATCAATACTGCTTTAGAGCAATATTCATATGATTATAAATAGCTATGATTTCTTTGAAAATTGTCTTTCCACGTCCTTTGACCATTTATCAATTGAGGAACAATTTGGTATTCTTATTAATTTGACTCAATTCTCTACATATATATTTTAGAAATGAACCCTTTGTCAGAAACATTAGTTGTAAAAATTGCTTCCCAATTTACTATATCCCATTTAATGTTGATTGTAGTGCTTTTGTTTGTTCAAAAAAATTTTCATTTCATATAATCAAAATTAACCAGGATATTTTGTGTAATATCCTCTATCTCTTTAGTCATAAACTGCTCCCCTTTCAATCGATCTTACAAACTAACAATATCTTATTCTCCTAATTTGCTTATAAAATTACATTTTATGTCTAAGTCCTGTACACATTTTGACTTTTTCTTAATATAGGTTGAGAGATGTTGTTCTATGCCTATACCTAGTTTCTGCCAAACTCTCTCCCAGTTTTCCCTGCAGTTTTTAATAAAAAATAACTTTTTATCCCAGAAGTTGGAATCTTTGTGTTTCTCAAAAAGAGAGGATGACTAAAATTGTTTACTGCTATCTCTTTTGCATGTAATCAATTCCACTAATCCACCACTCTATTTCTTAGCTGGTACCAAAAAGTTTTGATGCCTGATGCTTTATAATATAATTTTAGATCTTCTATGACTAGATCACATTTCTTTACATGTTTTCACTAATTCTCTTGATTTCCTTGATCAATATGAATTTAGTTACTGATTTTAAGTAAATTGCTAAAATTTATAAAAGTAATTTTTTGAATATTGTTAGTACTAAATGATAATTTGATAAATTATTATTAGTATTATTAATTTAAGTACAGCACTAAATAATTAAACACAAAAGTAGAATTCTCATATTGTTATATTAGCTTGACCTACACATGAGCAATTGACTGTGACCTAGTTACTTAGATCTAATTTTATTTGTGTGAAGTTTTTTATGTTGTTTTCTTAAAGTTACTGTATCTTGTTAAGTAATATTTAGAAATACTCAGGTTTAATGTAGATTTCTTTAATATCCTATAAATTGTTTCTATTAATTTTTTGGATTATTTTTCAGGACTCTCTAAGTTATACCATCAAATCATCTGCAAAGAATGAATTTTTTTTTCATTCATTAGAGATTTAGATTTCTTCAGTTTCTTTCTTCTTCTTCTTCTTCTTCTTCTTCTTCTTCTGCTTCTGCTTCTGCTTCTGCTTCTGTTTCTTCTTCTTCTTTTATAGCTAATGCTAACATTTCTTATTCAATATTGAATAATAGTGCTGATAACGGGCATCCTTGTTTCAGTCTTGATCTTATTGGGAATACTTCTAGCTTATCACCATTACATATAATGTTTATTGATAGTTTAAAGAGATGCTGTTTATAATTTTAAGTACACTATTTTTATTCTTAGACTAGTTTTTTTTAATAGGAATAGCTATTGCATTTTGTCAAATGATTTTTTCAGCAACTTGTGATATAATCATATGATTTCTATTAGTGTTTTTTTATTGATGTGGTTAATCATGCTGATAGTTTTCCTAATATTGAACTAATCCTGCATTCCTGTATAGGTGTATGATTCTAGTGATAACTTGCTATAATCACTTTGCTAATGTTTTATTTAACATTTTTGCATCCATATTCATTAGAGAAGTTGCTCTATAATTTTCTTTCTCTGTTTTAACTCTTCCTAGTTTAAGTAACGGTACTATATTGTGTCATAGAAGAAATTTCTCAGAATTCCTTCAACTAATTATCAAATTGTTAATATAGAATTGGAACTAATCTTTCTTTGTCTGTTTTGTAGAATTCACTTGTGAATCAATTTGGTCCCAGATATTTTTTTATAGGGAATACATTGATGGCATGTGCAATTTCTTTTTCTGAGATAGGATTAATTAAGTATTTAATTTCCTCTTTTAAACTGGACAATTTTTATATTTTGTAATTACTCATCCTTTTCATTTAGATTATTAAATTTTTTGGCATACAGTTCAACAAAATAGTTCCAAATTATTACTTTAATCTCTTCCTCATTGGTGATGAATTCACCTTGTTCATTTTTGATACTAGTAATCTGATTTTCTATTTTCTTTTTATAAAATCAAATTAATCAATGGTTTATGTATATTATTTTTATACACCATCTCTTGGTTTATTGTAAAGTTCAATAGTTTTCTTGAATTTGATTTTATTAATTTAATATTTTATTTTCAGAGTTTCTATTTTGATATTTAATTGAAGATTTTTAATTTATTCTTTCTCAAACTTCTTTTGTTGCATGCCCAGTTCAGTGACCTCCTCTTTCTATATTTTTTCAAGTGAACATTTAGAGACATGCTATATTACCAATAATTCCTTTGGTTGTATCCAATAAATTTTGTTGCCTTATTGTAATTATCTTGTATGAAATAATTAACATTTTCTATGATTCTTTGTTTTATCCACTAATTCTTTATTTGCCTTTATATAATTGATTATGAGGTTTTTAATGGTCTTAATTCGTGGTTAATTTTTTTACGTGCCATGTACTGGCATGTTCCTTGTACTGAATATATTCCTTTCTATCCCATATTTAATTTTCTCCAGAGGTCTATCATATCTAAGTCTCCTAACATTTATTTCACCTCCTTAACTTCCTTCTTGGATAACAGTTTTTTTTGTTCCACTGTTTACCTTTCCATTTAACTTTTGAGTCTCCTGTTTGAAGATCAAATTTTCTTGAAGAAAGTTTGAAAGTAGGGCGGCTATGTGGCACAGTGAGGGGTGGCTAGGTGGCAAAGTGAATAGAGCACCAGCCTTGGAGTCAGGAGTACCTGGGTTCAAATCTGACCTCAGACACTTAATTACCTAGCGGTCTGGCCTTGGGCAAGCCACTTAACCCCATTGCACTGAAAAAAAAATCTAAAAAAAAAGAAAGTTTGAAAGTTTACTTTATATTTAGATTTATCCAATTCTGAGAGAGGGAAGTTGAGGTAGCCCCTAGTAAAGTTTTGCTGTCTATGTTTTCCTGTAACATTTAGCTTCTCTAAGATTTTTGATGCTATACTACTTGGTACATGCCCATTCAGTACTGAATTATTACATTGTCTATGGTATCTTTTCAGAAGATATAATTTCCTTCCTTAACTCTTTTAATGATATCTATTTTCGCAACTGCTTTGATGAAGATTTCTTACCCTTGCTCTTTTTTACTTCAACTTAAGAATAATATAATCTACTCTGTGTGTATATATCTGTCTTCTTCAAATGTGTATTTTTATCAGCAGTATATTGTGGGATTCTGGTTCTTAATATACTCTGTCATCCTTTTCTGCTTTATGGAAGAGTTCATCTCATTCTCATTCACAGTTATAATTACTAACTCTTTATTGCCTTCTATACTATCCCCCTCCATTTGTATTTTTCTTCTTTCATCTTAATTCTCCTCCTATGTGTTTTGATTCTGAATAACACTCTCTCAATGTTTCACCCTTCTATCCACCATCCTCCTTGTCTATTCCCTTTCCCTTGTCCCCAAACCCCTTTTCCCTCCTAACACTTGCAAGGTAGGATACATTTCTAAACTCACCTGAGTGTGTGTTAATCCCTCTTTGAGTCAAATCTGAGGAGATTTGTAAAACCATTCCATCAAAGTCAGGGACATAGCTTTAGTCTGAGCATATTCCATCTAATAGATTTTCAATTCTCAAGTATTACAAGAATCTTCTTCCCAGATGAGGATATTACCAGTTTAATCTTATTGGATAACAGTTTTTTTTGTTACACTGTTTATCTTTCCATGTATCTTTTTGAGTCCCCTGGTTGAAGATCAAATTTTCTCTTTAACGCTTGTTTTTTCTTTAAATATCCATCTTTTACCCTGAAAGAAAAGACTCAGTTTTTCTGGATAGTATGTTCTTGGTTGTAATCCAAGCTCCCTTGCTTTCCAGAATATCATATCCTAAACTGTTTAATCCCTTAATGTTGGTGAAACCAGGTTTTGTGAATCTTGATTATGGCCCCTTGGTTTTTGAATTGTTTCTTTCTGGTCACATGAATGATTTTATTCTTATGCTGATAATTCTGGAGTTTGGCCAAATTATTCCTTGGAAATTTTGTTTGGGGATCCCTTTCAGGAATAGATAGATGCATTTTTTTCAATGACTTTTTTGCCCTCTGGTTCCAGGATATCAGGCAGTTCTCCTTAACTGAAGCCTAAAATATGGAATTCAGGCTTTTATTTATATATTTTTGATCAAGGGTTTTAAATAGTTCTTTGATTCTTAAATTGTCTCTTCTGGATCTGTTTTCCAGGTCAGTTTTACCATCGATGTATTTTACATTTTCTTCAAGTTTTTCATTATTTTTCATTTAACAGATTCTTGGTATCTCAAAAAAGGCACCAAACTTCCACACATTTCAATGTATTTTTTCAGAGAATTTTCTCCACTTAACTTTTGTATCTTTACCATTTGATCAATTCTATTTTTTGAAGTAGGTTTTACCTCTTTTTCATTTGCCTGATTGAGTTTTTGAGGGAATTGTTTACTTTTTGCATTTATCCAATTGCATTTTTAAGGAATTTGTTTTCTTCTCTCAATTTTTGTTCTTAGATGTTAATTTTCTCTTGTGTTTCTTTTCCCAAATTTTCCATTTGATTTTTGAACTCCTTTCTGATCTCTTCTAAAAAAATATTTCTAGACAGCAGTCCATTCATATTCTCCTCTGAAGCTTCACCTGTTTCTGTCCTCCTTTTCTGAACTAATATGCTCATCTCCAAGGTAACATTCTATAGATCATCCTTTGTACTGACCTTTCATCATTTTGGAATGTTAGTTTTCCCTAGCATTTTTTCTTGGGGCAGGGACCTGTTCTCAGATCTTTGGTGTTGAGAACTCTAGAAGTCTTGCTTACAGGTATAAGGTTCTCTCATTGAAACTACCAGAAGTTTTCTCAGGATTGCCTCTGTTGGGGAAGTCAGTTGCCCAATCCCTAGGCCTGGGTTTGGATCTGTAATATCCTCACCCCAATCCAGTCACTATATTAGGCAATCAGGGTTAGAAAGACCAGACAGTCTCTCTGGATAGTCATTGCTAGGGTAGTCCTGTATTGGGAAAAGTTCCAAAGACCTGGGGCTATGTCTTTGTTTGTACTGGAGATACCAGACCCACTAACAGGAAGGGGGAGCGGTGTTAATATAGCGGTGTTAATGTCTTGGGTCTTCTGGAAGAATGAGTATTCCAAGGAGCCCTGCTGGAGCTCTCCCAGTCTACCACAAAGGGTTTTGTTCCTACTGCTGTGGTTCTCAGATTAGTCCCCCACCTCATGCTTGTGGCTGGGTCACTGAACTCTGACCTGGGCACTCCCACACTCCTCCCATGACAGACCTTGCTGAAAGATGTACCTCTCTGTTCTTCTATGGATTCTGTCCTTCCAAAATCTGTTAAGAGGCTTGATTCACGTTGGTTCTGAGGGAAATCCAGGAGAACTTAAAACAGTGCCCTGCTCTTCTCTGCCATCTTTGCTGTAAGTCAGATTAACTTTCATGAAACTCACTCGGCTAAACATATCTATTTCTCCCAACTACTCCTAATATGAAATGATGCTCAGTCACACCATTATATCATCCCCTGGAGAGAGAACTTAGTTTATTAAGTAATTTAGTTCCTCATTAATTCAACAAATACAAATTAAGCACATATTTTATGATCTACTTTGTAGTAAATAGTTGGGCATTTTAACTGTTACCCAGAATCCTTTGTGGTAGAACTAAATGAGTTCACTTCCTCCTAAAATACCTCTATACATTATATTACCTATAGTACAACTAAATGCTTAAAAATAGGAAAATTGATATTTTATCACAAATTAGCATAGCTGTACTTATGGTAGAGAACTGTCCAGAGTCAGAAAGACTGGGATTGAGATTCTGTTTCTGACATTTATTAAATCTCTGGTCCTGTAATTGCAGCCTCCTTAAACCTTATACAATTCTCTAAGATTTATCAAGTTATAGATAGATAAATAACTTCATTGATGGAAAGATTTTTCATAGTCATAAAATCATAGATCCTTAATGCACTGAACTTCTCAAAATGAATATTGATAAAACTTTGTTTTATATTAGAATATGCATAATAAACCATTTGAGTATAGTTTTCATTGTATGAAATGGGATAAAAATATTTCAAGATAAACTTTTTAACTAATTAATACTACCATTTCTGAAGGCAATTAACATAACATTCCATATCACCTAATAGAAGTATGCTAATTTGATCAAGGTAGCTACTAAATCATTCCATTGAGAATGTTATTGAAACAGAACCAATTCTGATTTACAGTCTTCCTGGCATAGTATGGATATTTTTTAGATTTGACATTTTACATATATGTTTCTAAAAAGAAATGGCAGAGCTAGTATAAACTGACCCATTAGTATCATAAATTCCCTACTATAAACATTGCCTATGTGAATAGAATACATGAAAATGAAACAAAATTTTTTCTTAACTAAAAAAAAACTTTTTTTTTAATAAATAATAGGGTAATACTATAAAGTAGCTGTCATCAAAATTGCCTGGTACTGGCTAAGAAATATACTAGTGGATCAGTAGAATAGGATAAGTACAAAAAGAAACACTAGTAAATCAAGTGGTAGTCTACTGTTTGACAAACCCAAAGACATTAGCTTCTGAGATAAAAAATTACTATTTGACAAAAACTGATGAGATAACTAGAAATTAGTATGGCAAAAACTAGGCATTGCCCCACATCTCACACCCAATATCAAATTTGGTATAGGATTTAGACATAAGGGGCAGCACAACATATCAATTAATAGATCAAGAAATATACTGTGCATCAGATTTATAGAAAGTGAAAAATTATGAGCAAAGAAAAAATAGTATATTATGAGTTGCAAAATGAATGATTTTGACTATATTTAATTAATAATTTTACACTAATAAAACAAATACTGGCAAAATTAGAAGAAAATAGAAAGTTGTGAAAATTTAGAGCAAGGGGTTATGATAAAGGTCACATTTCTAAAATATTGAGAGAATTGTAACAAATTTATAAGGTTATAAGTCATTTATTGGTCAAAGGATATGAACAGGTGGTTTTCAAATGAAGAAATTAAAAGTATATATAATAACATGAAAAACATTCCAAATTTACAATGATTAGAGAAATGAAAATTAAAACAATTATGAGGTATGACCTCACACATATCAGATTGGCTAAGATAACAAAAAGGGAAAATGATAATGTTGAAAGACTGTAGGAGGATTGGGACACTGTTGTGGAGTTGTGAACTAATCCAAATATTCTTTTTTTTAAAGAAAGATTTTATTTATTTTGAGTTTTAAAATATTTCTCCCATACTTGGTTACCTCCCCCCACCCTCACAGAAGGCATTCTATTAGTCTTTACACTGTTTCCCTGTTATACATTGATCTCAGTTGAATGTGATGAGAGAGAAATCATATCCTTGAGGAAGAAAAGAAAATATAAGAGATATCAAAATTGCATAGTAAGATAACTTTTTTTCCTACATTGAAGGTAAGTATTTGGTTTATGTTCAAAGTTCACATTTTTTTCTGTAGATATAGATTATATTCTACATTGCAGATAGGCCAAAATTATCCATAATTGTTGCATTGATGGAATGAGCATGTCCATCAATCTTGATTGTTACCACCATGTTGCAATTAGGGTGTAAAATATTTTTTTCTGATTCTGCTCATTTGCTCAGCATCAGGTGAAACAAATCCTTCCAAGCTTCCCTGAATACCCATCCCACCTAGTTTGTAATTGAGCAATAGTGTTCCATGACCTACATATGCCAATTTATTAAGCCATTCACTTAATTTCCAATTCTTTGCCACAACAAATAGGGCTGCCATGAATATTTTTCTACAAAAGAAGTTTTTACCCTTTTTCATAATCTTTTCAGGGTATATATACCAAGCAATGGTATTACTGGAACAAAGGGTATGTACATTTTTGTTGCCCTTTGGGTGAAATTCCAAATTGCTCTCCAGAAAGTTTGGATGAGTTCACAACTCCACTATCAATGTAATAGTGTCCCAGATTTCCCACATCCATTCCAACTTTGATCATTGTACATTCTGGTCATATGGGACAGTCTGAGAGATATGAGCTGATATCTCAGAGATGCTTTTATTGGCATTTCTCAAATAAGTAATGACTTAGTGCAATTTTTCATACATGTATGGATTGCTTGGATTTCCTCAGCTGTAATTGCCTTTGCATATCTTTTGACAATTTATCAATTGGGAATGACTTGTATTTTTGAAAATTTGAGTCAGTTCTCTGTATATTTTAGAAATGAGTCCTTTGTCAGAAACAAAAACTAGTAGTAAAATTTATTTCCCAATTTACTACATTTCTTTTGATCTTGGTTACAGTGTTTTGTTAATTTAGTGTAATCAAAATTGTCTAGTTTGTTTTTAATGATGATCTCCATCTCTTCCTGGTCATAAACTGCTTCCCTTTCCATAGATCTGACAGGCAAACTACTCTTTGATCTTCTAGTTTGCTTATAATATTGTTTTTTTATGTCTAAATCCTGTATCCATTTTGATCTTATCTTGGTAAAGGGGGTGAGGTGTTGGTCTAATCTGTTTCTTCCATATTAACGTCAAATTTTCCCAACAGTTTTTATCGAAGAGAGAGCTATTTTCCCAATAGCTGGATGCTTTGGGTTTATCAAATAGATTACTATAATTATTTCCTGTTGTTGCACCTAGTCTATTCCACTGATCCACCACTCTTAGCCAATACCAGACAGTTTTGATGCCTGATGCTTTATAATAAAATTTTAGATCTGGTAAGGCTAAGCCACCTTATTTTCCAAAATTTTTTCCTGATTTTTTGAAAATTCTTGAATTTTTATTTTTCCATATAAAATACTTACAACTTTTTCTAACTCATTAAAATATTTTTGGGGAATTTAGATTGGTAGTATACTAGACAAGTAATTTAGTTTTTGTAGAATTGTCATTTTTCTTATATTGGCTAAATCTATGAAGAGTTGATATTTGCCCAGCTATTTAAATCTGATTTTATTTGTGTGAGAAGTGTTTTCTAATTGTTTTACAAAAGTTTTTGAGTCTGCCTTGGCAGGTAGACTCCCAGGTATTTTATATTGTCTGAGGTTTCTATGAATGGGATTTCTCTTTCTAGCTCTTTCTGTTCTACCTTACTAGTCATATATAGAAATGTAGAGGATGTCTGAGGGTTTATTTTACATCCTGCAACTTTGTTAAAGTTGCTAATTATTTCTAGTAGTTTTTCAGGTGATTTTTAGGGATTTTCTAGGTATGCTATCATGTCATCTGCAAAGAGTGAGAGTTTTGTTGCTTCCTTAACAATTCTAATTCCTTCAAATTCTTTTTCTTCTTGTATTACTGAAGCTTACATTTCTAATACAATATTGAATAGTAGTGGTGATAATGGGGAATGCTTCTAGCCTATTTCCATTGAATATAATGCCTGTTGATGGTTTCAGATAGATACTGCATATTATTCTGAGGAGCAATCCATTTATTCCTACACTTTCTGGTGTTTTTATTAGGAATGGGTGCTGTATTTTGTCAAAAAGCTTTCCCAGCATCTCTTGCAATGATCATATGATTTCTGATAGGTATGTTATTTACATAATTAATTCTACTAATAATTTTCCTAATAGTGAACCAAGCCTGCATTCCTGGGATAAATCCTACTTGATCATAATGTATCATCCTAGTGATAAATTATTGTAATCATTTTGCTAAGATTTTATTTAAGATTTTTGCATTTATACTCATCAGGTAGATAGGTCTATTATATTCTTTCTGTTTTATCTCTTCCTGATTTGAGTAATAGCACCATATTGGTGTCAGAGAAAGAGTTAGGCAGAGTTCTGCCTTCACCTATTTTTCCAAAGTTCATATAGAATTGGAACCAATTGTTCCTTAAATGTTTGATAGAAATCACTTGTGAATCCATCTGGCCCTGGAGGTTCTTTCTTAGGGAGTTCAATAATGGCTTGATGAATTTCTTTTTTCTAAGAGAGGGTTATATAAGTTTTTAATTTCCTCTTCATTTAACCTGGGCAATATATGTTTTTGTAAATATTTGTCATTTCACATAGATTATCAAATTTATGGACAAAGAGTTGGGCAAAATAAATTCCAAATTATTACTTTAATTTTCTCCTCGTTGGTGGTGAGTTCACCTCTTTTCATTTATGATACAAGCAATTTGGTTTTCTTCTTTCTGTTGTTTAATCAAATTAATCACAGGTTTATCAGTTGTATTTTTTTCATATAACCAGCTCCTCATTTTATTTCAATAGTTTTCATGTTTTTGATTTTATTTATTTCTCCTTTAAATTTTAGAATTTCTAATTTGGTAACTAGGGCAGTTTTAATTTGTTCTTTCTCTAATTTTAGGTGCATAATTAGTTCATTAATTTCTTTGTTTTCTAATTTATTCATGCAAGCATTTAAAGATATAATATATCCCCTGACAGCCACCTTGAGTATATGCCTTATTGTCATTATCTAGGATGAAATAATTCTTTCTGTAATTTGTTGCATGATCCATTCATTCTTTAAAATGAGGTTATGTGGTTTCCAATTAGTTCTGGGTCTATATCTCCCTGGTCCAATATTGCATATGATTTTTATTGCATTATGATCTGAGAAAGATGTATTCACTATTTCTGCCTTTCAGCAATTGATCATTTGGTTTTTAAGCCCTAGAACATGGTAAATTTTTTTAAGTGCCATGTACTGCAGAAAACAAGTATGTTCCTTTTTATCTCCATTCAGTTTCCTCCATAAATCTATGATATCTATGTTTACTAACAATCTATTTACATCCTTAATGTCCTTCTTGTTTATTTTATGATTAGGTTTCTCTAAATCTGAGAGAGGCAGGTTGAAGTCTACCACTAATAGAGTTTTGCTGTCTATGTCTTCCTGTAGCTCTTTCAAATTCTCCTCTAAGTATTTCAATGCTATACCAGGGGGTGCATATGAAGTACCATATTTGGTACTGACATTACTTTATGGTTTTAATGGGAGCTTTTAGGAGGATGTAGTTTCCTTCCTTATTGCTTTTAATACTATCTATTTTTTCAGTTCCTTTTTCTGAGATAAGTATTGCTACCCCTGCATTTTCACTTCATGTGAAGAAAAATATATTTTGCTCCAACTTTTTAATTTAGTCTATATGTATCTCTCTGCTTCAAATGAGTTCCTTGTAAGCAACATACTGTAGGATTATGTTTTTTAGTCCACTCTATTTGCTTATATTTTAAGGGAGAGTTCATTCCATTCACATTCAAAGTTACAATTACTAACTCTTTATTTCCTTCCATGCTGTCTTCTTTCTGTTTGTATTTTTCCCTTTTTCCCTTTATCCATATTGACTAGAGTTTTGTTTGGGGAAAATTGCCACCTTCAGTGTGTTTATCCTGCTATATCAACCCCCTCCCCATTCTTTTCCCTTTACTTTTTCCTCTTCTTGCTTCCTAGTGTTAGTTCCCATTTTCTCCCCCTCCCTCTCCCCTCCTCCTATTTTCCCTTTTAATACTTGAAAGGTAAAATGAGTTTCTTAAATTAACTGAGTCTGTTTAAATTAACTTCAATCCAAGTCTGAGGAGATGAGGATTGAGGTGGTTCACACCTCCTCCTTTCCTCCCCTCTATTACAATGGCACTCTTGTACCTCTGGCTGTAATGATATTTATCCCATTCAGTGATCTCCATCCTCCCATCTACTTATTCTCTCCCTTTTTATGGAGACATTGTTTTTAAAACAACCTATCTGAATCACATCAAAAGTTATGAATGTACATCACTTCTGGCTAAGTATATTCTCTCTAATAGAGTTACAATAATTAAGAATTATAAGACTCTCCCAAGTGAGTATATAGCCAGTTTCATCTTACTTGATAGCAGTTTTTTTATTTACTCTTTTTTTAACTTTCCATGTGTCTCTTGAACTTCCTGTTTGACATCCAAATTTTCTGTTTAGCTCTGGTCTTTTCATCAGGAAATATTGGAAGTCTCCCATTTCATTTAATGTCCATCTTTTCCCATGAACAAGAAGGCTTAGCTTTGCTGGCTAGTGGATTCTTGACTGCATTTCAAGCTCCCTTGCTCTTTGGAATATCTCATTCCAGTACCTTCAGTCCCTTAATGCTGATGTCACCATTTCCAGTGTAATACCTATTGTAGCTCCTTGGTATTTAAATATTTTCTTTTTGGCTGCTTGCAGGATTTTCTCTTTTATCTGATAGTTTTGGACTTTGCCCACATCACTTCTTGGTGTTTTCATTTTTGGATCCCATTCTGGATGGGATCTGTGTATACTTTCAATAACTATTTTGCCCCCTGTTTCCATAATAAGAGGGCAATTTTCTATCACCAAGTCCTGTAATGTTAAGTCCAGGCTTTTGTTTCTCTTCAATGTTTTCAGGAAGGCCTATAATTCTCAGATTGTCCCTTCTTGATCTGTTCTCAATATCAACGGTTTTGCTGATGAGACATTTTACATTTTCTTCAATTTTTTCGATCTTTTGGTTTTGTTTAACAGAAACTTGTTGTCTCAGGAAGTCATTAACTTTGACTGTTTCCATTATTTTAAGGGAAGAATTTTCTTCATTTACCTTTTGCAATTTCTTTTCCAGTTGGTCAGTTCTCTTTTTGAAGGAGCTTTCCATTTGTCCAAGTGTGTTTTTGAGAGAATCATTTTCTTTTTTCTTTTGCTCAATTGACAATTTGAGAATATCATTTTCTTTTTAAATTTGCCCAATTGAAAGCCTGAGAGTTATTCTCAATTTGTTTTTGTCCAATTGTATTTTGCAAGGATTTGTTTTCTTGTTTCAAGGTGTTAATTATCTCTCCTAAAATATCCAATTGATTTTTAAACTCATTCCTGATTTCTTCAAAAATGTCTTTCTGCACTGAAGACCCACTCACATTCTCTACAGCATTGCTAAGTATTTCTGGGTAAGAATCTATTTCTTCTAAGTATTTCTCCATGGACTCCCCTTTTGATGGCCTTTCTTCATCTTTCTAGGATCTTTTTTTGGGGGGCTGTCTCTCAGAGGTTTGCTTTTGAAGATCCTAGAGGCTTTGTTGACTTGGGTTAGTAATTGCCATTGCAGGCCAGTAGGGGTGGTGATGTTTTCTCTGTTTGAGGGGCCTGAGTCGACCATAAACAATGTACTGAGCTCTGGGGCAGGGAGGTAATCATTTCCTCTTGAGTGAACTCTGTTGCCCCACATTACTTTGAGGGGGTGGGGATTTGTTTATTGTTTCTTCTGGGCAAAGGGCTCTGATGAAATTATGTGGCTCAGGTCCCAGCCCAGCTGATTGTTCTCCAAGCATTCTCTGAAACTCTCTGTGCTTGAACTCACACTCCTGTAACTCCTCTCCCCACCACCCTCATCAAAGACTCTGCAGCTAAAGTTTGAGCTCACTCAGGCCACTCAACAAAATCTTTAAGTCTGAAGCTGGTCCTCTGGCTTTCCCCAGCTGCTGCCCCTACACTGATCTTTTGCTCTTGTCTCTCAATTCACCCACAGTCCCCTGAGACAGACGTTCTTGGTAGGTGTTCTTCTCCTAGCTTCTCTTTCTTGGCTCTTTTAATCAAATTTCTGTTAAGAGGTTTCTCTCATGTTCTTTTTGAGGGGAAAGAAGAGCACTTATCACAGTGCCTGTCTTCTCTCCACCATCTTAATCCAAACATTCTTGAGAGCAATATGGAATTATGATGAAGGAGCAATAAAACTGATCAATACTAATTTTATATCCAGAAGAAACCATAACAAATGGAAAAGGTCCAATATATTCCAAAATATGAGTAGCAGTTCTTTTGTAGTAGGAAAGAATTGGAAATTGAGGGGATGCCCATCAGTTGGGAAATTTATTTGAATGTTATGGAAGACTATTGTTCGATAAGAAACCATAAATGTTCAGACTCTAGTGAAGTGTAAAACCAATGATAGGAACGAATGCTGAGCAATGGATACAAACCCATATTAACATATTAACAACCACATTGTAAATTGAACAAACTTTATGTATGCAACTCCTCTCAGCAGTTCAGAGAGCTAGGACAAATCTGGGAGAAAACCAAAATAAAACAAAGCAAAACAAAAAATATACAGAAATTGAATGAACACTACATTCACTTTTTAAAAATTTCTCTTATATTTTTTTTCCTATTTCATGGTTTTCTTTCTTTATCTTTATTCCTAATTACTCATTCAGAAAATGATCAGTCTGTAAACATGTTAAATACAAATGCATATGTACAACAGAGTGTTTCCCTCTGAGAGGAAGGGGATAGGAAGGGAGGATATAAGGAAATTATGCAACTTATAAATATTCAAATAGATGAATGTTGAAAAACTTTCATAACAGGCAATTGAAACAAATAAAATATCAATTGAGAAAAATTAATGTTTTATGTTTTATTGTTGATATCACAAGTTTCATTGTGCTTAAAAAAACAATTGTCTAAAATTGCTTAAATGAAGACTTCATAGAAGGTTTAGGGATGGAGTACTGTAATTTTGTTTGTATAGGAAACTCCTCAGGGAGAAAACTTAATCTACCCTTGCAGGTCTGGATCTTTTTTGCATTTTAGAGTCTAAAAGTATATCCTAAACACTGAGACATTAAATGATTTCTCTAGGATCAATAGTCAAGAAGGTATGTTGAACTTAAATCCTCCAACTTTTAAGTCATCTATTGAACTGCTATGTCAATCCTCTGTATATATATTCAAAGTCATCCTTACATGAATGAGGTGACAACTGAATGAAATTCTGCATTAAGAAAGTGTGTAAAAAGCTACCAGCACATACTTTGTTATTTCTGTTCTCAAGACTATCAAAGATAACTGTGCATTTTAGTATTAGAGTATACTCTTTAATAGGGAATTAGAATATTGCAATGTGAATTATTATTATATTTAAATGAGAGAACATAAAGACCAAAATATAAACTGGAAATAGGGGAGGCCATATAAGCATCTCTCTGTAGGTGATAAGGTAGAACAGGTAACAGGAATCCTTTCTCATTCTTGTAATACTGTATGCTTTTGGTTTTAATGTAAATAATTTATTGTTTAAAAAAATCATTTATCCTCCATATATGAGACCTTTTTTGCCAACTGAGTGGAAGAGAAGAAAATACTATTATTGGAGTATCTTTTAGAAATCAGTCTTCTAAAGGATACCATTATAATTTTCTATCATTTGTTATACTTGTCAAGGAAGCTGAACACCAAAAGTAGTCACTGAGGAAATATTTCAATGACTGACCCAAAAAGCTTTTATAAACCATTGAGCATGAAGGTATAACAAGTCATTTTTCTTGTTTTTCTGTACTTTCGAAATCTTTGTGGGTAGGGAATAATTTAAAAGGAATATTGTCTTTAAAATCATGTAAAATCTGTATTCATCTATCTTTTGAAGTACATTATGTAACACTAGGTAAAGTCTATTAAATTATTCTCACCCTTCCACCTTTATATTATTATTCAGCTTAGGCCCAACTAATGAATGCAACATCATGTTCTCTTCATCTGACCAGATGGCAATTTTTTCCCCTGCTTTCTCTCTTTTGCAATTATTTTCCTTTTGTGCTATGAATGGCACAAAGAATGACAAAGTCCTCTCTCAGCATCCAAGGGTCATATCCACTTTGAAATTGGCCTTGCTCATCTGCTTTCTTCCTCCTCCTTCCTTCTGGTCACCTTTTGGCCATATCATCACTCATTAGTCCTTCCACCTGAGAACAATTCAGAGAGAGAAGAGGAGAAGAAATTACAATTAAGTCCATTCCTAAATATCAGCAGCAGCTGCACAGATTGGGAAAGGAGGAGTCTGAAATTGAATGGTTGCAAATGGAAGGTGCACTATTTCTACTCATAGAGCCAGAGCTAAAACATGGACTAGAGAAAACTGAAACAAGGGAAACAGCTAAAGTAATATGTAAGTGATCTTGGAAAGGAGACAAGGACAATCACTTCAGCTAACACCTACCTGAATGTTGTCTCAGGACTATTCATGTAACCAAACCTCTTGCTATTTTATTGATCCCTAAGGCACCTTGACCAGTATCCACAAGCAGAACAAAAAATATTTTTGATCAGCATTCAAATAAACACACCTATTTTCTATTTTATATATTCTTGATTAAAGAACTATGCTTATATTAACATAGCACAACTACAAAATAGATCCTTACTCCCCACCCAGGCAATAAAAAGTTATTGTATTCATTTTAACTTAATCTCTTGATTATTTAATGGTAAGAACATTTACTATTTCTATTTTAAATTGGTTTTATGTAGATTTTTTTGTTTAAAAAAGTTCAGTTAGCGGTTATTGGTTTTGTTAGGTGCATAACTATGTCCTTCCTCATAATCAGCATCATATATTGTCTTAATGAAGACAGATAAAGATTCAGAATATGCCAAATTAGTGCAAGGAAACATAGAGCTAATAACAAGATGATAAAACAATCAAGCTTTATTGAGAAGAGATTAAAAAGTAATGCCTGAACGATGGAAATAAGTTAGGTCTGTTGCCTGAGGAATGGATGAAATTATGTGCACTGTTTGAGTCTTACAGTGAATAGAGTACACTCTCCCTAACTATTAAAGACTAATGGAGAAACAAGAGAATACTTTTTTTTTTTTCAAACAAGAAATGGACTTAATGAAAACAATCAAGTACATGTACATTGGGAAAAATTCTTTCTCATTACAAAGACATAAATCCTATGATTTCTAAGAATTTATAAGATAATTCATATAGTAACTGTAAAGATGAAACAGGATGGGTAGGAATAGATAAATTGCACTCTACATCATTATTCTGTTCCCATCAATATGACCATAGATCCATTGCATTAATGAAAAAGAGAGAGAGACAGATAGACAGAGAGACAGAGACAGAAATAGAAAAAGGTACAGATAGAAAGAGATAGAGAAAGACAGAGAGAGAGAGAGAGAGAGAGACAGTCAGAGACAGAGAGATAGGGACATAGAGAGACAAAGACAGACAGAGGCAGGCAGAGATATAAAGAGAGGAAGAGAGACAAGAAAGTAGACAGAAAGGGAGGTGACAGAGATAGAAATAATAAAAAAAGAAAGACACAAAAACAGAGCAGAGAAAGAGATACATAAATATTCAAAAACTAAAGAGGCAGACACAAGAGAGAAAAAGACTACAGAAAAAGAGAGAAGAGAGAGAAAGATAATGAAAAAAAGACATTAAAGATACAGAAAGACAAAGACAGAGAAAAGGAAAAAAGATGCATACAGACCATTCTTGTTAAAACGATTTATATGTACTGCACTTGGAGAAGGAAGGGGGGGAGAGAAGGAGCAAGGGAACCTCATGTCCAAGGAGGAAGGGGGCCAGTACATGATTCAAGGTCAAGTAAGGATTGGAAACAGAGGAGAGATAGCAGGAGGAGGGACACATTTGCATCACAGTTTGCTACAACTACATAGGGGCCTGGCCAAACCAAGAGTAGACAGAGAAGAGACAACAGAGGATTAGGACAAATAGGAACCAGGGACAGTGTAGGTGTGTAGAGAGAGAAAGGTCTACTCCTGCTAGAGGCTTCAAGCCAAGGACAGGTCCCAAAGCAGTGGATTTATAAAGTCTTAATTCAGTTTTTTGCGGGGGGGCTGTACAAGGCCATGAAACAAGGGATAAGGGGCAAAAAGGGATAGAGAAGAGAGGCGGAAAGAGAGAGTGAGAGAGACAGATAGAGGGAAGAGACAGGGATAGAGGCACAGAGACATAGAAATACAGAGATACAGAGATCACAATGAATAGTACTCTGAATTTAAAATAGGTGGATTTTGTTTGTTTTGGGATGCAAATTTCTTTCACAATTCTTTATGTAAAGTTGAATTTACAAAATACAATTAACTTAAAGCAAGTACTGTCAGTACATAGGAAAAGATCAAGAGAGAGAAACAGAGGGAGAACGGTGCTCATTGAACTTTATATTGTGCTAGACTCCGTGTCAAAGATATAAATACAAATAATCATGACAGACTTATCTCCTCCTTCAAGAATCTTAATTAAAGGAATGCTGGAAAGCAAAAAAAAATAGTAGGAAATGGTCAGGAAATTTGCTCCATGATAAAACCAAATTCAAATTTATTTAAAAGTTAATATTTTAAAATAACACAAATTGTACTTCTTAAAACAAATTACAAAAGTGAAAAAAGTAAATGCATATCTAGAAAGAATAAGAATCATGATAATGTGAAATTGATTGAAGGTGAGTAATAACATAAATCATTTCATCAGATGGTGTAAGATGACATCTTGCAGCTGTGTTGTTCTTAAGAGGAGGCTATGTAAATTTTCCAACTAGCCTAATCAAGGAAGAAAAAAGGAAGAGAGAAGGAAGGGGAGAAAGGGGAAAGGGAAAAATGTAGACATTTTACTTATTCCTATTTATTCCAGATTTTAAGAACACTTATGGTTAAGCACCATGCACTTTGATTCATCTGTAGGTTTCACCCTATCCTCCAAGCCTATTCCTTTGTTTCCCTTAAGCACTAGAAATAGTTTCATGTGCTCTACATTGCAAATTCTGTACTGAATTTGAGTCATTCAAATTACCACAACTCCTTTAGAAATTTCTTTATTTTATTTTATTATCCCCTCCCCACTTACATGCAAAAACAAGTTTCACCATTCACTTTTAAAATCTTGAGATCCAAACTCTCACTTCCTCCCATCCCACTCCTTCTCATTGAGAAATAGTTATTTGATATACCTTAAAATGGATATTCATGCAAAACATTTCTATATTAGTCTTGAAGTACAAGTAAGTATACTCCCCCACCAAAAAAAGAGAAACCTCAAGAAAAAGTAAAAATTATATACAGTTCAATATGTATTCAGATACCATCAATTCTGTATTTTGGATGAATAATATTCTTTATCATAATACTTAAGAGTTCCCGTGGGTTATAGCATTGCTGAGAAAAGGCAAGTCATTCACAACTGACTGTTCCTACAATATTATTTTTGTATATTGTACATTTCCCATTGTATCTACTCATGTAAGAATTTTGTTGATAGCATCCTGTTTATCACTTTTCATAGCAGAAAAATATTTCACCTTAACCACATCCCAAAATTTGTTCAGCCAGTGTCAAATTGATGGACATTCCTTCAATCTTTGACTCCTGGCCACCAGAAAAGAGTTGCTTAAATATTGTTATAAGTTCTTTTCCTTCCTCTTTTTTTGCCTCTTCTGGAATATAGAAATAGTAGTGGTATTGTTAGCTCAAATAGTAGGCATGGTTTCATAATCCTTTGGGCATAGTTCCAAATGCTTTACAAAATTATTGGATCATTTCAAAACTCCTCCAACAGTGATTTAATGTCTCATTTTTCCTACTTCCTTTCCAACAGCAATAGTGAGTTAGGACCTAAAAATATTTACTTAGCATTGATAAACTCATATGAAAACTGTACATATCTTCCAATCATTTATTAATTGTGGAATGGTTTATCTATTTTTTAAACTTGATTTCATTGTCAATGTTTGAAAAATGATAATTTAACAGAGAAATTTGTTTCATTATTTTCCTCCAGTTATAATGCTAACTGTATTTCCCTCCACCCTATCCCTCTCACCCCATTTATTCTATTTCCACTCTCCTTTTGCCCCATCCCTCTTCAAAAATATTTTGCATCTGTCTACCCCCTCCCACAATCTTCCCTCCCTTCTACTACCTACACTTCCCAGCTGCTCCCCTGCTCCCATTTCTCCCTTTCTCTTCTACTTTCCCCTAGAGTAAGATAGATTGCTATACCCAGTTGAATGGATATGTTATTCCTTCCCCGGGCCAATTCCATTGAAAGTAAGGCTCACTAACTCCCTCTCATCTCTCCTTCTTTCACTCTACTATAAAATTTTTTTCTTATCTCTTTGAATATTAAATGATTTACCCATTGTATCTCTCCCTTTATCTCTTGGGACATTCTATTCTCACCCATTATCTCCCATTTGTAATGTATTATCCCCTTTAAATTTAACTCTCATTTGTGCCTTGTCTATGTATACTCCTTCTAACAGATTTATTGATAAAGGTTGCATGAATTAGCAGTATAATCTTCCAATGCAGGAATATAAGAAGTTCAAAATAATTTAAGTCCCTTATGATTTATCTTTCCTGTTTCCCCTTTTATGGTTCATTTGAGGCTTGTATTTGAAGATCAGATTTTCTATTCAACTCTGGATGCTACATCAGGAAAGTTTGAAAGCCCCCTGTTGCACTGAAGGACCACATTTTCACCTGAAAGGTATGTTCAGTTTGCTGAGTAGTTGATTCTTGGTTGTAATTCAAACTATTTTACTTTATAGTGTCCCTTCAATCATTTTTTTATAGAAGTTGACAAATCTTGTGACATCCTGACTGTGGCTCCTTGGTATTTGAATTTCTTCTTTCTGGCTATTTACAATATTTTCTCCTTGAATGGGGAGCTCTTCGTTTTGATTATAATATTCTTCACAATTTTCATTTTTTGAGGATTTTTTGAGGTGCTGAATAGTGAATTCTTTAAATTTTTATTTTTCCCTCTGCTTCTAGAATATCAATTTACCCAGATAATTTCTTGAAAAAAAAATGATGTCTAGGCTTTTTTTTTTTGTTTATGGTTTTTCAAGGAGTCCAATAGTTTTAAAATCATCTCTATCTCCTAGTTTTCATTATTTTGGCTTTGATTTATTGTCTAGTAATTTCTTTCATGGTCATCAGTTTCTGGTTGCTCCATTTGGTATTTTAAGGAATTATTTTCTTCAGAGAAATTTTGTATTTCCTTTTTCCATTTGGTCATTTCTGCTTTTTAAATTATTGTTTTTCTCATTGGCTTTTTGGGCCTCTTTTTCCTTTTGACCCACTTCACTTTTCAAGATGTTATTTTCTTCAGTATTTTTTATATCTCCTTCACCAAACTTCTGAGTTAATTTTCATGATTTTCCCATATCACTTTCTCTTGCCAAGTTTTCCTTTATTTAATTTTCAAAATTCTGTTTGATTCTTCCATGGCCATGGAGCTGAATTCATATTTTTTCTTGGAGGCTTTGGATATAGAAACTTTGATTTTTTTTTTTGTAGCTTCTTCTAAACATTTATTTTGATCTTCCATATGACCAATATAACTGACTATGGTTGGATTTTTTCTTCTATTGTTGGTTAATTTCCCTAGACTATGGCCTAATTTTAACTCTTTGTGAAGTTGGGATGTTGCTCTCAGGTTAGGGGATTCATTGTCCCTAGCCTTTGAGAGATTTTGCCCCTGATTTCAAAAGTACTTCTGGGGACCTGCAAGTGTCTAATTGTTCCAAGGTTTTATGAGAAGTGATGACTACTGTTCTGATCTGTGCTCTGGACTGTGGGTGACCACAAGCACTCTTTTCTACCCTGGAATTGTGAGGAGAGTCCCTGTGCTTGAGACTGGGTTCCAGATTGGAAACCATGTCTGAGTTTGAGCAGTGATTAGAGGCCTGCCTCAGGGACAGCAAAGAGTATTTTCCTTCTGTAATCTCCTTCTGATCCCATTACTGTCTAAGGGCTGAGAACTACAGAAGAATGAGCTGCTGTGGATTCAGTGGCTCCTGAGGCTTTCTCCTGATCTGTTGTGGCCAGGTCTGTACTGCTTACCCAATGTGGTAGATTTTTCCATATTGTACTTGTATTCCCTGGGCTGAGAGGTCTGGAAACTGCCACAGTTACCACTGACTCTGATGTTCTGTTCCTTGATGGCTGCGGCCAGTTCACTCCCATGTGGCCTGAGCTGCATTGCAGGTCCTTTTCAACCTTGGTGCAACAGACCCTTCCCACTGAGCTTCCAAGTCATCTTGGTCTGCAAAATTGTTTCACTCAAATTTTTTGTGGGTTCTGCCACAAAATTTGAGAAAAATCGTTTTTGAAGGTGTCTGAAGTGATTAGGGTGAGAGCTCAGGTGAGTCCCTGCCTTTACTGTATAGAGAATAAATATTTCTATAGTATCTATTATTTGCTAGGCATTGTATTCAACAATATTGTAATTATATCATTTAAGCTTCACAATAACCTTGTGATATACATGCCATTATCTTGCTATTTAGCATCTTGGAAAGTGAGGCAAATAAAAATTAACTAATTTTGTTCAGGATCACACAGCTAACTTGTATCTAATTCCAATCCAGAATCAAGTTTTCCTGAATATAGACTCGGCATTCTATCCATGGTACCTCCTGCTCCCTTTTCCAGATTTTTTTCCCTAAGATTTTTAATCTAAGTCTATCAGGATCGGGGAAGGAAGGGAAGGAAGGATCTGGGAATTCATGGGAAGGGAAGATTTCTGATGAATAGAAGGAAAGCAAGTTGATATTCAACTGCAGAAAAAACGGACTGTGAGCCCCTCATTGCTGATCTTATTCTGATAGCATGATAGCTTTCATTTCAAGGATTTTTGAGCTGCCCAAAGACTTCTTCTTTTATTGGACTGAAATCTCTAACTTACATATTTCATTAAATAGAAGTTGCTTGAAGGTGAGGATTATTAACCCAAATTAGTGCATGGCAGGCACATAGTAGTCATTTAATAAATAATGTGTTGTTTGTATTATTTTGCCAGGTTTACAGATTCATCAGTGTAGGTTTTCTTTCCCTCAGCAGAGCTTAAGCCTGTCTTGCCTGAATATCTGGTTCCATTAGTTACCAATTTTCATGTAATGGGACTCTGAAACATTTCTTGTTTAGCTGACAAGACAGTGAGAGTATTAATAGTGCTCTCAAGAGACCTATTCTCACAATACTGGGTCATGATGAAACATTGGTTTGAAAATTACAAATTTGCACCGTATTTCATTCACTTAGGGAACTCCCAGGAAGAAAACCCCTTCTATCAATACATATCAGCAATCTCTGTTGCTTATTGTCCTAATGAGTTGCATTTAGGGCAGAGAGGGTGAGTCCCTTACAAAGAGAAAAAAATTACATCCTGGTTTTCCTGACTCAGACTAGCTCTCTACCCACTGCCTCTTTCCTCAAACAAAATAAAACTGAGTTGTGTATAACTAACAAATCATTTATAGAGCATGTTATGATTTAGATTAGATAATTTCTTTTAAAAATATCTATAGATGACTGGGTCTATACCCAGAAGAGATGATGAAAAAGGGTAAAAACATTTCTTGTACAAAAATATTTATAGCAGCCCTGTTTGTGGTGGCAAAGAATTGGAAATCAAGTAAATGTCCTTCAATTGGGGAATAGCTTAGAAAACTGTGGTATATGTATGTCATGGAACACTATTGTTCTATTAGAAGCCAAGAGGGACGAGATTTCATGGAAGCCTGGAGGAATTTGCATGAACTGATGCTGAGTGAGATGAGCAGGACCAGAAAAACACTGTACACCCTAACAGCAACATGGGAGTGATGTTCAACCCTGAAGGACTTCCTCATTCCATTAGTGCAACAATCGGGAACAATTTTGGACTGTCTGCAAAGGAGAGTGCCATCTGTATCCAGATAAGGAGCTGTGGAGTTTGAACGAAGTGCAAGGACTATTCCCTTTAATTTAGAAAAAAAACAGAAATCTTATTATCTGATCTTGTTACCTCTTAGACTTCTCTAAGGATATGATTTCTCTCTCATCACACCCAATTTGGATCAAGGTACAACATGGAAACAAAGTAAAGACTGACAGAGTGCTTTCCGGGGCGGGGAGTGGGGAGAGGGAAGCAAAACTGGGGGAAAATTGTAAAACTCAAATAATATCTTTAATAAAAATAAATTTTAAAAATGTCTATAGATGAAAGTATATTCCCAGCCTCTGCCAACTACCCTCTGAGAAGAAAATCAATTTAAAATATTTTCTTACATATTTTCTTACAGATCTATTTCAAATTTAAAGAAAAGAAACATATATGATACTCAAAAGGAACCTTCCTAGTTACAAATTAGTGCCATCCAAAAATAGCATGAGAAAAGCCTGTCACATAGAAAACTGACTGTTTTTTTGGTATGATTTGAGATCTCTTCAAGCATAATTAAACCAAGCACTGGTTAACTCTTCAAAGGCTGGAGATTGACCACGACAAGTTTCTAAGGAATGAAATTTAATGTTGTTTTGCTTTATAAACTGCAAATTCTAAATACTATAGAATGGACCATATAAGGATGCATATAGTGATTTGAATTTATTTATTGCCTAAAGACTATGTCTTTTGATTTATCATTCACTCTGTTTTTTTTGTTAATTGTCCCTCTTCTTGTGGAAGGGACCTACTTCATCTTTCAGTTATTTCCTTCTTTTTTTCCTACCTACCTACCTCCACTCTATCTCCAACATGATACTTCCATTAAAAATGGCTTCCTTAAATTGAAAGTTTTTGTCTTTGTCAGGGAAGAAAAATAAAGTAATGTTTGTTTTTTTGCCACTCCATAGGTAAAAAAAGTGTTTATTCTAATGCAAGTGCTTTCCCTTTGCACTTAGATTTTTCCTGTTTCCCCCCCTTTTTAATTCAGATTTTTCAGTAATATCTGACTTTTCATGAACCATTTATTGTTTTCTTGGCAAAGATACTGAAGTGATTTTTGATATCCTTCTCCAGCTCATTTTATAGATGAGAAACTGAAGCAAACACGGTTAAGTTACTTGCCAAGGGTAAAACAGCTAAAAAGTATCTGAGACCTGAACTGAGGATAAGTCTTTTTTTATGTCAAAACAAATACTCTCATCCTAGCTTTCATCCCTCTACTCCACCTGCCCTCACTCCCCATAAAATGATACAATTGTATCAATTTTCCTTTAAACTCTCACCCTCTAAAGAAAGATTGCCATAATAGACTCAAGCTATAGTACAGGTGTCCCTTCACTGTATCAAAATTACTAGTGTTATTAATCCTGAATAATGAAAGGAAAAGAAAGAAAACACTTTTCTTTTTTTTCAAAGAAAATTAATATAAGTAAAAATTTCTGATCACTTTCAAGGGTCTTTGTTCTGTGTATGATTGAGATTGTGTTGAATAAGTACAATTTTTTTTTGGTTTTTGCAAGGCAAATGGGGTTAAGTGGCTTGCCCAAGGCCACACAGCTAGGTAATTATTAAGTGTCTAAAACCAGATTTGAACCCAGGTACTCCTGAATCCAGGGCCCGTGCTTTATCCACTGTGCCACCTAGCTGCCCCCTATAAATACAATTTTCAATATGAAACTTTTGACTTTATGATTTTATTTCCATTCTGCAAATATCCCCTTTGATCCTGCCAACAATCCAAAGAGATTAGTGCTATTGTTATTCCCATTTTAAAGATGAGGAAGCTGAAGTAAGCAAAACTTAAGTGATTTGCCAAGCTTGGGTGCTGGTAAGATAAGAAGTTTCTAAGGTTGAACATAAACTCAGGTTTTCCTGATACTGGGTACAAAATTCTACCTATCATTCTATTTATCTTTCTCAAAGAAAGAACAAAAAAACATAAGTCCAATCAATTTTGACCATGCTATACAAGTTTTGCTCCTAATATTTTACTATTTATTTGTTCCTGAAATAAATCCAAAAAAAAATAACCCACAGATATATTATAATCAAGTTCCAGAACTCCCAAGTTAAAAAGAAAATATTACAAGAAACCAGAACAAAACAATTCAAATATTGTGGTGCAGCCGTCAGGCTTACCAGGTCTTAGTAGCAACAAGAAATTGTAGGGCTTGGAATATAATACTCTGGAAGGCAAAAGAGCTTGGAATGCAACCAAGAATCAACTACCCATCAAAATTGAACAACCTCTTCCAGGGGAAAAGATGGACTTTCAGCAAAACAGGGGAGTTTCAAATGTTTCTCTTGAAACAGCCAGAACTGAACCGAAGGTTTGATCTTCAAGTACAGGATTCAGGTGAAGTATAGAGAGGGTGCACAATAAGGGTAAAATATGAGGGATTTAATGATGATGAATTGTGTGTATTCCTACATGGGAAGAATATACTGATAATACTCATATAAACCTTCTCATTTACTAGAGCAGTTAGGAGTTATATGGACAAAGCACAGGAGGGAGCTGAATATGAAGGTATAATATATTTTGTGGTATGGAGTCAATGGTGAAAAGGAAATGCACTGGGAGAAAGGAAAAAGAGAGATAGAATAGACTAAGATATTTCATGTAAAATAGTCAAGAAATAGCTTTTGCAATGGTATGGAAGGGGGGGAGGTGAGGGGGATTGAGGGAGTTTCATTCTAATCAGAAATGGCTTAGAGGGGCAAACAGTTGGTCAGAAGATTATAGGGAAAATTTTCCTGGTTCCCAATGCATGACTCAGTTGCATTACTGCTCTAGGGATCCAGGTCACAGTCCCATTACAAGGAGAAGCACTAGTATGAGCCAGTAATTTCAGTGAAGCAGGAACCCGAGTCATAGTTCCACGATGGAAAAGAGTCATTGTGGTCACACATGGGACAGAGCATAGGTCAGAAAAGCTTCTCCAGGGTGGTTACATAGTCCAATAGTTAGAGCACCAGCCCTGGAGTCAGAAGTACATGAGTCCAAACCCATACTCAGACACTTAATAATGACCTAGCTGTGTGGCCTTGGGCAAGCCACTTAGCCCCATTTGCCTTGCAAAAACCTAAAAAAAAAGAAAGCTCCTTAGATCACCCCAACTTAAAAAAACTGAAGTTTTAGAGGATTCCAGAATTAACTCTGAAAACAGCACCACAAAAATTATAATAGCAACAGCATCCTGAAGCTTAGGAATATCCCCTCAAGAAGAAATCCCAACATTAACATTCATCTGAAGGACTAGAAAGAGGCTGGAAAAATGAACATACACAAAAAAAGAAAATCTGACCACGAAAAATTACTATTGTAACAGGGAAGATTCAAACAAAGTCGAAAGGACAATTATACCAAAATTTATTGATAGAAAGCCTCAAAGCAGAAGGTAACTCGGTTTTCAGTTTAAAAAGACTTTTTGGAGGTGTTATTTTTTTTAAATCTATTTGGTACAGGGAAAATTAGGAAAACCAATTAAAATGATGCCAGAGATTCATGATTAAAGAATCAGGAGCTTTATAAAGGAAGTACAAAAAATAATGGAAATAGGTGTACAAAAATTCAATGAAGAAAGCAACTCTTCAAAATGTAGAATCGGTCAAATTGAAAAGGAAGTAAAAAAATTCTCTGAAAAAAATAATTCCTTGGGGGCAGCTAGGTGACACAGTGGATAGAGCACTGGTCCTGGAGTCACACACTTAGTAATTACCCAACTGTGTGAAAAATAAAAAAACTTAAACCCATTGCCTTGCAAAAACCTAATAATAATATTAATAATAATGATAATAACCTACTTAAAAGTAGTCAAATGAACTTGAAAGAAAACCACAATAAAAAGAAAAACACAATTTTGACCAAGATATAAGAATGCAAGGTACTATATGATAATATTTTATTATAGCATTTTTAGCAATAAGCAAAATAAAAATAAAATGAAATAGGCACACTTACAGTGAATACAATTATCCAAAAATTCAGTTTTATTGAAACAAAGAATTAAAAAAATTAAAATGACCTTTTTTTCTGCCTTCTTTGTTTTTGGTGAGACAAGAAACAGTGCTAAAATGCTGTATCATCACATCCAAGATTGTTGTACTGTCTGGATGATGAGCTTAGTATAATAGAAAGAGACACTTAGTTGGCTTAGACAGTGCCACTCAAACCTCCATACCCTGAGGTATGCAGGTGGTAATGTCCATGATTGCATTAATGCTGAAGGATTCAAGGCAAGATATCTATTCATGTGTTGAAAAATCTATTTTAGGAAATGACCTCATAATTTTGCAGCCCAAATCCAAAAAACAGAGGGATTTGCTGTACTCTGAATCAGCATCATTAGAAAAACAGGGTAATGTCATACTGCTAGCTCAGTAATCTTTCAGATAAGAAAATAGATTAATATAATATTGGTAACATTTCATTTTTTTATGTTCTGTCCTAAAGGTACCTAGTATTTTGCAATGTAATTATCTAATTAATTCTTACAGTGTTCCTGTGATGAAAGGAGCATGATCAGCAGTGGGCATTTTGCCTAATTTTCTTTAATGTTTGCAGGATTACTAGTACTCAGCAGTATCTATTGACTCCTGGGCAACAGAGGGCATGTTGTATATGGTGTTGGAAAGTACCTTTGTCCCTTTGACTCAGAGACCCTGCCTTGATACAGATTGATGCTGGCTGTAGCAGGTACCTTTTTAACAAAGAATTAGATGAGCTTTGATAATCCCTAGTACATTGTGGCAACATTGCACCTAGGTGCCAGTATTATTTGATATATGGATCTTCTCAGCTATTAGAGCTTTTTCACTTCTGGAAGTCCAACTCCTAGAGGTATCCTGAGGTCAAAAATATTATCTCTTTTTGGTCATGTAGTGTTATGGTATTTATTGAATTATGGTTACTTACAGTCACTTGAAATTTTCTCAGGAGAGCAGTCAAAAAATCCATCAATGTATTTTTTGGATTAAAAAATTTTCAAATAAACATTTTTGTTAATTTTTATTTTGTTCTGTTTGTGTGTATGTAGTATTTCAATGGAAAGAACTCTAGTTTTTAGAAGCAGATGTTAAACTGTTAAATCTGCTAGACAATACTTATGTGACATGAAGTGACTTCAGCTCTCTGATTCCCATTTTTCTCGTCAGTAAAATGAGAGATTTTATAAGAAAACCTAAAAGCAGAATTTAATTTATATATCTTATCAGTTCATTAATTTTATTACAATACCAAGAAGAAACTTGATGTTATACAAGCACTACCTTGGATAAGTAAAAACTAATTGTGGTGCACATGGACAAAAGAGAAATCATTCTTTAATAATCTTTGCATGTATTACACAACTCCCAATTTAAAAAAAAAAACCTCTGGATGCCCAGTGCTGGACTGCTTTAACTCATAGTAAAATATATTCATCCACCTTTGTCTTCTTATAGCAATTCTGATTTTTCCCAAAACTTTCAGTCTTCATATTCTTCCTCCATGGCAAAACAATGGGCAAAGAATAAAAAGCTATGTAAGTACCAATGTCCTGATAACTTCTAAGTTTAACTAAATTTAGTTTGAACTGTATGTAAGGTAGCACGGTGTAGCTACTGAACTAACTTCAGAGAAAGAAATATCTGTTTTTAAGTCTTGCCTATGACATATTAACTGCGTAATTCTAAATAAATTGCTCAATTCTATGTCAGAGATGTCAAACATGGGTTGTAACACTTAAGTAATAAGGAACATCAAAAATAATGGGCAACTATTTTGAAAAAATATAATAGAATATTGATAATGTTAATATGGAATTTTCTGTCAATACGTCACCCACAGATTACCATTATATATGGTTTAGTTGTTCCTGTTTTTAATTGAGTTTGATAATACTGTTCTAGGCTATTCTCTAAGACTGTAAATTATAGACATGGGGCCAATTGTGCACTTGCAAAGAATTTCCACATGAGTATAACTCAATACCAGTGAAATCATAGATCTGGTTCTAATTCCAAACACTAATCTGTGTCACCAGTGAAAGCAAAGTCCTGCATTTAATTGAGTCAGAATTTCAAAATAAGCCAATAAAAAAAGACAAATCACTATTCTCTAATGACTAACCTCAGAACTTATTCCCAGTGATGGAACCTAAGAAAATAGTTTTTTCTTCAAGACTGACACAAAATAACTGAAATTAAGGGAAAAAATGTTTTATATACTTCTTCTTTTCCCTCTAGTTCAGAAATGCAGGGACAGAGAATTTAATCACTTCTCTCAGGATAGAAACTAAATCCTCAATTGAAAATTGTCTCAGTTGTCCACATCTGGGTCTAGTTCTTGTCATGATTCACTTTAGGCAATCTTCTCTAGATTTGCTTTCAGACCATGTGTGTAATTCTCCTACGGTTTCACTCATCATCCTTATTATTGCATAAGACAAATTGTCTGTTGTCTCCTCCATTAAAATGTAAACTTGATTTTGTATTTGTATTTCCAGTGCATAGCATGGGAATTTAAACATGTTGTTTATTTTTAAAAATTTTTATTCTTTATTCACTCCTTCATTCTATATTTCTGAAATGTGATTCTTTGAGGTTAAATATCCAGTTATCTTTGGCTATAGAATGAAAAGGTTATTCCTATGGATCTAACGTTTCTCCTTATCCCTCTGTTTCTGTCTCTGTCTCTTTCTTTTTCTCTCTCTCTCTGTCTCCCTCACACTCTCAAAATCTGTCTCTCTTTCATAGTCTAGTTTTTCTCTCTTAGGTGTCTTAACTCACTTCAGCAGCTAGCCTCAATAACTTAATCAAATTGAAATCACAAGCACACAAGCATATTTGAGTCTACTTTCCCCTAAACAAAGTTAGTTCTGCCTGAAATCACATGTTCTATATATTTTTCATGGCCTTATCTCTCTATTTCTTAGTCTTTCTCAAATGGAGATTAGCATTTTTTTTTTTTTTTAGTTTTTGCAAAGCAATGGGGTTAAGTGCCTTGCCCAAGGCCACACAGCTAGCCAATTATTAAGTATCTGAGGCTGGATTTAAACTCAGGTACTCCTGACTCTAGGGCCAGTGCTCTATCCACTGTGCCACCTAGCCACCCCGAGATTAGTATTAAACCCATTAAAATTCATTTAAATTCATTGCTGCTCTATCAAACCCATGACAGAAATGGAAGTAAAATTTAACAAATACCAGTCTTATTCCCTAAAATTGCTAAACATTTTCACTTTTGTTATTTATCTTAAATTTTCGCATGTTGCTTCTCTTGAGATAGATCTGTATTGATTTTCTTTTGGTGAAATTTTCTCTGGATCTATTTTAAAGTTTTGTCCTTATAGGGCAACAAATATCTATGTTAGTTTTATTTCTAATGCCTAGCAGAGAGCCAGGATAAAGAAGGTAGATAGTGAATAAAGTTCTTGTTTAATTTTAATCTTTAAGAACTTTGTATGTATGCATAATGGAAGCTGAATGTAAATTATATGATTCATTAAATTTTAACATAATACAAGGCAAATTTCTAGATTTTTAACTAAGAACCACCTATTGTGATACATTTCATTTCATTTTTTCTTTCAAGTTATTGTTTGAACATCCAATTTTTTAATTACTTAGAACTTGTAGTAATATTTTTCTGGGCAAAAGATTAATAGCATCTGCTGTTACAGTATGTGATACATAAACAAGGATGCTCAAGATAAAGTCTACAAGAAATTATAATTAAGGTAGCCTGTGCTTCCTTTCTTGGATTTTGTTCAAAGTATAATAGGATTATACTGTAAATCCCTTCATAGGTGCTTGGCAATGGTCAGACTCATGTACAGAGAAGACAACTTAGGCAGTGACCTTGACTTTGAAGATTGGAATATGCAGAACTGTAAGTAGGGAGTCTGGGGGGAAAAAGAGGTTGGATTTCTCTAGATGAAAGAAGTTCAAATACTATGGAAAATATTGTGAAATGAAATTTAAGGGGATTTAGCAGTAGCATGAGTGTGTAGAAGCAAACATTTTGGAAAGTTGTTCATGTTTGGAAGCTAAAATAAAAGGAATGATATCAATAACATTAATTATTAATTATCAAAAGGTGACTAATTTTTTTTTCTCTTGAAGAATGGAAGAGTAGAAAGCTTACTAATGGACTATGTATTAATGCTGTGTGGTCTTGAAAATATTACTTCCCCTATTTGAATGAACTGCAAAAATTTTAAAAAATAGTCAATTTGTGGAGAATTATTTTTCAGACCTTTGCTATAAGATCATATGAAATTCCATTTTTATTTCCTTCCCCCCTCTAAAATTAGATTTTTTTAGGGTTTTTTTTTTGCAAGGCAAATGGGGTTTAGTGGCTTGCCCAAGGCCACACAGCTAGGTAATTATTAAGTATCTGAGGCTGGATTTGAACTCAGGTACTCCTGACTCCAGGGATGGTGCTCTATGCACTGTGACACCCAGCCACCCCTGAAATTAGACTATTTAAAAAAAAATCCAGCTGACATGTTTAGCTAAAAGGGAAAAAATTACCCTGCTTTATTGTGGCTTTGCTTTCACTTTTGAGAAAACTTGATTGAAAGCATTTTTTATGTGAAATCAATAAGATTTTTTAAGACCATTAAACTGAGCATGCATAAAATAATTTTATTGTCTATAAATACCAGAAAAGACTGCTAACATTTTTTGTAGAAATCAATTCCTTTTTCTGGCAAATTCTATCACATATCAAACAAATTTTAGTGAATTAGACCATCCATATAGATAATTCACCATTTCAATCCCTAACCAGTAAATTTATTTTGTACTTTTAAGAAATGAAGAGCATGATTATAGCATGTTTCCCCTCTTTGCTCTTAAAATGTTTCAGTTAAATCTATGGTGAAATCATTCCCTACTCTATAGTCTTTAAATATATTCTTAATATACATAAAGCCACTTAAGCACATGATATTCTTAGTTTTTAAAGGGAAAAAGTGCTGATAGTACTCCAAGTGAAACAGCTTTCTGATACTTAATGGAAAATCCTAGTAGCACAAGATTTTAAATCATCTCTCTAGCAATTTTCTTACTTGAACATTTATATAACACAAGAGAGCATTAATCACATTTTTAAACATTCAATTTAAAATTATTATTATTATTATAGCTTCCAAGTAATTAAGGATTTTCAAAATGAAGCAGTAACTTGCAAGAGAAAATAATTTGATAACAGTATCAAATTAATAAATTATCATCTGCTTTAATTTGTAATTGTATAGATGATGCCTAGATAATTTTAAGAGGAAATTTTTATTACTGGTATAATTTGGGGGGGCTATAGTTATTTCCTCCCCTTTGTATTTAACAATTAAATACTTTATTTCCTATTGATTTTACATGCAAGTTACTTTAAGCTT
Source organism: Macrotis lagotis (assembly GCF_037893015.1). Taxonomy (NCBI): domain Eukaryota; kingdom Metazoa; phylum Chordata; class Mammalia; order Peramelemorphia; family Peramelidae; genus Macrotis; species Macrotis lagotis. The sequence continues at coordinate 672,547,383 of NC_133658.1, read as the reverse complement.
CTACCTTAAGTTTTGACTGTCATCCAATGATGTTTTTCTGTTGATATTTATTGAACATCAGTATGTGCAGAGAACAGTGTTAGTTATTGTGGAGGATAGATAAAGATTGGCAAGATGGAATGGAATTGGCAAGAAAAAATGCTCTTTAGAGAAATTATAGGTGTATAGAACCTAGTTAAACATTTACTTTATGCCAGATGCTGAGATAAATTCTAGACATACAAATGCAAGCAAACAAAATAAATCCCATCCTAGAGAAGCTAAATACTGATAGGCTAAAATAATACATAAAGGAATTATGAAATAGTATAAAGGGGAAGAAGAAGAGTACCTATGAGGGAAGAAAGTTGCAATTAATGAAATATAGAAGTCAAGTGAGTGAGTTAATTTGGAATTGAACATTTTTTTTTTCTTAAAAGGAAGCAATTCAGAGCAGCTAGGTGGCAGGAGTACCTCAGTTCAAACCTGGCCTCAGACACTTAATAATTACCTAGCTGTGTGGTCTTGGGGAAGCCACTTAACCCCATTGCCTTGCAAAAACTAAAAAAAAAATGGCAAATTAGGAAGGAGAGAAATGATAATATGGGACCATTTGTGACTTGGTATGTAATTTTAAGTTCTAAAAGAATAATCCAGGTTTTCATCCAAAGGGTCTTTTTCCCAAAACATTTTAAGCACAAGGATAAGAAAAGAATTTTAAGGAAAATTTCATAGGATCATAAAGTTCTAATGAAAGGATCTTAAAGGTCATCTAATATACGTTCCTTATTTCACAGAAGTTAAGGAACTAGCTAAAAGTTTTATAGGAACAATTCAGGAGTAAGTTGAAGGGTAAGGTTGGAATACAGTTCTGGTAACAATAAAAAACAACAAAAATGTTATTCCCACTATTTCACACTGTTATCTTCATTTTTTGTACACATATGCTTATATAAATTATTCTTAATGTATACTGGTATACTAGATACTTTGCCTTTGACTATACTTCTTCTATTATCATTTACTATTATTTATTAAAGTATGAATGGCTGTTTTTATAAGGCAATGGGGCTAGGTGACTTGCCCAAGGTCATGCAGCTGGGCAATTATTAAGTATCTGAGACCGGATTTGAATTCAGGTCCTTCTGACACCAGGGGTGGTGTTCTATCCACTGCACCACATAGCTGCCTGCATCAATTGCTTTTGATCTTTTGGAAATTGTCAACTCTTAAGCTGAAAGATCTAACTCTATTGAACAATGAGAAGCAAAAGAGACTGACACATATATAATTAGCATAGGATCATTAAAATATTGTCATATAATTCTGAAAAGCAGGGAAATACATGTGCAAAAAATATGCCATTTCCATGGCTTACTTCCTCCAATAGTCTATCCTTTTCAGTGAGAATAAACTAACTTTCATTTGACCCTAAGTCATCATCCTTAGAGTCTCATTGCCAATACATGTTTCTCTCATCCATATTCCCCTATTATTCCAGCATTTGAATCAAGTAGACAATCTCTCTTAGGGAGAGTAGGTCCCCTTTGCAACTTCAACTATCAGTGGTTAGACTCTCTTCTACTCCGTCAATCACCCTCTATTCAAATCAACATTTTGTGCTGTCTTTTTTTAACATCTCAATTATTGTGTTGTTTTTCTTTTTGATGGGAGCTCCCAGAAGAAAAAGTTTTTTTTTTTTAAAATCCTACTTACAAGTGGCTAGGTGGTATAGTGGATAGAGCAATGGCCCTGGTTACTAGACACAATTGGCCCCAAATCTGGCCTCAGACACTTAATAATTACCTAGCTGTATGGCCTTGGGCAAGACACTTAACCCCATTGCCTTAGAAAAACCAAAAAAAAATAAAATCCTAGTTATTCTGCAGGTTGAAGCAAAGCAAATAAATTTAACATATTTGAAATATTTTTTTCTATAAAAAACTGAATCTTTAATGTAAAGATGATCTCAAAAGATTCATTCATTCAATATATCTTCATTTGAAAAGTATGGTATCATAAAAAAGTAAGTAATTTTTTTCATTAAGAAATCAGGTCTGGAGAAGAGGTAGGGAACAGAGCCAAGATGGTAGTATGAAGTCAGGGATTCCCAAGAAGTCTCTCCCAGACCTCTCCAAATTACTTTAAATAATGATTCTTACCAAATTCTACAGTGGCAGAAACCACAAAAAATCCCAAGTGAAACAATTATTTTTTCAGACAACTTGGAAGATGTTTCCAAAGGGTGTGTTGCAGCAGGGTAAAAAAGGACCAATGATGTAACCTGGTTTGTGCCAGAATGAACCCATTCTAGTCATTAAGTTACAGAACTTGGGATGCCTGGGTAACTGGAAGCAGTGGCAACTTCTCAAAATCTCAGTCCAGGGATTGCTAAGGATAGTTGGGAAAGGTAGCAGGAAAACTCTGCTGCACCAGGTTGAGAGGAAAGCCCAGTCCAGTACAGGTCTCAGCATGGAATTTGTCCCAGGAGAAAGCCTTGGGAGCTCTAATAAAACCTCAGAAGAATTGAGAACTTGAAGATTCCTGAGTGATATCCCTGAAAACAGTTACAAAATCCCTTGAAAAACTGGGGATTTGTCCTACACTTAATAAAGAGTTAAAATCAATTCATAGATTGTAGAAATGAGCAAACAGTAAGATAGACAATTACTTTGGTCCTATGTAGGATCAAAATACACACTCAGATGATAGCAAAGTCAAGGTCTTCGCATCCAAAACCTTCAAGAAAAACATGAATTGATCTCAGTCTATTGAAGATCTCAAAAAAGATTTTTAAAATCAAGTAAGGGAAGTAGAGAAAAAGTTGAGAAGCAAAATGATGGCAATGTGGTATAATAATGAAAGGACGGTGAAAAAAAGAATATTTTTTAAATCTTTGTTTAAATTTTATTTATTTAATGCAATGGGGTTAAAATGACTTGCCCAACTTTCCACAGCTAGATAATTATTAAGTGTCTGAGGCAGATGTGAACACAGGTCCTCCTGACTCCAGGGCCAGTGCTCTATGTGCCATCTAGCTGCCTCCTTAAAAATAATATCGTAAAAAAACATTTGGGGTCAAGTGGAGAAAAAGTCGTCCAAAAAGCCAATAATAAGAAGAAGGTCTTAAAAAACAATATTGGCCAAATAGAAAAGATGTAAAAGCTCTCTAAAGAACGTAGCTCCTTCTTCTGAGAGCCTCCATTTAAGAAAACAATAATTGAGAGGTGAAAAGATAGCACAAAAAGTTGATTTGAATAGAATGAGATGGATAGAGCAGAAGACAGTAAGGCCATTGATAGGCAACGTTCCAGAGGAACCTACTCTCCCAAGAGAGAGTCTACATGATTCAAATGCTGAGATAATAGCATAATATGGATGAGAGAAACATTTATTGGAAGAAGGAGTCATTTTCTTCAGGGATTTTTTGTGGAGATGGTGAAAAGAAGCCTGTCATTGCTTTAATTTCTTCTTTTGTGGAGATAGTGGAGAGAAGCCAAGTACAGTCTTAAGCTATTCTAGCTTTCCTTCAGAAGTAAGGTGAAGCAAACCTCTTAGCATAATTTGGATCCACAGAACCTAAACAAGAACATAGGTGAACATTGTAAGGGACTGTTGTATGTGGAAGTATTAAGTAAACTTTTAACACTTCTTGTCCACAAGCAAGGGACACTGTTTGACCTGTAATTAAAGAATTCATCAGGATTGGGAGAGAAAGGGGGTATTTAACCACTTGAATTTGGTTGAATAATTGGAGAATTTTCCATCTTTGTCTCTCACCCCTTCGATGTTCTTCTGAGTAAAGGATAAGCTAGCTGGCAGAAACACGACAGAATATCATGCAATAAAGTCTGTCACAGGAAAGTGTGGGCAAGCTTAGGGTAAAGAGCAGAGAAGGAGCACAGGGGCAGTGGGGTGAGACCAAGGGACTAAACTAAGAATAGTGGTGGAAGCTTTGACTGTATACACAGCCAGGGGGAGAGGTCCAGTGGGTTGGCTAAACATCTATCTGGATGGTTGGACTGGAATGGAAGACCAGGGCCCTGAGCCCTGGTGTTTTCAGTGAAGTCCCTGAAGTTCCCATATTTCCAGTTGAATTATCTACCCCCTACTCCTGTGGAAGAAAGTGACTCTCCCCTGAACAAAAACAGTAACAGTTCCTGCACCACCATCCCCAGGCTCATCTATGTGTAGCAGATTTACCAGGTTGCTATTTGAGGATTATATAGCCCAAGAAAAAGGGTTCATAGGAAAAGGGTGCCTAATCAAGATCACAGATACTCCAAAGAAAGCATCTATCATCCCTTACTGGATGGTCCACTTGAAGATAATAAGCACAGTGCAAAGCCTCTGGGAATCTCAAAACTTAAGATCTGTGAACCAGCTCCTCCTCCACCCCACAAGATATTATGGGCCAAAGCAAAGTACCCAAAATGAAGAAACGCCAGGAGAAAGGAAAGAAAGATCCATTGAATATTACCTTGAAGCAAAGGATCCTAATTCAGTGAGGACTACAGCTTCAGAGGATAATATAAATTGGTCTCCAGCCCAGAATAACTTTTCAGAAAAGATCAGAAAGGAGTTCAAAAATTCCATAAAGAGGACTTTCGGCCAAGATGGTGGAGAGAAGACTGGCACAGTTCTAAAGTCTCCTGATCTCTTCCCCATCTATCACATGAAATAAACCTCTTAAAAGAATCTCACCCACAAAACCCAGAAAGAAAAGCCAGGAGAAAGAACAGCTACCTCAGGATTTGTCTCTGGCAGCAGCTTTGGCTGAAGTCCAGCGGTTGAGTCTGGATTCTGAGGGAGGATCAACTCAAGATCAGCCAGATTAACAGCTGAATTGGAACCAGGAGTCTGAGGGCCGGAGAGCCAGATCTGTTGGAGCAGCGGTGGGGCTGGACGACAGGGGCTTGCGTCCGTGGGGAAGCAGAGGTGCTGGTGTTGGTGCTGTCCCCCTGGAGCTTGGGGACGAGGCTGGGGGTAGACTTCTGGTGGAGGAGAGCTGTGAACTAAATCCTGGGCTCCTCTGGTCCCATTGCAGCTCACACCTCCTCCCAAACAAACAAATGCAAACTACTTCTGCCTCAGGCCCAGGTGTGTGAGCAGAAGAACCAGCCCAGCTGAGGAATGACCTTAGGCCAGGGTAAAGCTCAACATTGATTGAAGGCAAAAGAATTCAATAGCTCCAACTCCTCCCTTCAAGCAAGGGTAGAAGGCCTCAACCAAGGTCACAGACACTCCAGAGAAAGCAACCAACACCTCCTACTGGCCAGCCAGACAAACTGCACTCAGTGAGTAAAGCTTTTAGCTATCCCAATCGCTGGTGAACCAGACCCCCCCCCCCAACTCAAGGTCTTAGCAAAATGAAGAAGGGTCAGCCGAAAGGTTGATCCATAGAAAAATTCCTGGAAGGGAAAGACCCTAACACAGAGAGATCTGGAACCTCTGAGGAGAGTACAATCTGCACTCCAGTGCAGAAAGTCTTCCTTGAAGAAATAAGGAAGGAGCTTAAAAATTTGGGAGAGACAATTAATACCTTGCAACAAGAAAACAAAACCTTAGAAAGTACAATTGGACAAACACAAAAGGAAAATCTCTCAGATTATCAAATGAGCAAATGAAAAAAGAAATTAACTCTCTCAAAACCTCAATTGGTCAAATGGAAAGCTCTTTCAAAAGTAGAATTGACCAATTTGAAAAGGAGTTGCAAAAGGTTAATGAAGAAAACTCCTCCCACCAAAAAAGAATGGAGTCTACAGAAACTAATGACTCCATGGGACAGCAAGAGTCAGTTAAACAAAATCAAAAAATAGAAAAGAATACAAGCAAATGCAAAATACCTCATCAACAAAACCACTGACCTTGAGAATAGATTGAGGAGGGGCAACCTGAAAATTATAGGACTTCCTGAAAATATTGAAGAAAAAAAAAAAAAGCCTGGACTTACTATTTCAGGATCTAGTGATGGAAAACTGCCTTGATATCATGGAATTGGAGGGCAAAGTAGTTATTAAAAGAGTACATTGATCCCCACCAGAAAAGGATTCTAAAATGAAAACACGAAGGAATGTTGTGGTCAAACTTCAGAATTATCAGATAAAAGAGAAAATCCTTAAAGCCGCCAGAAAGAAACAATTTAAATATCAAGGCACCACAGTAAGGATCACTCAGGTCCTGGCTGCATCAACATTAAGGGACCGAAAGGACTGGAACAAGATATTTCGAAGAGCAAGGGAGCTTGGAATGCAGCCAAGAATCTACTTTCCTGCAAAGCTGAGCCTTCTCTTCCAGGAAAAATGATGGACATTTAATGAAATGGAAGAATTCCAAAAATTTCTGATGAAAAGACCAGAGGTAAACAGAAAATTTGGACATCAAACCGGAGGTTCAAGAAACACATGAAAAGGTAAAAAAGGGGGGGGGGCAGTAAAAGGGAAAAAAAATGCAATCCAGTAAGTTGAAACTGGCTATATCCCATTGGGGAGGGGAAGGAAAAAAAAAAGATTCTCATAAATCTTGAGAATGGTAATTCTAACAAGGAGAATACACCTAGCCAGAAATGATGGACATTCATGACCTAACCATGAGACTGCTATCTAATAGGATGTTACTGGCTTTAACCCCACTTGGGAGAAAGACTAATAACTCTCAGGAATTTTGACTCCATTTGATAGAATATACTTAACTAGAAGGAGAGAAACTCAGAATTTTCTATGTCTTAGATAGAATGATCTAAAAAACACTACCTCCTTAAAAAGGGGGACAGGAAAGAGACAGGAGGAGGGAGGGCATTGAATAAGGTAAATCCCATTACACTAAGAGGTACAAAAATCCTATGGTAATAGTGGGGAAGAAGGGCGCACAGGAGAAACACCTGAATCTTCTTCTCATCAGACTTGGCTTAAAGTCAACCTACACATACTCAGTGAACTTATAAAACATCTAAGCTTTCAAGTATTGAAAGGGGAAAAGGGGAGGGGGGGGATGGAGAAAGGGAAGGGGAGTGGGGGCAAAAGGGGAAATAGAAAAAAGGAAGGGAAGGGAAAAGGGAAAAAGGGAAAGGGGAACAAAAGGGGAGGGTGTGATACAGGAGAGCAAACACACTGAAGTGGGTGGTATTCAGAAACAAAATATTGGGGAATATGGATAAATGGGGAAGGGGGGAAATACAAACAGAGGGAAGATAGCATGGAGGGCAATAAAGAATTAGTAATCATAACCTTGAATGCAAATGGAATGAACTCTCCCTTAAAATGTAAGCAAATAGCAGAGTGGATTAAAAACCAGAATCCTACAATATGCTGCTTCCAAGAAACTCATTTGAAGTAGAGAGATACATATAGAGTAAAGGTAAAGGTTGGAGCAAAATATATTTTGCTTCAGCTGAAGTAAAAAAAGCAGGGGTAGCAATCCTTATCTCAGACAAAGCAGCAGCAAAAAGACATAGCATTAAAAGAGATAAGGAAGGAAACTTTTTCCTCCTAAAAGGTACCATAGACAATAAAGTCATTTCAGTACTGAATATATATGCACCCAGTGGGACAGCACTCAAAGAAGCTGAAAGAACTACAGGAAGACATAGACAGCAAAACTCTGCTAGTGGGAGACCTCAACCTAACGCTCTCAGATCTACATCAATTGAATCATAAAATAAACAAGAAAGAAGTTAAGGAGGTAAATAGATTGCTAGAAAAATTATATATGGTAGACTTATGGAGGAAACTGAATGGGGATAGAAAGAAATATACCTTTTTCTCTGCAGTACATGGAACTTATACAAAAACTGACCATGTACTAGGACATAGAAACCTAATGATCAACTGCAGAAAGGCAGAAATAGTAAATACATCTTTCTCAGATCACAATGCAACAAAAGTCATATGCAATACTAGACCAAGGAGATATAGACCCAGAACAAATTGGAAACTGAGTAACCTCTTTATAAAAAATGAATGGACCAAAAAAACAAATTATAGAAAAAATTAGCCATTTTATCCTAGATAATGATAATAATGAAACAACATACCAAAACCTATGGGCTTCATTCAAAGCGACTCTTAGGGGATAAATTATAGCTCTAAATGCTTACATGAATAAATTGGAGAAAGAGGAAATTAATGAACTATACATGCAACTAAAAAAATTAGAGAAAGAACAAATCAAAAATCCCCAATTATATACCAAATTAGCAATACTAAAAATTAAAGGATAAATTAATAAAATTGAAAGCAAAAAAACTATTGAGTTAATAAATAAAATCAAAATTTGGTATTATGAAAAAACAATAAAATTGATAAGCATCTGGTCAATTTGATTAAAAAAAAAGAAAGAAGAAAACCAAATTGCTTGTATCATAAACGAAGAAGGTAAACTCACCATCAATGAGGAGGAAATTAAAGTAATAATTCGAAATTCTTTTGCCCAACTCTATGCCAATAAATTTGATAATCTAAGTGAAATGGATAAATGTTTACAAAAATATAAGTTGCCCAGGTTAAATGAAGAAGAGCTTAAATACCTAAACAACCCTATCTCAGAAGAAGAAATTCAACAAGTCATTATTGAACTCCCTAAAAAAGAAATCTCCAGGGCCTGATGGATTCAAAATTGAATTCTACCAAACATTGAAGGAACAATTGGTTCTAATCCTGTATAAACTCTTTGGAAAAATAGGGAAAGATGGAACTCTGCCTAACTCTTTCTATGATACCAATATGGTACTGTTACCTAAACCAAGAAGAGTTAAAACAGGGAAAGAAATTTATAGACCAATTTCCCTGATGAATATAGATGAAAAAATCCTAAATAAAATCTTAGCAAAACAATTACAAGTCATCACCAGGATAATACATTATGCCCAAATAGGATTTATTCCAGGATTGCAGGGTTAGTTCAATATTAGGAAAACTGTTATTATACTCAATTATATCAACAACAAACCTATCAGAAATCATATGATCATATCAATAGATGCTGAAAAAGCTTTTGACAAAATAGAGCATCCATTCCTATTAAAAACACTAGAGAGTGTAGGGATAAAAGGACTGTTCCTTAAAATAATGAGCAGTATCTATTTGAAACCATCAACAGGCATTATACTCAATGGGGAGAGGCTAGAGGCATTCCCAATAAGATCGGGGTGAAACAAGGGTGCCCATTATCACCACTATTATTCAATATTGTATTAGAAATGTTAGCATCGGCAATTAAAGAAGAAAAAGAAATTGAAGGAATTAGAATTGGCAAGGAAGAGACAAAACTCTCACTCTTTGCAGATGACATGATGCTACCTAGAGAATCCCAAGAAATCATCCAAAAAACTACTGGAAACAATTAGCAATTTTAGCAAAGTTGCAGGTTATCAAATAAACACTCATTAATCCTCAACTTTTCTATATATGTCTAGCAAGAAACAGCAGGAAGATCTAGAAAGAGAAATCCCATTCAAATTAACCTCAGACAATATAAAATACTTGGGAGTCTATCTGCCAAGACAGACTCAGAATCTTTTGGAAAACAATTATAAAACACTTCTCACACAAATTAAATCATATTTAAATAACCGGGCACATCAACTGCTCATGGATAGATAAAACTAATATAATAAAAATGACAATTTTACCAAAACTAAACTATCTGTTTAGTGCCCTACCAATCATAATTACAAAAAATTACTTTAACATGTTAGAAAAAATTGTAAATAAATTCATATGGAGAAATAAAAAAGTCAAGCATAGCCAGGAGCTTAATGAAAAAAAAGTGCAAAAAAGGTGGCTTAGCCCTACCTGATCTAAAGTTATATTATAAAGCATCAGTCATCAAAACTGTTTGGTATTGGCTAAGAAATAGAATGGTGGACCAGTGGAATAGACTAGGTGTAAAACCAGGAGATAAGTATAGCGATCTGCTGTTTGATAAACCCAAAGAGTCTGGCCATTGGGATAAAAACTACAGCTTTGATAAAAATTGCTGGGATAATTGGAAGTTAGTATGAAAGAAACTTAGATTAGACCAACACCTCACACCCTTTACCAAGATAAGATCCAAATGGTTACAGAACATAGACATAAAAAATAATACTATAAGCAAATTAGAAGATCAAGGACTAGACTACCTGTCAGATTTATGGAAAAGGGAGCAGTTTATGACTAAGGAAGAGTTGGAGAACATCACAAAAGACCAATTAGATGATTTCGATTACATTAAATTAAAACGCTTTTGCACAGATAAAACCAATGCAACCAAGATCAAAAGAAATGTAGTAAAGTGGGAAACAATCTTTACAACTAATGATTCTGGCAAAAGACTCATTTCTAAAATATACAGATAAATGTGTTATATTTTTCAAACAAAAAGATGTTCCCCAATTGACAAATGGTCAAAGGATATGCAAAGGCAATTTACAGATGAGGAGATCAAAGTAACCCATAGCCATATGAAAAAAATGCTCTAAATCATTAATTTATAGAGAAATGCAAATTAAAGCTTCTCTGAAGTACCACCTGACACATCTCCGATTGGATTGGCCAATATGACCAGAAAGGATAATGATCATTGTTGGAAAGTTTGTGGGAAATCTGGGACACTATTACACTGTTCGTGGAACTGTGAACTCATCTAAGCCTTCTGGAGAGCTATTTGGAACTATGACCAAAGGGCAACAAAAAGGTGCATACCCTTTGACCCAGCAATACCACTACTGGGTCTATACCCTGAAGAGATGAAGAAAAAGGGTAAAAACATTGCTTGTATAAAAGTATTTATAGCAGCCCTGTTTGTGGTGGCAAAGAATTGGAAATCCAGTAAATGTCTTTCAGCTGGGGAATGGCTTAGAAAACTGTGGTATATGTATGTCATGGAACACTATTGTTCTATTAGAAACCAGGAGGGGCGGGATTTCAGGGAAGCCTGGAGGCATTTGCGTGAACTGATCCTGAGTGAGATAAGCAGAACCAGAAAAACACTGTACCTCCTAGCAGCAACATGGGAGTGATGTTCATCCTTGAAGGACTTGCTCATTCCATCAGTGCAACAATCGGGAGAAATTTTGGGATGTCTGCAAAGGAGAATGCCAGCTGTAGCTAGATAAGGAGTTGTGGAGTTTGAACAAAGTGCAAGGACTATTCACTTTAATTTAGAAAAAAAGAAATATCTTATTTTCTGATCTCATTACCTCTTAGACTTCTCTTCTTTAAAGATATGATTTCTCTCTCATCACACCCAATTTGGATCAATGTACATCATGGAAACAAAGTAAAGACTGACACAGTGCTTTCTGTGAGGGGGGAGGGAAGTAAGATTGGGGGAAATTGTAAAAGTCAAATAATATCTTTAATAAAAAAACTTTTTAAAAATTCCATAAAAATGGAATAGTGTCACAAAATTGTAAACAGAGTGGATGGCCTTCAACTGAGTAATGACTAAATAAGTTATGATACATGAATTCTATGCAATATTATTGTTCTATAAGAAACCATAAATGACACCAATATGGTGCTGATGCCTAAACCAGGAAGAGTCAAAACAGAGAAAGAAAATTATAGACCTATCTCCCTAATAAACTTAGATGTAAAAATCTTAAATAAAGCTTTAGCAAAGCAATTACAGCAAATTATCACTAGGATAATACACTATGACCAAGCAGGATTTATCCCAGGAATGCAGGGTTGGTTCAATATTAGGAAAACTCTTAGTTTAATTAACTATTTCAACAACAAACACATCAGAAATCATATGATTATGTCAATAGATGCTGAAAAAGCTGCTGACAGGTTTTTCCGACAGGACCCGGCTTTGGCTTCCCCCACAGGGAAATGGCCAGGGCCAGTACTGGAGCCCTAGGGCCATTGCTGCTAAGGAGCCAGAGGGAGACCATGGCGTCCATCAGTAACTGGCTGTCCGGTGTGAGAGTGGTGCTGGTGATGGCCTATGGGAGCTTGTTATTTGTGCTGCTGTTCATTTTTGTGAAGAGGCAGATCATGCGCTTTGCTATGAAGTCTCGAGGAGGTCCTCATGTCCCTGTGGGACACAATGCTCCCAAGGATCTGAAGGAAGAGATTGACATCCGACTATCCGAGGGCCAGGATGTAAAGTATGAACCCCAGCTTCTTGAAGAGAATGATGCCAGACTTTTGCAGCTGGAGACACCAGCAAATCAACATTGCTACAACTACTTGTACAGAATGAAAACATTGGATGCCATTTGTGCCTCTGAGATACCATTCCATTCAGAAGGCCGGCATCCTCATTCTCTGATGGGCAAGAATTTCTGCTCCTATCTGCTGGAGCTTCGAAACACAAGTACCCCTTTCAAGGGTGTCTGCAAAGCTCTCATTGATACCTTGCTAGATGGCTATGAAGCAGCTCGATATGGAACTGGTGTGTTTGGCCAGACTGAATATCTACACTATGAGGAAGCACTGAGTGAACTAGCTGCTGCTGTCAAAGCTCGAGGTGGAAGTTCCCAGCGACAGCACCAGTCAGCAGCTAAGGATCTAACACAGTCTCCTGAAGTTTCCTCCCCAGCAACTATCCAAGTCATTTATCTGCCCTCCAGCCAGAAGAGTAAAAGACCTAAGCACTTCCTAGAGCTGAAGAGTTTTAAGGATAACTACAACACCCTAAAGAGCACTCTCTGACTGAATTTGGGGATAGCCATAGTCAATATGGTTCTACTATGAGATTCCAGTCTTGGTACCCAGGGATTTCTCCAGGGCAGGAGACAGCAGTATTATTGTTATTATGCTCAGAATTTTTTGAAATGTGTTCCTGGAAATCCTTCTTTAGCTTATCCCTCTATCTCTTGTAGAACTTGAAGTTCCATGAGGCCCTCGGGAATCTCCCTCTCCAAAAGCATTTTTATGGAGTTGAATCCACATATTTTTCTTCTGTCTGTGTCACTTCCTCCTTAACCTATTTTATTATTGATCATGATTATTTTTTGACCTCTCCCAAAAGCAGATTTATTCTAAATAGGTTAGTGGGGGTAGGAGAGGGGGCACTTATGTTGGAAGTGGAAACCATATCTTACCTACTTGGATGGGGACTCTAGCCCATGGACATATTAAAGTCATGGTGTGAAAAGGGTGGACAGGAGCTAGGGTGTTATACTTAAAACAAACCCTATTCAAATTTATGTTGTGTTTAGTGTACTGCCTTGCAATCAAGATAAGACTTAGAGGAACTGATGTGATATAGCCACTATTCTACATTCCCCTTCCCCTGCCTCCCCAAGAAGTCACTGTACTAGTCTTTCTTTATAAAATGGTTATTTAATAAAACAGCTGAAAAAATAAAAAAAAAAGCTGCTGACAAAATGCAGCTCGCACTCTTACTAAAAACACCAGAGAAATAGGAATAAATGGATTGTTCCTTAGAATGATATCTGGATCAGTATGTATCTGAAACCATCAACTAGCAATATATGCAAAGGGGATAAGCTAGAGGCATTCCCAATAAGATCAGGGATGAAGCAAGGATGCCTGTTATCACCACTACTAATCAAAATTGTTTGTTAGAAATGTTAGCTTCAGCAATAAAAGTAAAAAAGAGAAATTGAAGGAATAAGCATTGGGAAGGAAGAATTAACTCACTCTTTGTAGATGGTCGTAGGTGGTAGGCAACACCTCTCTAGGTATACCTAGAGAATCCGAAAAAATCATCTTAAAAAAACCTACTATAATAAATTAGCCAAATTTAGCCTAATCACGGTATATAAAATAAATCATCATAAATACTCAGCATGTCTATATATTACTAGTAAGATACAGCATCAAGAGCTAGAAAGAGAAATCCCTTTCAAAATAACTTCAGACAAGCTAAAATATTGGAGAATCTACACACCAAGACAGACTCAGAAACTCCATGAAAACAACTAAAAAGCACTTTCAAACAAATAAAATCAGATTTAAATAACTGGGCAAATATCAACTGCTCATGGATAGGCCAAGCTAATATAATAGAAATGACAATTTACTGAAAGTCTTCTTTTTTTTTTAAATATCCATCTTTTCCCCTGAAGGAGAATGCTCAGTTTTGCTGGATAGTGGATTCTTGGTTGTAATTCAAGCTTCTCTTCCTTTCCAGAATATTACATTCCAGGCCCTTCAATTCCTTAATGTTCATGGAGTCAGCTTTTGGATAATCCTGTCTGCAGCTCCTTTGTATTTGAATTGCTTCTTTCTGGCTGCTTACAGGATTTTTCCATTTCATGTGGAGTTTGGTCACACTATTCTTTGGTGTTTAAATTTGGGATCCCTTTCAAGAGTGGTCAAGGGATTCTTTCAATGGCTGTTTTGCCCTGTGTTTCCAGGATAGCAAGGAAATTCTCTTTAACTATTTCCTGAAGAATGGATTTCAGGGTATTTTTGTTTTTTTGATCAAGATTTTCAAGTAGTCTGCTGATTTTTAAATTGTCTCTCCTGGTTCTATCACAAGGTCAGGTGCTTTATCAATGAGATAATTTACATATATACATTATATATGTGTATATATATATATATATATATATATATATTTGATTTATTTGATTTTTAAAAATAGAATCTTGGTATCTCATGAAGTCATTAACTTTTTCTAATCTATTTTTTCAGAGAGGTATTTTCTCCATTTAGATTTAGTATCTCTTTTACCTTTTGACTGATTGTATTTGTAAAGGAATTAAAGGATTAAAAGATTAAAGGAATTAAATAATTTTTCCATTTTCCCAATTGTGTTTTTCAGAGAATTATTTTCTTTTTGCATTTGTCCAATTGTATTTTTAAAGGATTTACTTTTGTCTGTCATTATTTGTTGTAAAATGTTAATTTCTCATGCATGATATTCATTTTCTCTTGCATTTCTTTTCCCAGTTGATCTCTTCGAAGAAGTCTTTCTGGGCTGGAGACCAATGCATATTCTGCTCAGGGGCTTCATATATAATTTCATTTCTGTCCTGCTTTTCTGATCTAGTAAAATTATCTCCAAGGTAACATTCAATTGACTTTGTTTTAGGCTGACTTTTTTTCATTTTGGGATGTTAACTTTCCCTAGGGTCTCATGTTGGAGAGGAGTTGATTCTCAGATCATTGAGAATCCTAGAGGTCTTGCTCAATAGAGTTTGGAACTCCAGCGGGGTTACTCAGTAGACAAACCAGCAAGGAATTCCAAAACTTTCTCTGGATTGTCTGTATTGGGGCTTTCAGCAGCCAGCCACTTCCCTTGACTTGGAACTGAATCTGGGCTATCTTCACACACAATTCAATCACTGGGCTAGGAAATCAGGACTAAAAATGCCAGACAATCTCTATTTAATCAGTGCTGAGGAACTTCATTTAACAATTTTAGATCCAGTCTCCAGCAAAGTGAAAACTTCAATTTAACTAATTTACATGTTATCCTCCAAAATTAAGTCAGAGCATTTAAGAGATAAGAGCAAATTTAGAAATAATTTGTGTCCATTTTTATGTTTTCAACATTATTTCCTCCATACCTTTGTTCATGTTAAAACTTCACTGCTTTCCTTGATACTAATTCATGTTTTATCTATTCTATATCTTGCAATTCCAGTCACTGCTATTCCATGAAGTTTTCCCTTATTTTTCCCTCCATTTATTTTTTCCAGCTATAAGTAAAAATCTTTAACATTCATTTCTAAAACTCTTAGTTCCAAATTTTCTCCCTTCCTTCCTACTTCTATTCCTTATTGAGAAGGCAGGCAATAAAATATAGTTATACATGTACAGTCTTGCATAATAGTCCTAGAATGGTCTCGTTATGGAGAAAGAAATACAATTTTTGAAAAACTCCTTAAGAAAAATAAAATTTAAGAAAGCCTGATTCAGTCTGTATTCAGCAACAACTCTCCTTTATCTGGTTGTGGATAATATTTTTCATCTTTAATCCTTCAGAGTTGTATTATTGCATTATTGAGAATAACTCAGTAATTCATAGTTAATCATCTCACTATATTGCTTACACAGTACATTTCACTTTGCTTTCCAGACTATTTTGAGAGTATTCTGGTCATTTTTTGGAGCAAAATAGTATTCCATCATAATCACATATCACAAGGTGTTCAGTCATTATTCACTTGATGGGCATCACCTCAATTTCTAATACCTTACCACCAGAAAAGAATTGCCATAAATATTTTGTACATCTAGGTCCTTTTTCTTTTTTTCAGCTCTTTTGCAGTGAAGACCTAGTTTTCTTGTCTGGCTAGAGTTCCAAATTGCTCTACAAAATGATTGAATCAGTTTTCAACTCCACCAACACTGCATTAATGTATATTTTTTTATTCCACATCCCTTCCAACATTTCCCACTTCTCCTTTCTATCCTATTAGCCAATCTATTAGGTATGAAGTAGTACCTCAAAATTGTTTTAATTTGTATTTCTCCAATCAAAATTGAATTTAGGTCATTTTATTTCATGTGACTACAGACAGCTTTGATTACTTCTAAAATCTCATATCTTTTGATAATTCATAATTGGGGAATGACTGTGATTTTTATAATTTTAAGAAATTTGTGATATGTTTGTGGAATAAGGTCTTTAGCAGAGAGCCTTGCTTCAGTTATTTTTACAGTTACTATATAGCTAATTGTATTTCCTTCCATCCCATTTCTCCCTTAGTTTATTCTATTCTCTCTGTTCTTTGACCCTGACCCTCCTCAAAAGTATTTTGCTTCTCACTACCCATAACCCAATCTGCCCTCCCTTCTATCACCCCATTTCCTTCTCTTCTTCCTTCCTCTCCTACTTTTCTATAGGGTAAGATAATTTACTATATCCAATAGACTATGTATGTTACAGCCTCTCTGAACCAATTCAAATAAGAAATGTCACTCACACAGCCTCTTCCCATTAGATATAAAAAGATTTTGTTTCTTTTCTCTTTCATATGAGATAAAATGTTTCTTTTTCTTTCTCCCAGTAAATTCTCCTTATCACTTAATTGCATTTTAGATATCATCCTTTTTATTCAACTATCACCTGTGCCTTCTGTCTATCTATACTTTTTCTAACTGCTCTTAAGATGAGAAAGTTCTTATAAGTTACTAGTATTATCTTCCCATGTAGGAATATAAACTATTTAATATTATTAGGACCCATATATTCCCATTTCCTGTTAACCATTTTTAAAATTTCCTCCAGGGTTTTCTATATGAAAGACAAATTTTCTTTTCAACTCTGACCTTGTCAACAAGAATACTTGGAAGTTCTCTATTTCATTGAATATCCATTTTGTCCCCTGAAATACTACGTTCATATTTTTGAGTAGTTTATTCTTGGGTATAATTCATGCCTTTTTTGCCTTCTTGAATATCATATTCCTTGCCTTACAATTTTTAAACTAGAACCTCCCAATTTCTGTCATCCTGACTGACTTAATGATACTTGAATTGTTTTTGAGTGTTTGCAATATTTTTCCTTTACTTGAGAGCTCTAGCATTTAGCGACAATACACATAGAATTCTACATTGTGGGAAGACTTTCAGAAGGTTATAGGTTGATTCTTTCAATTTCTATTTTACTTATGGTTCTAGAATATCATAGCAATATTTTCCCAATTACATGCAAGGAGAGTATTCGACATTTAACCTTTTGAAAACTCCTATTCCTCCCCATCTTCCCTGGCAATAAACAATCTTATATAAATAGTACATGTAAAATTGTGTTTAATTTATTTCCATATTAGTCATATTCTGAAAGAAGAATTAGAACTAATTAAGAAAAAAAATTCCACAAAAGCCCAAGAATGAAACAAAATAAATATGAAGATGTTTTAAAAGTAACTATAGCATGCCTTATCATGTATTCAAATTTAATATTTTTTTTTCTCTGAATAAGGATAATATTTTCTATGACAGGCCTTTTTGGATTGTCCTTGATCATTCATCTGCTGAGAGGAGCTGCACCCATCCTGGTTGATCATATTTCCAGGTTATTTCTGAAATCCAGACCCTTTTGATTTCTTATAGAACAACAGAACTCCATCACAGGCATGAACCAGAATTTCTTCAGTCAGTTCCCCAGTTTCCCCTTTTCTTATGATGACTTTTGTAACACAGGCCAATCAGTGATATTGCTGGATCTAAGGGTATGCATAGTTTTATTGCCCTTTGAGTATAATTCCAAATTCCCCTCCAGAAAGACATAATCAGTACAGAATTTTACTAACAGTGCATTAACATCTCAATTTTCCCACATTCTTTCCAAAATTGATCATTTTATTTTTTTTTATTTTACCTAATCTGATGGGTATGAGGTGATAGAGCTGTTTTTAATTTGCAATTTTTTAATCAATAGTGATTTGGAGTATTTTTTCATATGTCTATAATTAGTTTTAATTTCTTCATCTGAAAACTGCCTGTTCATATAGTTTGTTCATTAATCAATTAGAAAATGACTTGTATAAACTTCATTCAGTTATTGTATATATTTTAGAAATGGGTTTTTATCAGAAATATTAGTTGTGAAAATTGTTTCCCAACTTTCTACATGCCTTCAAACCTTGGCTATAATGATTTTGTTTTTAAAAAAACTTTTAACTTAATGTAAATTGAAAAATAATTGAAATCATCCATTTTTCAATTTACATTATTTTCTCTTGTCTTATCATAAACTCAACCTGTATACATGGATGTGACTGCAAGACTCTTCCTTGTTGTTCTAATTGGTTTATGATATCAACTTTTACATGTAAATCCTGTACCCATTTACACTTTATATTGGCATAGGGCATATTTCCCACTTTTCCCAGTAGTGAGTTCTTATGTCAGAAGCTCAATTATTTAGGTTTACCAATTAATAGAGTACTATAAGCATTTAACTAATCTATTCCACTGATGCACTATTCTTTCTATTAGACAGTACTAGACAATTTTATGACTATTAACAATATAGTTTTAGATCTGGGATGAATGATTACCCTGATCTTATTGAGAATGTTTCTAGCTTATTACATTCAATGTTTGTTGATGGTTTTAGGTAGATACTGCTTGTCATTTTTAGGAAAATGAGATTTATTCTTCTGCTCTGAGATCAGGATGACTATCTTCATTTTTAAATTCCATAAGCAGAAACATAATAAATTCTGCTCCAGTAATTTACCTTTACCCTGTGGGCTCTTAACTGCTTTAGATGTGTTTATTATAAAAATATTTTAGGATTCTGATTTTTTAATCCACTCCACTATCACCTCCTTGTTATGGGAGAGTTCAGCTCCTTCACCTTTACAATTATCATTATCATTTCTGTATTTCTCTCCAACATATCTTCAGAATATTAATACTTTTCTCCATCCTTTTACTGAATCTCACTTCACAATTTTTTTTGCTTCTGACTGCCACCTCTCTCAATCTGCCCTCCAGTTTCCTTTCCTTTTCTTCTCCCTTTCTCCTTTTACTTTTTCCCCCTCCCTTTTATCAGGTTCCTTTCCATTCTTTCTCCTTTTCCATCTTACTTTCCTTATTCTTTGCTCATACTCTCCTTTCTTTCTTTCTAATGTAATAGGCCTTTTCTACATATTATATATCTTCTTATTGCTTTGCCTTCTTACATTACAATCCTTTTTTAATTTTGCAATTGTTTTATAACTAGGTAGACTTTCAACTGTTGCAATAGAAATACAATTCTCAAAACTTATAAGATCACATAATTTATACTCACACCCTCTAAGTAAACTCAGTTGTTCAAATAAAAATATAATTCTCAAGTATTATAAGTATCATCATATCCTAATCAATTTATAGCCACACATTCTGTTTAAATATGATTCTTTCAACTGTCCTAGGAGAAATGCATTTCTGAAGAATTATAAGTACTATCTTCCTATTTAGGGTTATATACAGTTTAGTCTTATTAACTAATATTTTTGTTTAGCTATGTATGCATCTCATGATGCTTATCTTTGAAGACCAAATTTTCTGTTTAATTATGGTCTTTTTATCAGGTAAGTTTGAAAGTCTTCTATTTTTTTTGAAAATTGATATTTTCCCCCTAAAAGAATATGCTGAAATTTGTGGGGGTACTTAATTATTGATTGTAATTTGAGCATTTTTGCCCTCTGGAATATCATATTCCAGGCTGTCCAGTTATTAAATGTTAAATTTGGCATGTTGAGAGTAATCCTGACTTTGACTCCCTAGTTTTTAAATTGCTTCTTTTAAATTGCAATATTTTCTTCCTTAGCTGATCATTGTGAAATTTTGCTATAATTTTCCTTGAAGATTTTATTTTAAGATCTTTTTTGTCTATAATGGATGGATTTTTCAATGATTGTTTTATCTTTTTGATCAAGGCTATTAGGGCAGTTTTCCTTTATAATTTCTTCAAAGACATTGCCTTGGTTCTTTCGATTTTGATCATTGCTTTTCAGTGGTCCAATATTTTGTAAATTATCTCTTCTGGATCTATTTTAGATGTTGGTTGTTTTTTTTTTCCTAAGAGATACCCTAAATGTTTTCTCTTCTACCTATTTTTTTCCATTTTGTTTCATAGAATCTTGATGTACCATAGAGTCATTAGTTTCCAGTGCCCAATTCTATTTTTAGTTCTTATTATTTTTAGGTTTTTTCAAGGCAATGGGGTTAAGAGGCTTGCCCAAGGCCACATGGCTAAGTAAATTATTAAGTGTCTGAGGTAGGATTTGAACCCAGGTACTCCTGTCTCCAAGGCCGTTGCTCTATTCACTGCTCCACCAAGCCTCCCCCTTTAGTGCTTATTTTCATCAGTTAGCATTTGTGTTTCCTTTTCCAGATGTCAATTTTACTTTATAAGGAGTTGATTTCTTTATCAATTTGTCAAATTTACTTTTAAAAGTATTGATTTTTCAGTGAATTTTCCATAATTCTCCAGTATGACTCATTTTTATTCTCAATTTTTCATCTTTCTTTCTTCATTGGTTTGTAAAATACTTTTTGAGCTCTTCCAAGGATCTAATTTCATTTTGGTTCAATTCACAAACACTTTTGTGCAATCGATAGAGCACTGCCCTTGGAATCAGCAGGACAGGAGTTCAAATCTGGTCTGAGACACTTGACTCTTACTAGCTATGTGATCTTGATTAAGTCACTTTTAACTGTGATCAACTCACATCCAGAATTGCTTCCAGTTGTCCTAATTCACATCCGGCCACTGGTTCCATATGATTCTGGAAGAGAAAATGAAGCTGTTTACTTAGCACAGTATCCCCTCATTCAAACCCAATTAATGTGATTTTCAGGGCTTTACCTACCTGATGTCATGATCTTTTTCAAAAGCAAAGGACAAATTTTTTTTTACTGCTTTCTTTTTCTGAAATGGCATTTTTATCACACCCATCAGCATAAGAGCTTCCTGTATATTGTGTATTATTTTTTATCCTTTTGAAAGATAAACTCTGCTCCTGGGTCACAATACCAAACTTTTTCTGGGGGTCAGTGGTCTAGTACCTATCTTTCTGATTTTGTGTCTCAGTTCTCACAGTTTTCTCCCTAAATAAGTGTACCATAATACAGTCCTGCCTACTGCACCAGGCATGAACTTTTCATTTTGATCTTGGTTTGACACCCTCATTGGTTGCCTGCTGTAGTGCTAGCCTATAGAAGTAGTATCCAGATGTTTTAGTTAATAAGCTGCACTATGACTAAGAGTCTCCCTGGTTTTCTAACTCCTTCACAAATGCCATCTTGTTCCCCCGTTTATCACATGAAACAGAGATTTCATGAAGTTCCTCCAAGATATCTTGAGCTCAAAGGTTTTCATTTTTTTTGGATAAACCAATTTTTTTTGTTCCCTTTAGCATTTGGTTAGAGGCTTCCTTTAAATTTGTAGTGAGAAATTTTTAAATTCTCTCCACCAATCTCTCTGTGCTATTTTTTCTTTGATATTTTTTTTACCTTTTTCTTTCTTCCTTCTTTCTTTCTTTCTTTCTTTCTTTTCAACCATATTCATATGTATATTTTTAAGTTTACCCTGTGTGTTTTGTTTTTTTTCCTCTGGTTTGGGATAACATTGTCCATAGCCAATCTAATACAATTATCCTAGGTCTCTGAACTGCCAAGAAGAGGTGCTTCCATCAAGGTTGTTCATCTCATAATGTTGTTTTTTTAATGTGTACAACCTTCTCTTGGTTCTACTCCCTTCATTCAGAATCAGATATATAAGTCATTTCATGCTTCTCTAGAGTCTGACCATTTATGTTTTTTTATAGAACAATAGTATTCCATTGTATTCAGGTACATAATGTTAGGGACTGTTGTGTGTGGTAGCATTGTAAACTATCATCACCTGGTGTCCTTGAGCACCAGAGCCTTGTTTTTCTAATTGACACATGAATGGGACTGGATTAGAGAATGGGAAGTATATTTAAGCACTGATATTTGGTTCAATAAATGGAGACCTTGGAGACCTTGGAGTACTTGGGGATCTTGGAGAACTTTTCATCTTTGTCTCCCCCCCGTCTCATGCCCCTCCAATGCTCACCTTAGGAAAGATTGAGGGAGTCCAGAAAGGGACTCAACAGTAGAGTCTGGAGCAGGGACTCAGGATATGAAATCTGGAAAAGGGACACAACACCATAACTTATTGAGAATATGATAATTTCTTGAAAATTGAGGACTAGGTTAATTTAATTTGTAAATAATGATTTTTCTGGTAGTTCAATAATTTTAAATGATCCTTCCTAGAACTATTTTCCAAGTTAGTTGTAAATCCAATAAGAGATGTCACATTGACTTCTACTCATTTCTTCCAATGTTTTGTTTTTTTTTCCTTAATGATTCTCAGTTTCTCAAAAAGACATTAGTTTCCCCTTGTCAAATTATGTATATTTTCAGGAATCAATTTCTTCACTGAAATTATGAACCTGTTTTTCTATTTGTAAATTTTTTTGAATTTATTTATCTATTTTCACCCATGTCCACATGTACATTTTTAAGTTACAAAATTTCCTTCCACCCTCCATTCCTCCCTCCTTCCAATCAGCAGCAGTCATGTTAGCATTGAACATACATATTTTAATAAACTTGTTCACAGATTAATAATTTTCAGAATGAGAATTTATAATTAAGGTAGAGAGATACATAAGAGATAATTTTTAGAAAATATATATCAGATTTAGAAGCTTGGCTTTTTTTATTTTGTGTGTTTTGTGTTGATTTTCATCCTCTGAATGGGGATCATATTGTCCATAGATAGTCTAATACAGATGTCCTAGCTCTCTGAAATGCTGGGAGGAGCTGCTTCAATCAAGCTGGGAGGAGCTGCTTCCATCAAGTTTGTTCATCTCACAATATTTTCCAGTTTTCTACTAATTTCTTTTTTTCAAATAATGGGGTTTTTAGCTCAGGAACTGATTTGTTTTTTCAGCTTCCTTTACATTTTTTTCCTGAGTTCCCTTGCTATTCTTACCCTTTTGTTGCTCTAGTTGAATTTTGTTACTATTTTTTTAAGTTCAGTAAAGTAGTTATTTGGTAGTTTGATGAGTATGGAACTGAATAAGTAATTTAATTTGGTAGAATTACCATTTTTATTATATTAGCTCAACCTAACCGTGAGCATTTGATATTTTCCCAAATATTTAGTTCTAACTTTATTTGGGTGAGAAGTGTTTTATAATTGTGTTCATACACTTTCTGGATTTGCCTTGGGAGAGAGATTCCCAAGAAGTTAATGCTGTCTATAGTTATTTTAAATAGAATTTCTTTCTATCTCTTGCTCCTGGGCTTTGTTGTTCATATATAGTAATGCTGATAAGTTATATGGGTTTATTTTATATCCTGCTACTTTGCTGAATTTGTTCATTGTTTTAAGGAGATTTTTTAGATGATTTTCTCAGATTCTCTAAGTATACCATCATATCATCTACAAAGAGTGAAAGTTTTGCTTCTTCATTGCCAATTCTGATTCCTTCAATTTCTTTTTCTACTCTTTTTTGCTATTGCTAGAATTTCTAACACTGTATTGAAAAGTAATGGTGAAAATTAATATACTTGTTTCACCTCTGATTTTATTGGAAATGATCTGAGTTGAGTTTTTTCCCATTACATATAATATTTGTTGATTGTTTTAGATAGAAACTAGTTATTATTTTAAAGAAAATGACATTTATTCCAAACTCTCCAGTGTTTTAATAAAAAATGAATAGTGTATTTTATCAAAGGCTTTTTCAGCATCTATTGAGATAATGATATGATTTCTGTTGGCTTTGCTATTGATATATTTAAATATGATGAGTGTTTTTCCTAATGGTTTACCCATCCCTACCTGCCTGGTATAAATCCAACCTGTTATTATCCTGGTAATAATTTTCTGTAGTCTCATTGCTAAAATTTTATTTAGTATTTTTGTATCAGTATCGATTAGGAAAATCGATCTATAATTTTCTTTGTCTGTATAGGTTCATCCTGGTTTAGGTATCAGCAACATGTGGTGTCATTTGGCAGAACTTCTTACTCTCCTATTTTTTAAAGTAGGTACTGTATAATAGGAATTAATTATTCATTAAATGCTTGGTAGAATTCACTTGTAAATCCATCTGGACTGGGAGTCTTTTTCTTAGAGAGTATTGGTGGTTTGTTCAAATTTCTTTTTCTGTAATGGGGCTATTTAAGTAATTTAGGTCCTCTTCTGTTAGTCTGGGCAATTTGTATTTTCTGTAAATATTGATCCATTTCAATCAGGTTATCCAATTTTTTGGCATAGAATTCAGCAGAATAACTCCTAATTATCTCTGTAATTTCCTCCTCATTGGTGGTTAGTTCACCCTTTTCAATTTTGATACTGATAATTTGGTCAGTTTCTTTCTTTTTAATAAATCAGTTTAACCAAAGGCTTGTCTATTTTATTGATTTTTTTCATAAACCTATTCTTAGTTTTATTAATGAGATCATTGGTTTTCTTGCTTTCCATTTTATTAATATCTTCCATGATTTTCAAATTTGGTATTTAATTGGGGATGTTTAATTTGTGCTTTTGCTAGCTTTTCTAGTTGCCATTGATCTCCTATTTCTCTATTTTATTCATATAAGCATTTAGAGATTTAAAGTTTCCCCTTGGAGCAGCTACGTGATGTAGTGGATAGAATAGCAGCTCTGGAATCAGGAGGACCTGAGTTCAAATCCAACCTCAGATATTAAATAATTGTCTAGCTGTGTGAATTGGGTCGAGTCACTTAACCTCATTGCCTTATATAAAAAAAAAATAAAGTTTCCCCTCAAAACTGCCTTTGCTCCTTCCCATAAATTTTATATGATATTTCATTATTATCATTTTCTTGGTTATAATTACTGATTTTCTACCATTGTTATTTGATCCTTCCATTATTTAAGATAAAGTTATTTAATTTCCAATTGGTTCTTGGTTTATATTTCCCTGCTCCTTTATTACATGTAATTTTTAATGCTGCATGGTCTGAGAAGTGTGTATTTACTATTTCTGCCTTTCTGCATTTGATTTGAAGGATTTTGTGCCCCAGAACATGGTCAGTTTTGGTCAAGGTATCAGTTACTGCCAAGAAAAAGGTGCATTATCTTCTATCCCCATTAAGTTTTCTTCAGAGTTATATCATGTCTAGGTTTTCTAAGATTTCCTTTACCTTCTTAACTTCCTTCTTTTTTATTTTGTTGTTAGATTTATCTAGTTATGAGAGAGGGAGATTGAGGTCTCCCATTATTAAAGTTTTGCTCTCTATGTCTCCTTGTAATCCACTCAGTTTTTCCTCTATGAACTTGGATGCTTTACATTCATGTATACACATTCATGTTTAGTAAGGATATAGCTTTACTTTCAATACTGCCTCTGAAGAAGATGTAGTTTCCTTCCTTATTCCTTTTAATGAGATTGATTTTTGCTTTTTCCTATATCTAAGAATAGGATCACTAACCCTCTATTTTTTTTTTTTACTTCAGCTGAGGCATAATATATTGTGCTCCAACGTCTATACCTTTACTCTGTGTGTATCTCTCTGTTTCAATGAGTTTCTTGTAAACAACATATTGTAGAATTCAAGTTTGTAATCTGTTCTTTCTGCTACTGTTTTATAGGACAATTCATTCCATTCACATTTGCAGTTAAGATTAAAAATTCTGTATTTCCTTCCTTGATATATTTCTTCAATCATTTTTTTCTTTTCTTTTCTCTTATTCCTCCTCACCAAAATTTTACTTTTCCCCTTTAACTTTTCTTTTAAAAATTTGCCTTTCAGTTTATTTTCACTTATACCTTCATCTTCCCTTTTATCAGTCCCTTGTTTCCTTACCTTTCCCTTTCCCAGTCCCCTCTTCTTTGTAGATTAGGTTAGATTTTGAAACACAAATGGGAATGTATCTTATTCTCACTCTAGGCTAAATCTAATGAATTGAATTTACTCAGCATTAACAGTCTCCCTTCTTTCCCACTAAAATTATAAATCTTTGTGCCTTTTCCTGTCATATGATTTATTGCCCTAATATTGTTCATCAGGTATCATCAATCACAGTTTGATTAATTGATTCCTTGATAAGCTCATATTGTTATCATGTTATCATAACAGATTGTTTGCTTGATTGCTTGATAAGCAGCATTGACTCAAATTGTATCAAATTATAATTATAATCATTTTTACGTTCCCCCCTTTTCAAGTATCTTTCAAGCACACGCAGTCCTCCTCAGAAGCCAAAGTATCATTCAAAGCCATCTCATTTCTTGAACTATTGTTGCATTTCCCTCCCCCCAGGTATTTTCTCTTATACATTACCTGTGCCTCCTTCACCCAGCATCAGAGTACACTCCTGTTAAGTGAAGCAGGTCCTATTTTCTTTCACACTCCCCTCCCCCCCACAATATTTGATCCCTTGTTAAGTGAAGCAAGGTGTATTCTCTCTCCCACTTTACTCTCTATATCCAGGGTACTTAACCCCTTATTAAGTCAAGCATAAATTAGGTCAAACCTTGATTCAATTAACTGCAAAAATCTTAAAGATATCTAAGTACTGGGAGGCTCTGGAGGTTTCACATGTGAACTACAAGTGATTGTAAGTTATAGAGACTGTCTTGGGACTTCACAGTTTATGATGCCCTCATTAAACAAACCACAGTAGAATTAAAGTGGTTCAAAGAATAATGAGATATTTACTTTTGAAGTTAACATACCTGTTTGTCTTCAGGGTTTTGTGTTTCAAACATAGTAATGTCATCTTAGACATCTTCAAAAGATAGATTTTTAAATCAATCTTTAATTATATTCTACTCTTTATACTGAGAAGTAAAATTCTAATTGAAAAATTTTAATGAATTATAAGTGCTATGTCTTCTTTTTTATGGTTGAATACAATTGAATGATCTTGATCAATATTTGTTTTGCTTTGTTTTGATTTTTTCCTTCCCCTTTTCATTTACCTTTTTAATTCATCTCTTGAGTCATGTATTTGGTGATTGAATTTTCCATTCAGATATGTCCTTTGCATAAGGAATTTATCAATGCCTTCTATTTCATTGAACATTGCTCTTTTTCCCAACTTTATATGCTGAATTTTTCATAATAGTGCATTTTGGATTGTAATCCCAGGTCTTTTGTTCTCCAAAATATGATATTCCAGTTCTTCCAATCCTTCAGTGTTGAGACTGATAGGTCTTGTGTGAGTCTGTGACACTTATTGTGCTTCTTTTGTATTTAAATTGTTTTCTTCTTGCTGCTTGCCATATTCTCTCCTTTATTTGAGAATTCTGGAATTTGCCTATTACAGCCCTTGGAATTTTTATCCTGGACTCATTTTCTGAAGGGGTTCTGTGGATTCCTTTAGTGGTTATATTGTTATCTTGTTCTAATAGATATTCTCTTTATAGTAGATTTCCCTTTTTATCTAGGCTTTATAGTAGTCCTATGAATTCCTAGATCAAGTTTTGAACCATCCCTACCTACCTGGCATAAATCCTACCTGATCAGGGTGTATTAGTCTAGTAATAACTTGCTTAAATTTTATTTATGTTTTTTCATCAATGTTCATTTAGGAGATTAGTCTATAATTTTCTATGTATATCTCAGTTCTTCCTGGTTTCTATATCACTACCATATTGATATCATCAAAGGAATCTGGCAGAACTCCTTCTTCTCCTATTTTTTTAAAATATTCTATGCAGAATAGAAATTAATTGTTCCTTAAATATGTGATAGAATTTACTTGTAAATCCACCTGGACCTGGATACTTTTTCTCAGGGAGTTTACTCTTGATTTCTTCAATTTCTTTTTCTGAAATATGTTTATTTAAGTATTTTATTTTCTGTTCTGTTTATCTGGGCAGTTTGTATTTTTGTAAATATCCATCCATCTCACTCAGGTTATCAAATTTATTGTCAAAGAGTTCAGCAAAATTGCTCTGAGTTATCTCTTTAATTTCCTCCTCGTTGGAGGTTAGTTCACCTTTTTCATTTTTTGATACTGATAATCTGGCTATCATCTTCCCATATTTTAATCAGATAAACCAAAATTTTATGTATTTTATGATTATTTTCATAAAATAAACTCTTAGTTTTATTAAATCACTGTTTTTCTTGCTTTCCAGTTTTTTAAACTCTCCCTAGATTTTGATAATTTCTAATTTGGTATTTAATTGGTATTCTTTAATTAGTTCCTTTTCTAATTTTGTTAGTTACCCAATTCATTGATCTTTTCTTTCTCTATTTTGTTCATAAAAGCATTTGGAAATATAAAATTTCCCCTCAAAACTGCCTTGTTACATTCAAAAAATTTTGGTATAATGTCTCATTGTTATCATTTTCATGAATATAATTATTGATTTTTTCTATGATTTACATTGTTGATGGGGTTGTGAACTGATCCAACCATTCAGGGGAGCAATATTGAGTTGTGCTCAAAGGGCATTACAAACATGCATATTTTTTGATCCAATATTTGCACTACTGGGTCTGAATCCTGAAAAGATCATGAAAAGGGGTAAAAATCCTTCATGTACAAAAGTATTCATAGCAGCTCTGTTTGTAGTTGAAAAGAACTGGAAATTGAGGGGATACCCCTGAACTGTGGCATATCTGAAGAAATTGTGGTATATGTATGTCATGGAACACTATTGTTGTATAAGAAATTATGAGGGACAGAATTTCAGAAAAGCCTGGACACACTTACATGAATTAATGTTGTTTGAGGTGAGCAGAACCAGAAGAATATTGTACACATTAACAACAACATGGGATGGTAATCAACCTTGATTGACATGCTCACCCCATTAATGCAATAATCATAGTCAATTTAAGGGGATCTGTGATGGAGAATACAATCTATATCCAGAAAAGTAACTGTGGAGTTTAAACAAAGACCAAATTTTGTTCTATTCAATTTTTAAATGTTGTCTTACACATTACATAATGTTTCCATTGATAATATTTTCTCTCTTCCTTTTGGACATTTTTTTCTCTCACAACATATTAAATTTTGATCGAATATCACTGATTCAAATGCAAAGATTATATCAGATTGTCTTCTGTTGGGGGAAGGAGGGAGGGAAGGAGAAAAAATGTAAAACCTTGGAAGAAAACTTGGAAACCTTGGAAAAAATGATTGGTGGAAATTAGCATTGTATATATAATAGCAAAACATCAAAATATTTATATAATGAAAAAAGTAAGATAGCATGGCTAGAAATAAAGAATTAAAATATGAATTGTAGATGTTAATGAGATGAATTCTCCCATAAAATGAATGCAGATAGCAGAATATATTAAAAACCAGAATCCTACAATATATTGTTTATAAGAAGCACATTTGAAGCAGAGAGATTCACACAGGGTAAGCTGAAGTAAAAAAAAAAAATCAAGGGTAATGATCCTGATCTCAGATAGAGGAAAAGGAAAAACTGATCTCATTAAAATAGAAAAGGAAGGAATCTACATCTTCTTAAAGGCACCATGGGTAATGAATCTATGTACTTACTAAACATGTATGTACCTAGTTGAATAGCATCCAAATTCATAGAGGAAAACCTGAATGAATTACAAGAAGACATAGACAGCAAAACTTCAATAATGGCAGACCTCAATTTCCCTCTATCAGAACTGGATGAATCTAACAACGAAATAAACAAGAAAAAACTTAAGAAGGCAAATAAAATCATAGCAAACTTAGATATGATATACCTCTGGAGAAAGTTTAATGGAAATAGAAAAGAATAAACATTTTCTCTCTGCAGTACATGGCAGCTAAACAAAAGCTGGCCAATATACCGGGCATAAAAACCTTATAATCAAATGTATAAAGGCAGAAATAATAGATGCGTACTTTTCAGATCATGATGCAAAATAATTACATGTAATAGATTGTCATGGAAAGATAAACCAAAATTAATTGTAAACTAAATACATCCCAGGTGCTAACTAACATTTCCTTTGTTTTATTTCGTTTGTTTTCCTTCCTCTTTTAATTTACTTTTTTATGCATGTCTTGGGGTGTGTACTTGGTCATTGAATTCTCTGTTCATTCATGGTCTTTTTATCAGGAAGTTTTGAAAATCCTCTATTTTGTTGAAAATCCATCCTTTCCCCTGGCAGTATATGCTGAATTTTGCAGGGTAGTAAATTCTTGGTTGTATTCAAGATCCTTTGCCCTCTGATATATGGTATTGTAGGTCCTCTGATCTTTCAATGTTGAAGCTCATAAGCCCTGTATAAGTCTGCTTGTGTTTCCTTTGTATTTAAATTGCTTCTTTTTGTTGCTTGCAACATTCCTCCCCCCCTTTTTTTGAGAATTCAGGAATTTGATTTTAATAACCCTTGGAGTTTTTAATCCCAGGGTCTTTCTGGAGGAGTTATGTATATACTTTCAGTAGTTATTTTTTCTTATTCCTCTAACAAATTTGGATAGTTTTCCTTGATAATTTTCTGAAAGACTTTTTCCAAGTTTTGTTTTTGATCTAGGTTTTGTAGTAGTACGATGATTTGTAAATTATCTCTTCTGGATCTATATTCCAGTCATTTGTTTTTCCTAAAAGGTACTTTTTTCTTCCTTTTTTTTAAGCCTTTCTATTTTATTTGATCAAATATTGTTTCTTCATAGATTCATTGGTTTGAAATATGTTCGATTCTATTTTTTAGAATTTTGTTTTCTTCAGTTAACTTTTCTGTTTCCTTTTCCAGTTGGTCAAAGTTTGTTTCTTGAAGAGTTATGTTCTTAAGATCCAGTAGTTATTTTTCCTTTTAAGGAGTTGATTTCTCTGATCAATTTAACACAATTTTCCTCCATGACCCTCATTTCTTTTTTTTCCATTTTTCTTCTTCTTCTCTTCTTTAGTTTTTAAATTCCTTTTAATCTTTTCTATGAGTTCTTGGATTTCACTCTAATTCATAGACTCTTTGAGACTACCTCTTGGGTAATTTTTCATTGTTTTCTTCCTGTGAGGTGACATTGTTATCATCTTTATCTGCATAGTACCTCTCTATATTGAGAGCTCTTTTAACTTTTTTGCTCGTCTTTACTGTTTTAGCTTTGCCCCTGGGGTATAGAGAGTATAGACCCAAGGTTTTTATGTTAGGACTGGAATCTGAACTCTGGCCTGTTGTTGTCTAAGAGGTTTCCCTATGCAGTCCAGGCCTTGCCTTTGCAGAGGATTATGTCTCCTTTATATCCAGGTTCTATCTATGCAGTGGTTTGTTCCTAACCCAGTCCTGTCTTTTGCCCTAGTTTTCCCAGAGTTTAGACTTTGGGGTTGGGACTATTCCTGCTGACTTGTTAACTAGCTGCTGGAACCTATGCTGTTATAAAATCTAGAGACCTGAACTGCACAGTGCCTAAAAGACTCCTGCTGGTTTTCCCATTCTCCTGTCTGGCTAGGCTTTACTTCCCCTTTCCCTACAATGATACAAACCTTCCCTAAAAGTCCTTCACTTTGGATTTTGTCTTTTACTTGGTCAGATCTAGCTTTAGTATCTATGCAGTGGTTACATGTACTTTTGGGTAGGGAAACGTTCTGGGAGCATGCTAGCTTCATGCCATCACCTTAGTTCTCTTCATATATATTTTCTTCCATGCTTCTTCTTTGGTTTTTAAAATATTATTTGAATTCTTCCAGCTATTTCTGGATTTGAGTCCAATTCAAAAACCTGTTTGAGATTTCACATATATGCATTATTCACTGCTTTCCGCTTTTCATATATTTTGATCATTCTTATCAGAACAGTTTTTTATAGTTAGTGATCCCTTTTTCATTTTTTCCTCATTTTTAATTGTTGATCCCTGTTCTTGTAATTAAGGAGTAACAGTTTCAAACATTTTGTGCTGAGGCAGTGGATCTGGTGTCTGACTTACTGTTTGCCTACCCTGAATTAGGGTAGCACAACTAAGTCCCAGCTTTTACACCAGTGTTCCCAGGACTTGAACTTTGTATTTGAGATGCGGTTGGAACCATCACTGCTAACCTGCTATACTACTGGCTTGTTGAGTCTGAACCTGAGCTTTGCTATGACCAAGAGCTTATTGCTTTCTTTCCAGTTATCTTGTCTCTGCTGAGCTATTATCCCCTTTTACCCACCTCAGACAGACATTTTGTGAAGTTCCTCTATGCTGTCTTGAGTTAGAAGTTGTTTCACTCAATTTTTTGTTGTTCCTTTTTGTGCTTTGGAGATTGTTTAGTGTTCATTTAAATTTAGGAATAACAATGAGAATTTTCTAGCTTCATGCCACTATCTTGACTCTGCCCCAGAAGTCCTAGTCCAATCATTCTTAAACTATCTCTCCTGGATCTATGTTCCCATGTTATTTGTTTTTCCAATAAGGTATTTTACAATTTGTTCTATTTTTTCAATTTTTAAAAATTTTGTTTGCCTGATTCTTGATGTCTCATAGGATTATTATCTTCCATTTGCCCAATTTTATTTTTCAAGAAATTATTTTCAGTGCAGCTAGGTGGCACAGTGGATAGAGCACTGGCCCTGGAGTCAGGAGTGCCTGAGTTCAAATCCATCCTCAGATACTTAATAATTACCTAGCTGTGTGGCCTTGGGCAAGCCACTTAATCCCATTGCTTTGCAAAAAAATATTTTCTTCAGTTAGCTTTTGCATCTCCTTTTCCATTGATCTATTGTATTTTTAAACAATTTTTCAGACAGCTAGGTGCCGTGGTAGATAGAGAACCAGACCTAGAGTCAGGATTATCTGAATTCATATTCAGACATTTAAATACTTACTTAGATGTGTGATCTTGGGCATGTTACTTAACCCCATTGCCTTACACAAAAAAAGAAAAAGAAAAGAAAAATAAATAAATAAGTGGGAGGGCATCTAGGTGACATAGTGGATAGAGACACTGGCCCTGGAGTCAGGAGGACCATAGGTCAAATCTGGCCTCAGACAAATAATAATTACCTAGCTTTGTGACCTAGGGCAAATCACTAAACCCCATTCCCTTGCAAAAGTCAAAAGATGAAAGAGTTATTTCTTCATCCATTTGCTCAATTTTATTTTTCAGGGGGTTGTCTTCTTTAGTCAATTTTTTGCTTTCTTTTTCAAGATATTGTATTACATTTATTTTCTCAATTTTACTACTTAATTATTAAAATCCTTTTTGATCTCTTCAAAGAGATCTTTTGGGCCTAGAGACTATTTCATTTTTCCCTCTAAGGTTTCACATTGTGTTTTTGTGCTTTCCTCTTCTGATATTGTGTTGTGATTATCCTTCTCTCCATAATAAATTTTATTGTCAAGGCTTTCTCTGACTTTTCTTACTCAATTTGAGTTCTGTTCCTGGGCCAGTGGAGTGTTGTACCAAGCCTCTCATGTTATGGGAGGGACCCTCTCTCATTCCCTTTGCATTGAAAATGCTAGTAGTTGCCAGTTCTGATTGATTCTTCATAACTCATAGAATCATTAGCTTCTCCATGTCTAATTCTAATGTTTTACAAGTCATTTTCATAGGTTAACTTTTGTGTTTCCTTTTCCATTTGGCCAGTTATATTTTTAGGGAGTTGTTTTCCTCAGTGGACGTTGTATCTATGACTCCTTTTTGTTAATTTTACTTTTGAAACAGTTGTTTTCTTTTACAAGCTATTGACTTTTTTTTCATAATTCTCTTGTGTTACTCTCATTTCTTTTACCAGTTTTTCTTACACTTCTCTTATATTACTTTAAGGACTCCTTTGAATTCTTCTATGAGGTGTTTCTGTGCTTAAGATCACTTCTCATTTTGGGGAGGGCTTTAGTCCAAGATGTTTTGACATTGTTGATCTTTTCTGAGTTTGTATCTTGATCTTCCCAGACACTAAAACAACCTTCCATGGTCAAATTCATTCTTTTCAATTATTTTTGTGGAGTTTTATTTTTCCTTTTCTTTTAAATTTGAACTCTGCTCTTAGGGTGTTCTATGTCAGATTTCTTTTGCCAAGGACAGGAAGACCTAGCTAGTTTACCTGGTGTTGCACTGATGTTGCCTTGAGATTTATGTGGGGATTTAGAAGGTAGGATTGGAAATGATTGGAACTTCTGGAGGCCATAGGGTTCTGGTAGCTTGCCTGTTGCTGACATAGCATCGTAGGACTAGCATGTGTTGAGACCAGTGGGGGTGTTTCTTTATTTCCTTTATTTCCCCAGAACTATAATGTAGCATCTCTTGGTTTGGATGCTAGAGGCTATCTGTTTGCCAGGGTTTAAAATGAAGTATGTAGTCATTTTCAGAGCTGGAGTCTATTCATCTCCTCACTAAGCTTAAGCATTTGGGCAGTCTTAGTATCAGTGTTTCCCTGCTCCTCTGAAGTGGGGCTCAGGATCTCTTGGTGGTTTTGGTGAAATGGGATTTATTTGGATGCTTCCTGTTCTGGATTGTGCTCTCCTTTACCCAAGTGAGGAAGATCTTTCTTGCAAATTCTTCAAGTTCTGAGGGCTAAATAATTATTTCAATCCAATATTTTGCTGTTTCTGATATTTTAAGATTTGTTTTGATCTCTGCTTGATGATTGTTTGGAAGTGAATATGTGAATGAGTTATGATGATTTGCTGTTTAGTCTTCCAGTTTCTTTAGGCAACAGTAATGTGCAGAATGATCAAGAGAAGATGCAGATCAAGATACAAATGTTGATATAATTTTAATATTATAGAATGAGAACTTAAGGTGAAGGACAAAAGAAATGACAATGACAATAGAACAAATATATGAAATAAATAGTATACCATAACACTTGACAGTCCTTTGTTCCTGATTGGATATTAGGGGAGAAGACAAAGACTGAACCAAAATTGCTTCCTTTTGAGGATGGGAAATCAGAAAAAGAAGATGAATAGGACAGTCAGGAAGAGGAACTGAATTTTAAAGAAAATCATTAATGTCGTTTTAAACTTCATGAATTTTAGGGGACAAGGTGATATTCCTTTGGAAGAAAGAAAAACTAGTTAGTAACTAGAAATCCTTTCTGGGGTCTCTTTTTCTTTATCTGATTATCTCCTTCTTAATTTCATTCTATGTCAAAAACCGAGGATTGTATATGAGGTAAAGAAATTATAAATCCAAAGCAGTCTTAAAAGATAAAATAGGGTTGTGCTAAAAGAAAATGTAAAAAAAAAGAAAATGCAATGCTAGGTTTTGTTTATTGACCATTCTTATAGTGATTTTTCCATTATCATTTTTAAAGACTGGCTGCATTGTACAGTAAAACAAAAAATTAGCTAAGGTTCATATGAAGTTTTTGGAATCTTACCTGACTTTATCACTTAACTGAATCTTTTTT
Organism: Macrotis lagotis; assembly: GCF_037893015.1. Classification (NCBI taxonomy): domain Eukaryota; kingdom Metazoa; phylum Chordata; class Mammalia; order Peramelemorphia; family Peramelidae; genus Macrotis; species Macrotis lagotis. The sequence continues at coordinate 672,511,733 of NC_133658.1, read as the reverse complement.
ATCAATTAATTTCAGTTTGATAACTATTTTCTTATTGATAGAATGACAGCATAGTACAAAACCTTGCCCATAGTCTATACACTTTGCCTATTAATCTCCTCATCTTAGTTTCACTGGCCTCATTAAATACTCAGGTAAAGCCCCACATTCTTGAAGATTGCTTTCCCAATCGTATTTAATCTTTCTGCCTTCCCTCTGAGAATACTCCAAATTTATATTGCAGTTATCTTGTTTATCTGTATTCTGACCAGCTAATATTTGTTAGATTGATTAAGTTGACAGAAACACAGGAAGAATTCAGAACTGGAGAAGTAGATTTCAGAATATTCCAAGTAAGATTGATAGTTAAGACTAAGAATATGGATGAGAAGTCAGTCAGTCGATAAACATTTGTTAAGTATTTAGTATGTGTCAGACAATATGTTAAGTAGTTCAGGGAATATAAAGAAAAGCAAGAATGTCTACTCTCAAGACTTACTCAGTTTAATGGGCAAGACCCTAAACAAAGAGTTATTTACATACTATAGAAAGCGCTAAATTTTAGAATAATTACTGTAATAAATGAGTTGATAATGGAGTAGAGTGGAGCAGATTTGAGAGAAAAGACCATCCAACAGATTAAGTAGTAATTCTAGTATGAGATGATGAGGTCAGCAATAATTTTCTTAAAATTGACCAGACTTTATAGAAAAGCAAATGTTTTCTGGTTGCACTTATTTGAAAGAGAAATAGTAAAAAGAAATGTAAGAAGGCAGTACATCTAAATCTAAAGATGAAAGTTTTAGGATATCTATAACTTTTCCATTCTCTATATGTAGTTAGATTTCTAAAGAAAACAGTGCTTGAAGATATAGCAATTCAAATCCTAGAGCTTAAAATTTCTGATTGAAGATTGTCTCAGGTGGCCCACAAAAAAAATCTAAGTAACTGCCAGACATTTTTGATTTTATGCCTTACCATTTCACCAATCACCTTACCTACTGTGTCATCACTTACTTTCTAGATTTTGAACCATAATTACATCAACTGTGTCATTGTTAATGGAGAGATTGTGTCACTTAACTCCCTTTTAGCTCTGATCACTAGCCCTAAAACTTTCCAAAACAAAATACAGTGTATACCCTTTGGCTCTCTGTAATATATGTTGTATCTACCAATTCAACTATAAGATCTTTGAGGACAGGGATTGTCTTTGTTTTTTCCTTTATGTCAGTAGCACTTAGCCTAAGGATGGTACCTAGAAATCATTTAATAAATACTTGTTTCCTTCATTTAATTTTTATTGTTGAACATTTCAAATAATTCTCATGTAAATATGGTCCTTAATGATAAAGCTGACTGATTGAAGTTCCCAACACATTAATTCATACAAGACTGAAAACAAGAGAGCAAAGCAAATTTGTCCTTAACAACAATGAGGACTCTGGTAAGAAGAAATAATTTAGAAGTTTCAGCAGTTTCTGAGATACTACAGAACAAAGAAGAAAGATAATTGAGCTCCAGAAACATAGCAAATTCATTTGATATTTAGCAAAGATCTGAAGAACCATTGGTCCAGTTCCACTTAGAAAGAAATTCCTCCTATAAAATATGTCCATTCTAGAGATATGTCTTAGAGGGTCTAGGTTCATAAACTTCTCTTTTGGAAAACTGGAGTGAGGTTACATCCATCTATTAGTCAAGTATAATCTAAATTTAGATGACTGTTTTGGAATCCCTAAGTAGTTAGGTGTACTGAAACTAGAAGATGGAAATTTTAACTATTAGTCAAAATATTCCTGCACTGTGAATTTATAGTTGTATCTGTATGATGCTTATTGGAATTAAAACTGATAAAACTACACTTAATAAGGCATACAATAATAATTTGATAAAATGATCAAGAAAAAGAATTCTAGAGAAAGAGCCAAGATGGTGGCATGAAGGCAGCATTTCCCAAGAACTCCAACCCCCCAAACCCCCCTAAAACAAAGGATGGCTCTAGCCAAAATGTTGTGGGGCAGAACCCACAGAAAGACTGAGTGATACTTTTTCCCAGTCCAAGATAACTTAGAAGTTCCACAGGAAAGGTGTGCTTCACCAGGACCAGGGGTTGGGAAAAAACCCATGACACAGCCCAGCCCAGCCCAGCCTAGCTCAGCCCGGAGATCACCAGCAACAGCTTGAAGAGGCAGTGAGAGAAAACTCTGCTGCACCTAGGTGAGTGTGGAGTGAGGAGCACAGCCACAGAATCTGCAGCTAGAACTGGGAGAAAGTAGCCTGCACCCCCAGGGACTGTAAGAGAAGTCTGCAGAGATTTCTCTGCTCTTCCTGGTGTAGGACCATGCTGTTTGCCTGCACTCACATATTGCAGTTTGGGCTTCCATACTAAAATATCTGGATCCCTTCTTATAGCCCTAGGGCAGAGAGTAGTGCTGTGTTCATCTACATATCAAAGCACAGGCTAGAGAGCATAAGATCTTAGAGGAAGAAAGGTCCCAGTAGGGTGTTCCCCCCCCAAAAAAAAGCCCAAAGTCTTGGAAGTGCTGTAAATTAATCGTGGGCTGAGGAAATGAGTCAACAACAGAAAAAGAAGAATCTGGCCATAGATAATTTACTTTAGTCCCATGGAAGATCAAAACATCAGATGATGACAAAATCGAAGCTTCCCTGTCCAAAACCTCCAAGAGAAAAAAAAAAAAAAATAGGCTCAGACTGTGGATGAGCTCCAAAAAGACTTTGAAAAGCAATTAAGGGAGGTGTAGGAAAAATTGGGAGGAAAAATTAGAGTGATACAGAAAAATCATGAAAACTAAATCAAAAGCTTGGTGAAAGATATACAAAAAAAATACTGAAGGAAAGAATACTAGATTTTGAGTTGAAATTTAGGTTTGATAAATTTTGAGCTGCCATACATTACCTGTGCTACCTTAGATAATTCAGTTTTGCCTCAGTTTTCTTAGAACATAAAAATGAAGATACATTTCAATCTTATAATTTATTATTTGTACTTTTGTCTTTTTCAAATTTGAATTAGAAAATCTAAGGAAAAGTGACTTCCTTCTTTTATATTTAGAAGAAAAAAATTCTAGATTTTTTGACTATACATAACTCTTGTTTCAATTTTCCTTTTTCATCTGAGTAGTTGAAATAATAATTTCTCCAATATTTAGATTGTAACAATGTCTCCAAATATTAACCGAAAGTAAGATAAGTTAGCCTCAAATTTTGTTTTATCCTTGCATAGGAAAAAGAATAAATATTTTAAACTTACAAAAAATTGATTAGATGCTGACAAAAGTTTTAGCAGTGATTTTTGAACATGTATGCACATGTATGTAAATTTATCTCCCTTATTAATTTTCTTTTTACCTTAGTAGATGCCATAGTCTTACATTGCACTCTAGTCAAAACAAACAGAAGGTTTTCATTTGTTTGTTTTTATTTGTTTTTTTAAGGTTGAGAAGGATATGATTTATGAAACAACAATCAATCAACTTTTCATCTCAAAGATTTACTAATAAGATATATAATAAAATAACAATTCATTACTAGATATTATATTAATCATCAATCTAACTTTACATATAAAAAGTTCCTCAGTCTTTTTCTTCTAGAAACAGAAGTATGAAATAATGCAATGATAGTTTTTTTACTTACCAGGCATGGATTTATTCCTTTGCTCTTCTAACATTAATGAAGCAAATTAAATCAAAAAGGAAAGAAAAGGGTTTCATTTCATTACAGCATTTTAGCCATCTCACATTAAATAATTAGGTTTTTGTGTCTTTTTGTCCTCAAGACTTTACATAGGACTTATTTGCTAAATAAAATGATTTGTTTCCTGTTGCTGACAATAATAGAGTTTTGTGATAAGAATGGCATAGTTTTTAATTTTAAATTAATATTAAGAATAAAATTTGGGGCAGCTAGGTACTGCAATGGATAGAGCACCAGTCCTAGAGTCAGGAGGATCTGAAGTCAAATCCTACCTCAGACACATAATACTTACCAGATGTGTGACCATTGGCAAGCCACTTAACCCCATTGCCTTGAGAAAAAAAATTTTAGAAGACCTTTTACAAAATCTGAATATTCCTTAATTAAAAATAATTGCTACAAGTATTCATTATGTGTATGTACAAATATGTATACATATGCATGTATGTAAACATGCATATATATGTGTATATATATATACACACACATATATATATACATATATATATGTATATATATATATATATATATATATATATATATATATACATATATATATATGTACCTATAACACACACACACATCCTGGGGCATTGTGTGCACATGAATGCACGTGTGTAAGGGTATATGATGGGTGCATTTGCATATATGCAAATGTTCACATGTAAATACCTACCTTATGCAAATAAGCTTACAATTAGTTATATCACATTCGTCTCCAAAAGTTGTATCACATAGGACTCCCAAAACTCCAAATATAAAGTGATTTTGTATTAAAGAATAAAAGCAAAGGATTCAGAAGTCACCCAGTTGTGTTCATATCACCCACCTGCCATTAAGTAGCTATACATCTTTGGGGTAATTCACTTAACCTTTCTTAGCTTCAGGCTAATCATATGCTAAAAACAGTGTTCAACATGGTAGTCTCAATAATATTATCTTACTTTGATTTTAGAATTCACAATAAATAAATGATAATATATAAATAAGTGCTTGACACACATAAATAGTGCTTAGAATACTATATAAATATAAGCTATTATTATCTTTCTCTCCTCATTCTTTTTACATTTCCCAGGATCTTACATTCTCTTTCATATACTTTTGTTCTTGTTAATAGCATTGTTATTTCTGAAAGAAGGTTTCCAAAGGAGGAGAATAACAAAAAGAGCATTTTATCATTTTAAATGTTATTGATAGTTCAGTGATGTTGTATAAAACTCCATAATAATGTAGTTGAACACTACAACAATTGCTGACATTTCCTGTACAATCTTTGCATAGCATAACCAAAAAAATACCTAAATAAATAACACATTCTTTACTGTGCAAAGCACAAGGGTGAAAGAAGAAAAACTGTTTTTAACATATCATGACAAGACCCAGCAGGGAGCTCCACTGGAAATACTACTAAGCATATTTCATTTTAAGCAATTAACTTTAATAAGAAATTGATTTTACACATGAATGTATACTGTGTGATAATCTTGAGTGTGGAGAAACTCAGGATTACAATGGAGGTAACTAGGACATTGGGATTCATGTTCCTGTGTCATAGGAAATAATGTTCATAGAAAATCAATCTTTTAATGCCTTTTTATTTTAAGTGAACTTTTAGTTAATTCATATATATTTATATGTATATAACCTGCTGAGAAGTAGTTCATCTTATTTTAGACTTTAGAGACTAGAAAAAGCAAAATAAATACAAAATAATATGACTAAATATGAATTTAGAGTGGAAGATCTCAAGATGAGGACATTTTTGCAATAGTCAAGAACTAGATACAAATGCATTATCTACCAAATGATCAATAACTGAACAAATGATGTTACCTTCATAATATTACCTTCATAATAATATTACTACACTAAAGAGACTATGACTTTGAAAAATTAAAAGAAGTTTGGGACTATGACATAAAGTGAAGTAAGTAGAACCAGTTAATCAATGTAAACACAAAAGTTTCAAAATGGAAAGAATTCACAAAAAATTCAAATGGAAATAATGGTGCCAACTGGCCAAAATGAACCAGAATTCTATTAAATTATAATGCTAAGATTAGAGCTAAAGAAGAGATGAGAAAACTAATCCTTCCTTTCACTAGAGAGTTGAGGAAGCCTAGCTATGTATCATCATATATAGTATACAACTCAGTTGATTAATTTGTGCTGCGTAATTTTTAATTATTTTTTTAAATGTATACAAATGATGATTCTTTTGTCAAGGGTAGGGAAATATATTTGGAAGTTAAAATAATGTGAAAAGAAAAGTCAAATTGTTTTCACATCTAAGGGACATAAAAACCCCCATCCCTTCTACCTGGATATTTAAAGTGTGCCTTTGAATAATAATAAACATTGTCCTTCATTTTCAAAGAAGACCATGACATCAGGGAGATAATGCCATAACAAACACCAGAATTAGTTTTGAGGAGGGGGTGCTGTGCTAAGTCTACAGTCTCACTTTCTCTTCAAGAATAATCTGAATCCAGTGCACAGATATGAACCTGGATGACTGGAGATGGATCTGGATGTAAGACAATCAGTGTTAAATAACTTGCCCAGGATCACACTGAAGTAAGTCAGGGGCTGGATTTGAATTTTCATCCTCCTGATTGCAAGGCCAGTTCTCTATCCATTTAGATATCTGGCTGCCCTAATGACTCAACTAACTACAAGAGAAATAACTTTTATTCCAAGTGGGCTGCTATTTTCAACCAACAATGTGCTGAATGCCATTATACCTTTGCTGATATCTATAGCAAATATTTAATATATTTGTCTAATTCTGCATTTTTCTATAAAGTCTAGCATAACCTTTTCCTTTTCACTTTTGCCTATATTCATTTAAAAAATTAGCATATTATTTGCATAGTACAGTGGCCAAAACATTGTATTTGAAGTCAGAAGACCTTGATACAAATTATACTTCTGCCTTTCTATGACATTAGTTGAACCACTTAACATCTATGGGTCTTAATTACCTTATCTATAAATTACAGGATGTAGACATGGGAGTAGATGACATCTCAACTGACTTATCCTATTAAATATACTACATACTAATAATAAAGACTTAATATTGAAGTGTTGCATAAATTTAGTTATAATAAAATAAATATAATATAAATATAAATATAAGAAAATATTGCTTATATGTTATCTCTCTCTCTCTTAAGAATATGATCTCTTGGAAAAGCTAGGTGTCAAATTGGATAGAACATTGTTCCTGGAGTCAGGAGAACCTGAGTTCAAATTTGACCTCAGACACAATACATACTTATCTGTGTCACCTTGGAAAAATCACTTAACACCATTGCTTGCAAAAAACAAACAAACAAAAAAGAATTTGAACTCTTTGATGGCTGGAACTATATGATTAGCTTCCTTTATATCCTCGGTACTTAGCATAACAAAGTACTTAATAAATGCTTACAACTCACATTAATTTGAAGAACAATTTATAAGCCATGAAATTTCTCACAAAATTCATGCAGTGTCTTAGATAAATATAGCAAAATTTGTTTCTCAAACAGCCTAAAAATAGTTATTTGGTGATGCTGAGAAAGGAATATACTGGAAAGAGGCATACTGAAGGCAGAAGATATCTGTTGAAGACTTCGCTTTCTCCTTATTCACTTTTTTTCCCTCTAGGCATCAACTTCCTTATCAATGAAATGAGAATATTGGACTCGACAGCCTCTAAGATGATATATTGCTCTAGTGATCAGGTTTGAACTCAATTTTATTCAACAAGTGTAATATATTGTGCTGAAATTGGATAGGGTCTCTTTGCATTAACAAACAGTTATTAAAAATAAACTGGATGCAAAGTGAGAAAGGTAGTGACTAGAGAGATTTTCCTCAGTCCTTGGAAGTGCTATAGGAAGAAATATTCCTTAGGAAGAAAGTCAGGAAATACTTGCATCTAATCAAGTACACACTGAAAAAAAAATGTGCCAGAGGTGACAATCTCAGATGCTTTGAGAGATAGCCATCCTTGATATCTTCAAAAAGGGGAGAAATTAATAATGGTGGAATATCACTGAGACTATTAATATTGTGATCAAGAACATTATCTAGTAGAGCGGATGGAGCATTCATGCCAGTGAAATGATGTAACAATAACAGTAAAGTTAATACAGAATGCCCATCTCCAATGGCAAGCAACTTTAGTAGTTACTGACTCATATGCCTACTTGTTCACTTTTTATGAACATTTTTATCCATGGAAATACAAGAAGAGAAGAGGTAGCCTTCATAAATGATTCTTTATAATGAAAACACATCAATATATTTTAAAATGAATAAGAAAGAAGATCATGGCATCAGGAAAGTGATGTCATGACAAGCTCATGAATTGAATTTGAGAGAGGAGGTGCTCTGCTAAGTCACCAATCTCACTTTCTCCTCCAGAGCCATTTGGGTCCAGTGGTCAAATACGAATTAGGACAACTGGAGATGGCCATGGATGCAAGACACTCAGGGTTAAGAGATTGCCCAAAGTCACACAACTAGTAAGTATCAAACATCTGAGACTGGATTTGAACTCCCATCCTCCTAACTCCAAGACCAGTGCTCTATTCACTGTATCACCCACCTGCCCTATGATTTAATGATAAAAAATATGGAGATTTAAATAAATTAGGATATAAAGTTCTCTTAAGTTTTTTTATTAAATTGTATTTTATATTTATTTCATTGGGAAGACCTTAAACTCTTTTCTGAATATATACTTGAAATTTTTCATTAATTCTATTTTTTAATTTTTTTTTATTTTCTCACATTACTCTTACTATACAGAGAGGCAGGGTGACATAGTGTATAAAAAGTCAGGCTCAGACAGAAGAAAGCTAAACTTTCATGTAGTTTCAGGACCCACCTGTACTATGTACTATCTTTGTGACCCTTGAAAAATCATTTGAATGGTAAGTGCTGTCAGGAACTCTCTAAGACTATAAATCACAGAGAAGCTGGAATTTTGTCAAGTCAGAGTTCCCTAAATCAACAAAATAATAGATCTAGTTAGCCTCCTTACCATAGCATAATAATTCCTTGCTCTCTCAAAAAGAAGCCCTCCCTATAAAAACAAATTGCTAAATAAATCAATAAATAAAGTCAAGCAATATAAATAAACTTGATTATATCTGAAATTTAGTTCTTATTCAATGTATCTCACCATGAAGATTCATCATCTTGAAATTATGAGATATTGCTATAGTGATCAGAGATTTTAGTCTTTAAAAGTTGTGTTTTCATATATTATAGATTGTCTTTTCAGTTGCAAAATCAATCTCAAGATGTATAGAAAGCAAATTAATTTTTATTGAAGAAGGAAGGAAAGAAGAATATGTTTTGTTAGAGGAACTACAATATTGAATATAATAAAAAAGCTATTTTTCTTACATATGTTAAAATCACAGGAAATTCCTTTGCAAATACAACCTCAGGGATAGCACATTTGATAGCTCCCTGATTATGAGTGTCAAGTAAGAGATAGAACAAAAAAATATGAACTTGACAAAGAATGTTTCACTGTCATGGAAGATATAAATAGAAAACTGATTCCATATTGATGAATTTTTTCTGATGCTCCTTTTGATAGATTAAATACTAAAATTTATTTTTTATTATTTTTTCTATTATCCATTTATTTTAACTCCTATTCCCAGACAAGTGAGCAATTTCAGAAAAAGAAAATCCTTTAAAATATGCATAATGAAACTAAATAAGTGCCTCATTCTGCATTTTATGTCTATCACCACTCTGAATGTAAGAATCATGCTCTATTTTTAGTTATCAGAAATCATTGCTTGTCATATTTTCCAATGCTGTTATCTGCTTAAATTATTCTCCTTGTTCTAACATAAGATATTGGACTGATTTCATCCACTCCAAGATTAGCGTAGAGATTCCTCAAATAGATTTCATTATTAATCAAAATAAACTTACATAGTCATTTCATTGAATGTAGTCGCATAGATTTGGTACAAACAGTTGGGAAAGACAGTAAACTAGGTCCAGAATTAATTGGAATAAAGTGTGATAAAAAAAATATTTGAGTATGGTCTGTTTTATTTGAGAAATTGCATAAGACTTAAATTTCTTAAGATTCTTTCTAAAGGGGGCGGCTAGGTGGCACAGTGAATAGAGCACCGGTTTTGGAGTCAGGAGTACCTGGGTTCAAATCCAACCTCAGACACTTGATAATTACCTAGCTGTGTGGCCTTGGGCAAGCCACTAAACCCCAATGCCTTGAAAAACCTAAAAAAAAGATTCTTTCTAAAGCAAAAAGCAACCTTTTCATTCTAAATATTCTCTTAGTTCTCTAGATTTATAACTCTAGGTACACACAATTTCTGACATATTAATACCCAAAAGGCAACAGAGAAACATATTGTGGTGGCAAATAGCTAATGAATGTTTCCACTGCTGATTTATGCCCAAGAACTTGTTTAAGGCATATCACCAAGGATATGTGTGACTAAAAGAGGTAGTGGGCAGACTTTCTGATACAAGGAAGGAATAATAGTAGGGCAACATGTCTGCACAATTATTTTTTACAATTTATTTATTTATTTAAGGCAATGGGGTTAAGTGACTTGTCCAAAGTCACACAGCCAGGCAATTATTGTGTGTCTGAGGCTGGATTTAAACTCAGGTTCTCCTGACTACAGGGCCAGTGCTCTATCCACTATGCAACCTAGCTACCACCTGGACAGTTATTAAACCTCAATTTTTTAAAAAAATTTATAGCATGTGGGTAAATCCTTGTAGACAATTGTGTCTTCTCTTTACTCTCCTCTTTACAAATATGAAGGTGATAGAAGAGAGAAAGTTTATCTTGATATCTATATATAAAACAATCTAGTTCCTCTCTGTTGCAGCTGTTCCTTTGATTTTACTCTGCTTAGAGGTAGTTTTTCCCCTCACTCTTTCTACATTTAAATTTACTTTATTATCATTTCCTTACTTATCCCATACTCTTAGACATCTTATTATGTCTCCCTACATTGCAATTCATTTATCTTTTGACTGTAATGTGTTTAACATAATTAGTTGTAGTTGTGTTTTTGTATAATGCATTTTTGTAGGTTAACTGCTAATATTTGTTAATGTTTTTAAATGTATTTGAAGATTTATAGTTACCTTCTGCATCTTTTTAATTCAATAATAATCAAAATAATGTGAATTTATTTCTTATCTTGCTATTTTATTGAAGCTATTTATAATCACTGTTGATTTCTTCATCTATTTTATATCTATATATATAATTGATTTTTTAAGTATGTTAGGAAATCATCCCAAATAGTGATAATATTATCTCCTCTTTGCTGATATTTATACTTTCAATTTCTGGCTGTTTCTATGCTTCTCTTTGCCCTTGTCTTTCTCATCCTCTGACTTGATTGGGTGATTTTATTGATCAAAAGACTAGAGTTTAAATTATTTGATATTTAGTCATTAGATGTATTTGTGACTTGGGAAAGATTTATAAAAAATATTTGTGAATGAGCACTTCGTTTGCTTTACTCCTGTCCTTTTTAAAGAAGCTGCTTGTATTTTTCCTATAGAAAATTAAAGTTAGTTCTTGGTTTTAGAGTTATACCTTTGATAAAGCCATAAAGGGACTTTTCTAGCCAGTATATTTTGGAGCTTTTAAATGTAAATATGTGTTGAATTACTTTTATTGATTGATATAATCATTTAGCTTCTTTGTTTAAGTTGTTAATTGTTTGCCAAATTGTTAATCACCTTCTGATTGTTAATATGTGGTCATTAGTAATAAAGGCAATTTCATAAGATTTTATTTAAATAACTACATATTAATTAGTGAAAATGATCTATAGTCTGTTATTTTCTTATCTGATTTTAGAAATCATAACAATAATGTAATAAAGGAATTTGACAGATTGCTTTATTACTCAATCAGAATATTTTAAATCGTAAGGAAAATTATTTTTAAACTTCATATAATTTACTTTAAAATCAGTTTAGAATAGTATTTTTTCTTTTGATGTTTTCCTTTCTATACTTATTTCTATTTGAAAAATCCTAGCTAAGACAGTAGCTTGTTTTATATTTTCCACATAATTACTGATTTGTTAGAATAATTTTACTCATCTATTTGTGAATTATATTTTCAAATAATTTTTAAAAATTGAATTCATTTTGTACTTAAATTTTAAAATTTGTTTTTCATTTTTTTATTTTCATAAAATTACTTAATGACATTGATTTTATGTAATCATAATTTGACTTTAATTTATTATGATTTTTATTATTTAATATTTATTTAATCATACAATAGACACATAAAATGGTACAGTCAGGTGGCACAGCAGATAGAGCACTGGTCCTGAAGTCAGGAGGAACTGAGTTCAAATTGGATCTCAGACACTTAATAATTACTTAGCTGAATGACCTTGGGCAAGTCATTTAACCCCATTGCCTTGCCAAAAACTAGACAAGAAACACATAATATTCTTATTGATTCTTTTAATCAGTTTTTCCCAATTTTGCATATTTTCTATCAATTTTTCAAAATGTTCTATATTGCTGATCTTATCTTTTTCATTTTATTTTCCAGTATATTCATAGCTGCATAGTTACTTTTTCTCATCGAATATTCTCATTTTTATCATTCATTTCAATATAGCCATTATTTAGGAGCGGCTAGGTGGCACAGTGGATTTAGCACCAGCCCTGGAGTCAGGAGTCCTGAGTTCAAATCAGGGCTCAGACACTTAATAATTACCTAGCTGTGTGGCCTTGGGCAAGCCACTTAACCCCATTTGCCTTGCAAAAAAAATATAGTCATTATTTCTAATCAAAATATTTCTTTTTAATTAAATACCTATTGTGTGGGGAGAACTGCTAAGTGCTAGAAATTCAAAATCTTTTTTGTTCTTCCTCAAAGGACTTATATGATACTATTTGCAGATAAATAAATATTAGCTGTAGAAAATTAGTATGAAGTTATATGTTAGTAATATTTCCATTTAATATAGGGTGTGAAAAAGGAGCTGGCATCTGAGCTTAACTGTGAAATGAGTTAGAGCCTGAATGAAAAGTAGTGAAGAGAGAGACTTAGACACATGACATCCTGTACAGTGACAGAGACAACTATAAAATGCATCATATAAAATATGATGACATAAAATGTATTAAAATATACGTATAAGGTTTAAAGTGCCAAACACAGAATTTTCTATTTCATTCTGATATCAGTAGGGACCAATGAAGATTCTTAAGAAATGGGAGTGACCTGGTCAGATCTAATATTCAGGATTATTGCTAATGTACTGAAAAAGGTGAGAGGGGAAACAAGGTAATGATGACCTGAATTTAGATATTGGCTATTGTGCAGAGAAGATTAGGATGCAAGGGCTACTGTAGAATATTTTCATCACTTGCTTTGCATATTCTCTTAATTTTAATGATACCAATTTGTAGCCATTTTGCCACAAAATGTTATTTAATTTAATTTAAAGGGAATCTAGAATTCATATGGGAAGATTGAAAAAGGTCGATTTTATGAGGCTCAAACTACAGATCCTGATCAAGAAACATTCTTTTTTAAAAATGTCTTTAGAGGAAAAAAAATGACAAATATGTGCCTCTTTTATCCTTTATTTATTGAATGCCCTGAGTGACTATAGAATTTGCTTCAGTAAATGTTATTAGGACACACATATTTATGAGAGATCTATCCTTCATCTTTCAGTTGTGTTTACTTAGCAGCAAAAATCTCTGTTTAGAGAACATTTGCTTTACTCCTGTCCTTATTAAAGAAACTTCTTGTATTTTTCGATAGAAAATTAAAGCTAGTTCTTGGTTTTAGAGTTATACCTTTGATAAAATTATAGAAGGACTTTTATAGCCAGTATATTTTGGGATTTTTGAATGTAAATATGTGTTGAATTATTTTTGTTTATCGATTGATATAATCATTTTGCTTTGTTGTTTAAGATGTTAATTGTTTGCCCAATTGTTAATCACCTTCTGATTGTTAATATGTGGTCATTAAGATAGATGAAGGACAGATTAGGACAGATAAAGGACAGATGAAAGTTTTTAGTGACAAAAACAAAAATGAAAAGATGCTTCAGAACTAATCCAGTGCCTAAAGTTCATATCATCATATGCAATTGAATGAACAATACATCAGTCTGAAGTTTCAGTGCACATATGCATGCCTTGAATAAACTGAAGATGGAAAATTAAATGGTCCTAGAATTGAATAGGACAGAACAAGCTGAGTTGCATTTGATATACTGTATAGTTTTTAATATCCCCCCCATAAAACACACATCTTTTCTATGGAAAAAACTAAAGTTAACTTTTAAAATATTAATATTCTTTTAATGGTACTATACTATTGTTACTGTTACTATCTGAATAACAATCTCTAGATAATCAAAAATTTGAATCACTCAAGGAACAATGGAAAAAAATAAATGGTAATTATAAATAGACTGCAACATATTACTGTTGAAAAATTGCATAAATAAGTAAATAGACTGATAATATCAAGAAAAAAGAGATGAACCATCCATCTAATGACAGATGGATATTGTGTATGTAGTGTATATTGGTATTCTTGGAAACAGAAGATGAGAGTTCACAGTAAAGAAGGTGAAAGTTATCTTTCATAAAGTATTTATAGAAGAAAATGGAGTATATTGGCACAGGACAAGAAAACATTATGAGATGACACCATCATCATTGCTTAGAATACTCACATTAATGAGAGAGTGATATATTCAATAATATCTTGAAATATATGCTACTAAATAATCACAAAAATAAGGCTTCTTTTATTGTCCCAAACTTATCATAAGAAAACTCATTCCCACATTATTTTAATAGGAACATGTTATTCGTTACCTGATCTTGTTATGATCTTTTGTTTTTATCATTTTAAAAATCTTAAGGTATTGAAGGTCTTCATGAACACATCAGACTTTTTAAATATATAATTCTTTTATTCTTGTCAAGATTTTTTTTTCTTTTGAAATTTTCTCTTGAGATCTTTCCATCTCTCATGGAATGAATGCCCCTATATAATTTTTAGAATTCTTTTCTTTCAATCTTTTGTAACAGACATTATTAACATCTAGGGTGAGTGCCAGACTATGACTGGTTTTACCCCTCTCTCAAATTTACCTTCTTACATTAGGATTTATATTTTGCCCTCTTTCATACATATACTGTGTATACATGGTGGTAAATTGTAGGATGAAAATTTTACAGAGTACAATAAAATTATTATTTTATTTAGGTCAAACAAAAGTATTAATCATTTCCTTAAATTGATTGTAAGATCATATAAATACTTATTAATTATGTAAAACTAACCTTGTTTTGATGCATTATTCAAGAAAGAATTGATTGTATCTTATGATGAAACATCTGGCACAATTACATGACATTTATTAAATTTGGCTTTTCAAGTAGAAGGCATGCCAATGTCTTAAAATAATGAACAGTGGCAGCTGATGCCAATCATTTGTTCCCTGACAGTCTAAATGTACAGCTTTATTGGAATGATTCAGGGCATTGTGCCATCCAATCAGAATAAACAATGTCATTGGAGTCAAAACTGAATCAATTATAGAAATAGTAATCTCTGCATCTTAGAATTCTGAGATACCTAAAAGAATCTGTTGTGAGTATCTTGGTTCTGACTGACTAATCTTTCATATCTGCTTGAAAACATGGAGACATTTTTTGTAATATATTAAAATTTTACAGAAGCATGATTCTGTAATGGGGAGAGACAATGGAAGTCTTAAGATGGAGGGGGCCAGGGAATGCAGTGCAAATGTTTGTAGTAGTAGGTGCAGTAAATTTTGGGGTATAAAGGTAAGGACTTTAAACAATGACCCTAAACAAATTCTAGAACAGCAGAATTCAGAAAATAATGGACCGAAGTAATTTTCCAACATAGGAAGTTGGCAGGAAACTATTCCAACAGAGTGAGAGAAGAGCATAGTCCAGTGGAGGCTATGTCAGTGCAGATTAAGCCCCAGGAAATCAGTGAGCCACTAAAACTGCAATCACGTCCAAACATGTCAGCCCACAGATAGTAAGGGGTGAAAGCAAATGATCAAAAGGAGATAACAGGAGTTTCTTTGGTAGTATTGAGGCAGGACTCTCTTGCTTTGCCCAAAGTCAGATATAACTCACAGTCCAGAATAGCAGTCTCATGGCAAGAAAGAATATTAGCACATAGTGAAAAAAGACAGTAAATCAAATAAGTGGATGGAGATAGGATAGAGGGAGATATAATTAGCATTAGTAAAAAAAAAATTGATGCAACTTTCTCTGATGAAATCATTTTTCAAATATATATAAATATAAATATATATAAATCTGAGTGACATTTATAATTAGAACCATTCCTCAAGTGATGAAATCATAAAAAGCTGAAAACTTTTGAGATGAAGCAATCATTCTATAAATCAGAAATACAAAACAAAACTATTATCAGGTACTACCACATACCCATTATTAAACTGATTAATATAATATAGAAAAGAAAAATTGGCAAAATGTTGGAGAGGAGATGGAAAAAAATGAGACATTAATGCAATGCTGGTGAAGTTGTGAATTGATTCAGTCACTCTATAGAACAATTTGGAACTATGCCCAAAAGGCTATAAAAATCTTAATACTCTTTGATCTGCAATACTACTATTACTAGATCTGTGTCGCAAGAGATTAAAAACAAACAAAATGAAGTCATTTTATACTTGATACTTGTCAAAGAATCAAAGGATATAAAGAATATTTTCAGTTGAAAAAATTAAAGCTATCAGTCAAATTAAAAAATGTTCTAAGTCATTTTGATTAGATAAATGCAAATTAAAATGACACACTTATCAGACTTACTAATATGACAAAAAAAAGTAAGCTGATAAATGTTGGAGGGGATGTGAGAAAACTAGTACATTAACATATTGTAGATAGAGTTGTGAACTGATTCAATCATTCTGGAGAGCAAATTGGAAATATGCCCAAAGAGCAATAACACTGTGCATGACCTAAAAGTTGTGATGATGTCCATAAACTGGGGAATGGCTGAACAAATTGCCATATATAAATGTTATGAGATGTTATTTTTTTTGTTAAAATGATGAGCACACAGATTTCAGAATAACCTGGAAAGACTTACATGAACTGATGCTGAATGAAATGATTAGAAACAGGGGAACATTGCACACTGTAATAGCAACATTGTATAAAAATCAGCCATGACAAACTTTGTTGGCAATACAAATCAAATGCAATTTGTAAAGATTTATGATGTAAAATGTCATGAACATCCAGAGAAAGAACTATGGAATCTGATGCATATCAAATAATAGTATATTTTCTTTATAAATTTTTTTCTTTTTTTTTTACTTTTTTAGGGTTTTCCCCCTTGTTCTATTTTCTTCTTTCAAAGCACGACCAATAGATGTGTAACATTATTGTACATGTGTGTATATATATATATATATATACAGAGAGAGAGAGAGAGAGAGAGAGAGAGAGAGAGAGAGAGAGAGACAGATAGATATATAGATAGATAGATATACATGTACATCTATATCAGATTACTTGCTATCTTAGGGTGGAGGAGGGAAGGTTGGGAGAGAGAGAACTTTATAAAAATTAATGCTGAAATTTTTTTTCACATATGAATGGGGAAAAACAGAAAAAAAATTAGAAGGATAGAATCTATATACAAAAAAAAATTTAAGCAGCTCTTTTGGCAAAATATTGAAAACTGAAGAGATACCCATTAATTAATCATTGATTAAGCAAATTATAACTTGTGATTTTGCTGGAATACTATTTTGCTATAAGAAATAATGAGCAAGAGATTCTGTAAAACCTGGAAAGAATTACATAAAATTATACAAAGTGAAATGTACTGTGTACAAAATAACTGCAATATTATAAGACGATCAGCTGTGAATGACTTGTCTATTCTCAATGAAATAGTGATCCTAGTTATCCCTGAAGGACTCAAGAGGAAAAATGCTTACCAGCCAAAAAGACAGAATTGATTAATATCTGGATACAGATTGAAGCATAGTTCTTTTTTTACTAAAATAGTCTTATTATAAGAGTAAACACAATCCCTACTCCCCGCCCCCACAAAAATAAGAAAACTCAAAAGAAATTGAAAGAAAGAGAAAAAAACGTGTTTCTGATTGTGTTCAGATACTATCAGTTCTGTCTCTAGGGTAGATTGCATAAGTTCATTAGAGAAATTTTTTCCACATTTACTGATGCTGATTGTAATTCCCTCCATCCATTCTTCCCCACTCACATTTATTATATTTTTTTTCTCTCTTTTTACTCTGTCCCTCTTCAAAAATATATTATGGGAGCAACTAGGTGGTACAGGTCAGCTAGGTGCCACAGTGAAGAAATCACCAGCCCTGTAGTCACAATGGCCTGAGTTCAAATCCTGATCAGACACTTAATAATTACCTATCTGTGTGACCTCTGGAAAATCACTTAACCCTATTGCCTTGCCAAATAAAATGTACTATGTCAGCTGAGTGGCATAATGGACAGAGCACTGGCCCTGGGGCCAGGAGGACCCAAGCCGACATCCTACCCCAAAGACACAGTAACCACCCAGCCCTATAGTCCCAGACAGGTCACTCAATTCAACCACTTTGCAAAAGGTAAAAAAAAAAAAAAAGTTTTGTATCTATCTACCCTTTCCCAGGATCTACCCTCTTCTCTATCGCCTACATTCTCACTCCCCTCCCCCTGTCCCCTTTCTCCCATCCCCTTCCTTTCCTTTTTTTTCCCCTAGATTTCTATACCCTATTAGGTATGCATGTTGTTCCCTCTCTGAGCCATTTCTGATGATACTGAAGGCTCCCTCATTCCTCCTTACCTTCCCCCACCCCCCGCCACTTCATGGCAAAAGCTTTTTCTTGACTCTTTTACATCCAATATCCTAGCGCATTCTACCTTTACTTTCCCTTTCTCTCAGTACATCTCATTTTCACCCATTGACTCCATTTTTACAATTTGTTATACCTTCATTTAAACTGCTTCCTGTGCCTTGTCTAAATGCACTCCTTCTAATCATTCTATTAAATGAGAAGTTTCATATAAGTGTTAACAGAATCATTTCCCATGCAGGAAAACACACAATTCATCATCATTAAATCCCTTATAATTTACCCTTGTCATCCACTCTTCCTATGCTTCATCTGAATCCTGTATGTAATGATCAAACATTCTGTTCTGCTCTAGTCCTTTCGAGGGAGCATTTGAAATTGCCCTAATTAATAGAATGTCCATCTTTTCCCCAGAAAGAGGATGTTCAGTTTTGCTAGGTAGTTTATTTTCAGTTTTATTCCAAGCTCTTTTTCCGTCCAGAATGTTTTATTCCAAGCCCAACAGGCCCTTAATGTGGATGCTGCTAAGTCCTGTGTGATCCTGACTTCAGTACAACAATATTAAAATTGTTTCATTCTGGCTGCTTCTTATATTTTCTCTTTGACTTGGGAGTTTGGGAACATAGCTATAATATTCCTGGGGGTGATTTTGTTGAATCTCTTTTAGGAGGAGATTGGTAGATTTTTTTCAATTTCTATTTTGCCCTCTTCTTGTAGGATATCAGGGAATTTTTTCCTGTAGAATTTCTTTAAATATTATATCAAGGCTCTTTTCCTGATCATGACTTTCAGGTAGCTCAATAAGTTTTAAATTTTCTCTTCTAGATTTGTTCTCTAGGTCAATTGTTTATCCAATAAGATAGTTCATGTTTTCTTCTAGTTTTTCATTCTTTTGATATTGTATTAATTGTTTCTTGATTCTCTGCAAAGTCATCAGCTTCCATCTCCATTCTACATTTGACGGAGTTGTTTTCTTCAGAGAACTTTCATATCTCCTTTTCTATCTGGTCAATTCTTCTTTTTAAATTACTCTTATCTTCATTAACTATTTGGCTTGCTTTTTCCATTTCACATAAAGTGGTTTTTAACATGTTTTCTTCAGCATTTTTTTCTATCTTCTTGACATGGTTTTCATGCTTTTCCTGTATTGGTCACATTTCTCTTCTCAATTTTTCCTCTACCTCCATTACTTCATTTTCTATATCTTTTTTGAGCTCTGTCATAGCCTGAACACAGCTCCTATTTTTTCTTGGATTCTCTGGATACAGAAACTTGGACTTTCTCATCTTCTGAGTGTTTTTTTTTGATCCACAATGGGAGGATCAAGGTAATTGTCTATGGTCAGGTTCCTTTTTTATTGTTTACTCATTTCCTCAGCCTGTACCCTGTTTTGGGGTACTTCTCAAGCTTTGGAGTTGTTAATGGGAAACCCCTGCAGCAACCTCAGTTCCTTCAGTGTCTTAGGAGAATCTCTGACTGTTTTCTGCCTGTGCTCTGGTCTGTGGATGACCATAAGCACAATCCTCTGCCCTGGAGCTGTAAGGAGGATGCCTGCTCTGCTATGACAGTATGGGGACCCAGACTGTGACCAGAGTTTGAACATACAAAACATCAGAGTCCTGTCCCAGGACTGAGGAGAGACCTCAAGAGTCTCCTTCCACTCCCTTACCTTCTATGGACTGAGAACTCTGAAAGACTGATCCCAGTAGTTCGCACCCTGATAGTGGCTCTGTGGGTCTGCTTCCAAATCCTGGGATCTGGTCTGCACTGAGGTCCATGTTTGTACTGAGGAGGGCCACTCTGGCCTGTGCCCCACATTCACTATGGCAGAGGTTTGCCCATTGATCTTCCATATTGTGCTTGGTGTTCCCTGGGTTGGCATTTAAGGAAATTGGTTCTGCTGCCAGAAATCGGCTCTCCCAGGGACCCTGGGGCCCCATGGGCTGTTCTCAGAAGACTGGAACTTTTTTGCTCTGGCTGCACTGCCACCCTCTCCAATATCATGGAACAAAGCCTTCCCCACAATCTTCCAGGCTGGAGAAATGCCTCACTGGATTTTTCTGTGGGTTCTGACTCTCAAAAAATTAAGTCTTAATCTTAAGGTTTTTGGAAAATTTGGAAGAGAGTTCCTGGGAAATGTTATCCTCATGCTGCTACAGATCTTAGTTTCCTCTGAAGCATATTTCTTAATTTACTTTCTTTATTTTCCTTGAGACTTTTATTTTCCAGGTCTATAGTTTCTTTCAGAAAGGACTATTATGAAAATGTTAATATGATTGCACCTGTATAACCAGCATGGATTGCTTACCTTCTCAACATAAAACATGTATATTAGGGAGGAAGGAAAATACTTTGGAACTCAATGTGTTAAACACTAATGTTATTTTTTTTGCATGTAACTGATTAACTGAAAAGACAAATCAAAGCAAAATAAAATGAATTATTGTTTGCAGGGTCTCACACAAAGATATGCATAGATATGCACACTATCAACAAACTGTATTTTCTGAAAGCCTCTTGAATCTGATCATAAAGTTGTAAAATCAAGAAAAATAATTATCTTTGTATTTAAACTCTGCATAATTTCCGATCATTAACTATTTTCACTCTAATTTAGAAGCAGCACAGTCATCTAAAAGAGATGAGCTTCTGAAACAGACTAATGAAATCATAGAGCAATAAAGCAAAAATTAGCTCAAATAGTTGGTACCATGGAAAAAGCACTGTGAAATGTCCTGAAGAAGCAAAGACCAAAAAAAAAAAAATCTCTGACTGCAAGGGACTTGCATTCTTCTTGGAATGGGATCAATATTCTTAACATTTTATAGTTTCTTGAAGATAATGAAGGCCACATAGGATAAACCTTAATAAAGGTTCTTTGCAATATTATAATTTCAGAGGTAGCAATTTGGCATTGTTTCTTTGTTGTTTCTTTTTAACCAGAAGCAATATGTTAACCATGTTTCTGAGCATGTCTACTTTTCAAATGACAGATAATCATAGCCTGAAGCTAATTAAATATTTTATTAATATTTATGAGTTGCAGGGAAAGTTATTTTGCATATTAATTAAGAACAGGTGAAGGGAAGATTATTATATTGAACATGTCAAATATATCACAAATTAAAAAATGTTTTCATTTTAATCCATTCAGTTTCTAACATCTATCCCTCAATATTTATCATTTCATTTTAAAAATTAATCTGTAAATTTTCAATTTATCTATTTAAAAGTTATCTATTTTAAATTAAATCGTGGTGTAACAATCAACTGATTATTTTAGAAATGGATTATGATAGAGGCAACTAGGTAAAGCAGGGGATGGAGCACTGATCCTGGAGTCAGGAGGACCTGAGTTCAAATTTAGCATCAAACACTTCATAATTACCTAGCTGTGTGACCTAGGGCAGGGCACTTAACCCCACTGCCTTTCAAAAAAAACACCAAAAAAGAAAAACAGAAATGGATCATGAAGTATTATGTAACACAGGATTCAACAATAGGATATCGTTTTATTTTAAATAGCATTGAACATGCAAGAGCACCAAGTTTGATTCTGTCACTTAAATCACAGTTCAATGACCTTAATATTCTCATGCTTCAATTTTTGCACTGAAAAATGAAGGGAATACTAAATGAATTTCCAATCTTATATGTTTGCTTTGAAAATAATGCTACCAGTAATTCAGTTTTCTATTGGGTTTTACTATTAATAAAAGCCCCTTTCCTTGGAAAAGTCCTGTGAAGAAGGTAATGATAGGGATTCCCATTTAAAATAATAAAGAACAAAACTGAGGCTCAGGGACATTACCCATTCAGCCAGTTCATGTCATGGAACAAATTTAAATATATCTCTTTTGTTCCCTAAATACAAAAACTTTTATTAATTTTTGGCATCAACTCTCAAATGAGAAAACAAATGAATACAAAGATGCATTTTGACTTCATTGTTCAGTCATTTTTCATGTGTACCCAACTTTTCTTGAGTCTATTTGGGATTTTTTTTTAGGTTTTTGCAAGGCAAATGCATTAAGTGGCTTGCCCAAGGCCACACACCTAGGTAATTATTAAATATTTGAGACCTGATTTGAACCCAGCTACTCCTGACTCCAGGGCCAGTGCTTTATCCACTCTGTCACCTAGCCTCCCCCATGGGATTTTCTTTTCAAAGATACTTGAATGGTTTGTCCTTTCCTTCTCCAGCTCATTTAACATATGAGGAACTGAGCCAAATAGGCTTAAATGACTTGCCAGGATCAGACAGTTAATTGGTGTCTGAGGTCATTTTTGAACTTTTGAAGATGAGTCTTTCTGCCTCCTTGTCAAGTATTCTATCCACTGCACCAACTAACTGCCCACTTTTTTTAATTAACAGCAATACATTTAACTATTAGAATATTTTATGGTAAGGAAAGTAAGAAGGAAAGAAGGAAAGAAAGAAAAGCAAGAAAGCAAGCAAGAAAGCAAGCAAGAAAGCAAGAAAGCAAGAAAGCAAGAAAGCAAGAAAGCAAGGAAGGAAGGAAGGAAGGAAGAAAGAAAGAAAGAAAGAAAGAAAGAAAGAAAGAAAGAAAGAAAGAAAGAAAAGAAAGAAAGAAAGAAGAAAGAAAGAAAGAAAGAAAAAAAGGAGGGAGGGAGGGAGGGAGGGAGGAAGGAAGGAAGGAAGGAAGGAAGGAAGGAAGGAAGGAAGGAAGGAAGGAAGGAAGAAAGGAAGGAAAGAAAGAAAGAAGGAAAGAAAGAGAGAGAGAGGGGAGAGAGAGAGAGAGAGAGAGGGAGAGAGAGAGAGAGAGAGAGAGAGAGAGAGAGAGAGAGAGAGGAAGGGAAGGAGGAAGGGAGGGAGGAAAACAACATAGTGGAATTCGAAATCCTGGCAGTCATGAGTGATTTTTTTTTGTCAATATTTTTTCATTGATTTATTATGTAGTAGAAAGAACAGTGAACTGGGAGTTAAGATCAAAGGTAATTAAGGTGAAGGTACTTAGGCTTTGCTTCAGGTGACTCAAAGAACTTTTATTTTGTTTTAGTGAGAAACAAGTAGCCCAATTTACCACCAGTTGGAAATAAGAGGGAAAATAGGAAAGATTGTGTGTCTGGTGAGCTCTTCCCCTTCTTCCCCATTATCCTGACCTTCTGCTTTCCTGAGCAAGCAATTTTTCCAATGTTACTTGCATCTCATGGAACTTTCTTTCCTGTTATTATCTTTTAATAAATCAATGTATCCCAAATGCATGTGTGTACATATGTACATACACATAAATGTATGCATGTATAAATGTATGTAAACAGAGGCTTGCATGTTTTTGACATTAAAATGTAAGCTCCTTTAGGGAAGAGGCCAATTTTAAATTTCTACACTTAGAGCTTAGCATAGAATTTAAGAAATGTTGATTGAATGATACGGAGTTCATTTCATACACTAGTCCTAGTCACAAAAATTCCTGAATATGTCTGAATATGAGTCTGAGTTTACTTCCTAAACTTATTTTTCCTCTTTTAAATATGTAATAATTTATTATTCCAAATTTATGTGTAAAAATTAACATTTGTGTTTTAAAAAGTTTTTGAATATCAAATTTCTCCTCCCCCATTCCGTACCAATGAGAAAGGAAAAACAATTTGATGTAGGTTATGCATGTGAAGTTATGCAAACATATTCTAAATTAATCATTTTAAGAAAGAAAATAAAGAACAAATAAGAAAAGTGAAGAGAGCAAAATCAGTATCAGTCAGTTTTGATAATGTGTTTTATTGTATAGTTTCATAAATCTGAGAGCTAGGCCACTTTCCTGTACACTTTTTTTCAACAATTCCCTTAATATTCTTGATCTTTTGTTGCTCCAGATGAATTTTGTTACTATTTTTTCGAGCTTGGTAAAATAGTTATTTCATAGTTTGTTTGCTATGGTACTAAATAAGTAATTTAATTTGGATAGAATTGTCTTTTTTTTTATTATATTAGCTCAAATTAACTCTAAGCAGTTGACATTTTTCCTATTGTTTAGACCTGACTTTGTATGAAAAGTGTTTTGTAATTGTATTCATACAGTTTCTAGAGCTTCTTTGGAGGTTGCAGATTTTAATTTATTTTTTTAGTTTTGTTTTTGTTTTTGTTTTTGTTTTTGCAAGACAATGGGGTTAAGTGGCTTGCCCAAGGCCACACAGCTAGTTAATTATTAAGTGTCTGAGGATGGATTTGAACTCAGATACTCCTGATTCCAGGTCCAGTGCTCTATCCACTGCGACACTTAGCCGCCCCCAGATTTTAATTTTTAAGAAATGATTTTCTTCTGTGAACTTTTATAGCTCCTTTATCATTTGACCAATTTTACTTTTTTTGGAGTTCTTTTCTTCAATGAATTTTGTATATCTTTTTTTTTCCAAATGGTCAGTTCTGCTTTTAAAATTACCCTTACCTTGGATTGGATTTTTGTACTTCCAGTACTATATGGTTGAGCAAGTTTTTAAGGTGGCATTTTCTTTAGTATTTTTTGTGCCTCTTTTAGTAAATCAAGTTTTTCTTTTTTCTTTTTTTTTTTTTTTTGCAAGGCAAATGAGGCTAAGTGGCTTTCCCAAGGCCACACAGCTAGGTAATTATTATGTGTCAGAGGCCAGATTTGAACTCAGGGACTCCTGACTCCAGTGCCGGTGCTCTATCCACTGAGCCACCTAGCCGCCCTAAGTTTTGACTTTTTTCAAGATTTTTTTCTAGCACTCATTACTTTGTCAAATTTTTCCACTCACTCTCTTACTTTATTTTAAAAATTCTTTTTTGGTCTTCCAGGATCTGAGACCAATTCATAGATTTGTTTTGAGGATTCAAGTATAATCATTTTTAATTATTTTTCTGAATTTATTTTGATCTGTCATCATAGTAACTTTCTAAAGTCAGAATTTTTTCTGCTATTCACTCATTTTTTTCCAGCTTATATCTTAACTTTTAATACCATATTTAAGTGGAAATCTGCTTTTGGAGAGGAAGGATGTCAAACCAGGTTTCAGGTGTTTTTTTTTTTTTTCCTGCAACTGTAGAGGTCACTCAAGGGTGTAGGTTTTCAATTCTTCCAAGATGGCATGATCTAGGGAGAGGTTAGTGTACTATTTTCCCAGTCTGTATCTTGGCCCAGGACTGACCCGCATCCAGATATGATCAACCCAACATATTTCTGTCCCTAAGCCAGCAAAGAAATCCTAATAATCTCCTTTCAACCAGTTATCGGAGCCCAGTACTGTCTATGAACTGAGAGGTCTGGAAAATACCACTGCCACCATTGATTCAGTCACTTGAAAAGACCACTATTGGTTTATTAAACCATGGCCTGTACTGGAGTATATTTCACTCTCACCTGACTTTGCCTGTTTTTTTCCTGAATTAGACCTATATGTTTTTGGTTTGAAAATTTATTTCATCCTGCCCTTCCATGGGTTCTGAAAATTAAGAATTTGTTTTGAAGTATTATTTAAAGATGCTTGAAGGTGATGGGCAAGCTGAGCTTTTTCCTCCTTCATCTTGACTCTACACCTCTCCCTCTCTCCTTGGTTAAATTAAATGAGAATTGTAATATTTTGCTAACTAAATACAGTTGTTATGGGATTAACAGTTTTTATAGTATTGAGGTGTATATTATTATTGCTAATATTATAATTTCTATTGTTATTAGAGAGTATTTCTCAGAGAAGAAATTTGAACTGTATAATACTGTTTCAAGTTAAAGAATTCAGTCTTGAAATTTTACATTTTAAAATTCAAAATAAAATTAAACTAAAAAGTTAGTTTGATTTTCTAATAAAACATTACTGGGAATACTTAATGGAGTAAGGAAGAACAAATATTTTAGCAAAGAAATGCAATCTGAATCTATTTCATGGGAAATTGAGCTGTCTTTTGTGTTGGAAAAATTTTAAGATTTAGCATTGACTCAAAGATCTATCTATATACCCCAAAATAAGTAAACCTTTACAAACTCTAGTCATTTAGCTTTTTTTTTTCTTCAGTGATCTATGTTGCTTCCAAGGTTCTTCAGAGCTTTGATTTTCTAATTCCCCTACACTCCATATGGAACAACAGAAGCCACATACTATATACTTCTTTTTGACCATATAAAAATGCCAACCCTCCAAAAAAGAACAAACAAGCAAAAAAATGTTCTTTCTAGAGTTTGTATAATAGATTTTTCCCAGTAAAGATTTTTATTTAGATAAGAAAAATAACTTGGAGGCTTTTGTTTCTAAATTATAATATATATTATATTTTAGTCCTTAGAGCAGGTCAAGCTCATTAAGGACTAATAATACCATTTGTCTTATGAAACTGTGATTATGCAATAAAGAGTCATAGTTTGTAACATTATGGAAAATGAGCTTGAGTAACAAAATAATAGTTGGTTCACCTCAAGAAAAATAGATTCACTTCAACAAAATTGTTTTTCTGTAATATCTTAAATTTTCTTAATATTTTTTTTGTTTCTTGTGGTGTCCTTGGAGAGAAATGAAAAATAAATACTCAGAAAAAGTTGCTGCTGAAATACAAAATTTTTATTTTAAAAATTCTTTTCACTAACAAATGGTAATTTCAGAAGAAATTATGAAAAATATTTGTCTAAAAGAATACTTTTCACTTGTGTAAGATTTGACTACTGCTTATTGTAAAAATGATAATTCTACCTAAATTACACTACTTATTCAGTGGCATGCCAATCACACCTTCAAAAAATTAGTTTATTGAGCAAGAAAAAATGGTAAATAAATTCATAGAGTTACAAAAAGTCAAGAATATCAGAGGAAATAATGTAAAAATTGCAAAGAAAGGTGGCCTAGCATACTATAAGTACAATTATAATATAAGGCATCAGTCATCGAAAAGGTTTGATAGTGACTAAGAAATAGTGTGGTGGACCTGTGGAATAAATTTGGTACAAAAGAAAAAGTAGTAAATGACTATAGGAATTTACTGTTTGAAAAATTCAAAGATTCCAACTTCTGGGAGAAGAAGTCACTCTGATAAAATATGCTGTAAAAACTGGACGATAACATGACATAAACTAACAACTCACAACTGATACCAGGATAAGGTTGAAATGGGTATAAGATTTAGACAAAAGGTAATATTATATACCAATTTGGAAAATAAGGAATAATTTATCTGTCAAATCTACAGAAAGAGTAGTTTGTTATCAAAGAATATATAGAGAATGTTATAAAATGCAAAATGAATAATTTTTATTACATTAAAATGCAATGGTTTTATACAAGTAATACCAATATAACCAAAATTAAAAGGAAGACAATAAGTTCAGAAGCAATTTTTGCAACTACTGTTTTCTGACAAAAGACTGATTTCTCAAATATATGGAAAACTGAGTTAAATGTATAAAAATACAAGTAATTCCTCAACTGACATATAATCAATGGATATGGAAAGAGAATTCTCAGATGAAATTAGTTATCTTTAGTCATATAAAAAGGGTTTTAAATCAT
Source organism: Macrotis lagotis (assembly GCF_037893015.1). Lineage (NCBI taxonomy): Eukaryota > Metazoa > Chordata > Mammalia > Peramelemorphia > Peramelidae > Macrotis > Macrotis lagotis. Next base: position 672,483,642 of record NC_133658.1, on the reverse strand, counting down.
TACTGATTAGAGAAATGTAAACTAAAATAACTCTAAGGTACTACCTCACACCTATCAGATCTGCCAAAATGACAAAAAAGGAAAATGATCAGTGATAGAGGAAATGTGGGGAAAACTGGGACACTAATGCATTGATGGTCAAATTGTGAATTTTCCAACCTTTCTAGAGAGCAATTTGGGATTATGCACAAAGGACAATAAAACTGGCTATACCTTGGAATACAGAGATACCACTATTAATCTTTATCACGAAGAGTTCATGAAAAAAATGTAAAAGCCCCACGTGTAATATTTATAGCATCTCTTTTTGTAGTGGCAAACAATTGAAAATTGACTATCAATTGGACATTGGCTGAACTAATAATGATATATGAATGTGATGGAGCACTATTGTTCTATAAGAAATCATGAGGAATGGGATTTCAGAATAGCCTAGAAAGACTTGCATGAAATGATGCTGAGTATGGTGACCAGAAGCTGAAGAGCCTGGAGAGGAATGAAGGTTAGTTTTCACATTAACTTTAAAATGGAAATTCTAAAAGTCTTCAACCTGTTACAGAATGAGATCATAGGGGCAACAAAATACTTCTAATATGAAAAGTAGTTTAGGGGGGAAGTGAGTTTTCAGGGTGAAGAAATTTCTATGACATGGGAGAGAAAATGGAGACTCGGGTAGAGGAACATGAAATAATCTATGCCATTATGCAGTTTACATTTCCAAAAGAGACATATGGCATGTTTAAAAGACTCCATAATATAAGGTAAAAGCTTATTGACATGTCTGCTGTGCCAGCACTATAAACCTGATGGTAATTTTTTTGTACAATCTCTGATTATCTATATTTTGTATGTACATTGATTGAACATAACAAAAATATAAAACAATATTTTCCCTGATATTTGGTGGATTGATTTCAATTATTCTCTTTCAAATAATCTATTTTATTGGAACTATACTACTTAGTTATTACTAATCCCCAATAATCTGTCTCACAATGAAGGGAAGGAGCCTTATAAAAATACTTTCCTTCCTCATTTCCATTTCCTCTGGGAAAAGTGTTTTTTTTTTTTCCCCAAAGCCTAAACTGATCAGACCTCTCCTTATCCCCTGAAGGGACAATTCATTTCTAACTTTACTTTGTATTATACAATTATTTAATTTCTGAATGTGTTTTTTTCCCAGTGGAATATAAAATTTTTGGAATGTTACCTTTTTTATTTTCATTTGTAACATCAATATCTTATATAATATTAGAAATAAAGTTTGTATAAATTCTTAAATTGAAGTGAAGAGGAATTATTTTTAATTCTCCAAATTTACCAACTATAATCCTTTAAATTCTCAGTCATTATGACTGAGGTGAAAAGATATATGAATGTTGTAACTCCATATGGGGTATGAAATTCCTAATCATACTGTTTTCAAAATAAATTATTTTCATGAATGTCCTTGAAGAATTCAATTGTGATATGGCAGTTCAGACTTTTGAATGTCTGTAAATTTTTCTGTAGTTGTTTGAATTAAAGACTAATGATTAATTTATTAGGTAAGTAATAGCTAGAGATAAAATTGATTCAAAGCTGGTGGGCACTGCATATTGCCTCTCATAATTTTAATTAACTATATTAACTTAGTTTTGATGTTTCTGGTTGTTTTCAATCAGCACTTTTAATTAACAGATTAATAGAGGTTTCTTTTTGTTTCTGATATAATTGATTTTAAGTACCAGTCTTAATGATCTAATCAGTCTTTTCCTTCTTTCTCCCTTTAATTCCCACTGGATGACTAATTTCTATATCATGAATTAAGAATAAAAATCACCAACTTCATGCAAATATTATTTCTTATGTCTTTGAGAAGATCTCTTATGAGACCATTTAAAAGCCTTTCATATATAACCTAATAGTAATTGGAAAGAAAAATATTATAGTATCGCAGCACTATTTTCCTCATTTTTTTATCTACATGATCTTAAGTTTCAATGTCCTGAAGTATTATTGAATATGAAAAGAAAAAAATAATGTGTTGAATGTTTATAACATTCTTAGAAAATATAAGCATATGTTCTTCATATTATTGATATTCTATCTGCCCTTTATATCTCAAAGAATACTGAGAAAGATAAAAATGAAGAAACCAATAAGATCCATGGGGGGAACTTGACCAACTTTCATGAACTCAAATGATTTTATTTTCTAATAAAGTACTTCAGCCTGATAGAAGAATACAAAGGCAAGAAGAGAATACATTTAAGGGGCTGATTTTTGAAACACAAAAGTTATACCTTTTACATTTATCAATATATTTTCTACTGACCTAAGTAAATATATTTGAAAAGTAGAAAAGAAAGGAACAAAACACCCTATTTTTTCTTTATGTTACTCTACTAGAGGTTTCCAGCTTATATGTCTCAGAAGCTGCCGTTCATTCTTCATCCAGCGAAAACACATTTCACATTTAAACTTTAAAAATACATACATTTTAATAAAAAATAAGAAAGGGTAATTCATGATTACAGAAAAAAGTGATATTGACTTAATATTGATTTTTATAAAATAATTGTGGAGATGTTACCATTCTAGTCAAAGAAAAATACATCTTGAGCATCTAGGTGGCACAGTGACTAAAGTACCTCCACTTAATATTTACTCATCTGTGTAAGTCACTTTACCCCATTGCCTTACCAAACAAAAAAAAAAAAGAAAAAGAAAAATATATACCTACTCTTTATGTAGACAACATTAAGAACATATGATATTAGTGACTGTAGCAAAATTAGTATACTGAAATATAAATTTATCATTTTTAAAAGAAAGAAAGAAATGTTATAGAAATATGGGTGGATCTGTCACGATGCATTAGACTTCTCTTCCTCTCCACTGAGAAGAATCCTTTATACTTCAGACTTAAATTTGTACAATAATTCTACTAAAAGTTACATCTAAGAATCAGGTTTTGAAAGAACTATACAAATTCAAAATCTGAATTGTTAGAGGAAGGAGAGGCTAGTGAGCAGAGTATATTAATACTTTCTCAAAGTAAGTACAAATAACTTCTAAGATAAATTTTCTGTTTCTGACTAAAATACTTATTGACTGTGTAGCCTTCCACAAATCTGTTTATTTTTCTTAGTGTCAGTTATTAAATTAATAAATTTGTGATGATAGTGGCATTCACCTTATAGATATGTATTAAAGATTCAATAAAATTGCATATGTACAGTTCTTAAAAAATTGGAAGTTATATGCAAATATTGATTATAGATAAATGAAAGACAGAGAATGAGAAAGATAGATGCTACAGATAAATAGGGACAGAGACAGAGATGATAGCAAGATAGAGATGTTATCTATAGGGATAGAAATATATATATAAATGAAGTAATGCACAAGTAGAGTGAATCAATTCAGCATTGTTGCCTCTCAGTTTCAGGGACTGCTTTGAAAATCCTCTGCAAACATATCATGCACCAATACTCCCTCCACTTTGTTCTTTGCTTGTAACCTTTTCAATTTGAACAATTTACTGGCAATGCAGTTGTTTGGCAGCAAATATCATATTGACTGTTTCTCCACTCTTTCTGAAGCTATACTGGCTCTCAGGGAGGTGACCATCTTCCATGTGAAGGATCAGCCTATTGAGGAAAATTCTGACAAGAATCTCATCAGCAATGATTAAAAGACAAACACCCCTATTGCTATCATAGAACAATCTGTTCCCTTTAATTTTATAGAGATGGACCATGGAGGCATCCTTAAACTCCTGGGGGGATAATTGTTTCATGCCATATAACCTAGTAATTTTCAATCAGTTGTTATATGAGTATTGTACCTCACACCTTGTACATCTCATCTCAAAAAAAAAATCAGCACCTTGTATTTTGCCACATAAAAGGAACCTAAATTGCATTCAGAATCACTTTTTCAATTGGAATTTCAGCTAGGTCTAAACTGACTTCAACTTGAGGCAAATAGTCAATGCCTTCTGCATTGATTGTAGATTGTCAGTTAAGAACAGTATAGAAGCATTCAGCCCACCCCTCTAATAGCTTGTCCCCATCACTAATCAATGTGACTCTATCAACACTGAGTAGTTGAGATGCTGCATAGGTCTTTGGCACATAAACAGCCTTTAGGACTCCAAAAAAGCACTTCAAATTGTTACTATCTGCCTAAAACTGAATTTCATCTGCCTTCTTACTGAACCAAGTATCCTGAATCTCTTGAAGCTTCACTTGTACTTTACTTTTTGATGAAATTAACTGCTACCTTCTGAGAAATGGATGAGCTATCCTGCTGGCAAACCCTGTGGAGTACTTGCTTTTCATTTAGCATCTTCTGTATTTCCCCATTATTTTCATCAAAACAGTCTTGATGATTGCAGATTAGCAAATTTATTTTGTACGTCAAATCTCTAAAAGTTTCCCACTCTTTTCTGCTTCCCTGTTGTCAAACTGTGTGTTGGCTCAACCTTTTCTCCAAATTGGCAACAAATTATTCCTATTTAGAGAAGCACTCTAATCCCTTGACATCAATTTTTCTGGTAGTCACTTTGCTTTGGGGCCACCTTTCATTTGAATGTGAATATTTAATTTGGAGAGAATGAGTCACACCTTGCCTTCATTCCTCTCTCATTCTCTCTGTCTGTTCTCCTTATAATCAAATAGACTTTTAGATTGCCAATGTTTGCTGCAAAGGTGCACCCAGTAAGTTTTATTGTCTTTGGTAAATGGAAGATTGTTTGTAATGAGAAGGTCTTGAGATGCACAGGTCCTCAGTAGTAACCACTCAGTGCTATTTTCAACACCAGTTCTCCCAAGGACTCCCACCTCTGGTATTCTGAGGCTACTGTACCATTAAAATCACACAGAATTATAAGTTTGTCCTGGTACAGCTTTAAGAATGATCTCCAGGTCTTTGTAAAATTTTTCTTTGACTTCATCATGGTTCTTCATGGTGGAGACGTAGGTACGGATGAGGGTGGCATGGTATTTTCTTTCAAGTGACAATCTCATTGTCATGAACCTGTTGTCCACTCTTTTTTGGTAGGCATTCAATTTTGTTGATTATATAGGTTTTTATTGCTAAACTGACCTCGGATTCATTGCTGTTCCTCTTCCCTGTAGTCACTCTGGAAAAACATGTATCCAGCTCTGAATTCAGTAATCTGGACTTCATTTGTCTGTCTTGTTTCACTCAGATTTGCTATTTAAATTTGTTACTTGTTGAGTTCTATTGCAACAGGAGCTGTTTGTCTTTCATGTCTTTTGGATATTGTTGTAGTCTATGAGTGTACACACAGTCCATACTCGGATGGTGAGTGGAATCATCTTTGAAGAAGTTTGTGTACATTATTTTTTTTGTTTCAACTGCTAGGTCAAATCCCCAACTGCTGTGGTATAGGGGTAAAGATTGGGTAAACAGAAAATTTTTAGGGCACATTTTCTAGCCTCTTTCTCACACCAGGAGAGGTTTGAAAGCCCTCAGTTACCCTGAACCAGGTTTAGCGTGCTTGCTGAAATGGTTAACTGGGATATGGCCACTGTGATTATTGCAGCTTCTTGTGGCACAGGTGAAAGTAGGGTGACTCCGGTGAACATCAGGTAGAAAGCAGACCTAAAAAGTTTTCAGCAGCCCTCATTTCATAGACACTAGTCTTCCCTGAACATACTTCATAACCCATACTTAAGTGTATACCATGAGCTAGTCATTAGTTATTTAATACCTTCCCCCTTTATTAGCTTAGTTTGTCCAACTATAGAGTTGTATCTATGTTTATTGTTTAGATCAAACTTAAGAAAATCTTTGATATATATATATATATATACATGTACATTTAAACATGTATATATATAAATGTATATATATGAAGGTATATTGCATATAATATTTTACATGAATTTTGGAATATATTAATACAAATGGATGTTTATATATGTATATGTACAAATAAAGGAGACATGGACATAGAATAGTAGTTCTTAATATTTTTCCCCAAACCTTTTCAATAACAACAATTTCAACTATATGATGGGAAGCTTTCAATTAATTTAATAGTATGTTTATAATATTCTTAATTTTAGTCATTCAGTTTTAATAACACCATTTTACCAAAAGTGTTCCAAATTAAAATTTACATTATGTAGCTATAAACCTTAAAATTTTATCCTACCTATAATAAGAATATTTTTTATAAAATTTTAATCCTCTAATTACAAAGCATTATTTTATTACATTGAGACAATTAGAACATATGTTGTGACTAAGTGTGACTAGTCACATATGTGACTAAGAATTAGGATGAGTAACATAACAAAAATAAATATGCCTATTATTATGCATGTCTTTTTTATTTAAAAAGTTTTTAATATAAGTAACATTTTTTACCCAGTTTGAGTATTTACCATAATATAGTAATTGCCTACAAATTTAATTTTGATATCATCAATTTTTTTTATTTAATATATATGGCATAGAAGGATGAGTAAAATCTTTTGTCCAATGTCAATCTTAATGATTCAATTCAAAATAGTTAAAATGAGATACATGAATATATGAAAGTCCATTGGAAATCATCAGTTTATATAAATGGAAAATTTTACTATCATAAACATTATTGCTATACTGTTGTAGCTTAGTAACTTGTTTCAATCTAATGCAAAAGAAAAGCCCAGAATTCATGATGTTGGAGGAATTTGAGGAAAGCTTGAATTGTTTGAAAGAGCCAGTTTGTAGGAAGACATGTATAAATATAAATAAAATTCTTTTCCCCATATTTTAACGATGCCTGTTTCTCCTAGAGAACTCAGCCATTCTCAATGGCATCAATCAATATGTTTCTGTCAAACGTTATGTTATTGACCTACCAGTTCTTAAGATGGTATTTTCAGATCCAGGGCAAAGAGTAAAAATTTGGACTCTGAATAATAAATTAAATCTGTTAAATTGGAGTGAATGGATATATTCCTAAGCATCTTGATATAACCTTTACAGAAAATATCGAATAGGAGAGAATGTAAATCAGAGGTTTGTAGTCATAGAATTCAGAAAATGACTTTTAAAATAGCTACTTTCCTTTTCTTCACCTTTTCATTTTAAATTTAACTCCTTCTTTCAATACTACTCTCATTTAGCCTTACCCCAATTTGCCCTTTATGTTTCAAAAGGAATAAAGTTACCGAATTTTAATGTTTAGTGTTCATATTTAACATTATAGTTGGAAAAATGATGACAGGATCATGGACCTAGAGTACATCTTAAGTACAACTCACCAAATTATCTGACTTCACAGCCCAAAATGAAATATTCTAGAAAACAGAAGAATTTTACTGTTTCTATGAACCCAAAGATTTAGTAACTCCTATAACTTTCTACCAGTTCCCTTCTGGCAACCAATATGGTGTATGTGACTTGGAGATGCTATTCATTCCCTAGATCATTTCCAATTTTCCACATTTTTCAGTATCTTCTTTTCCTCCCAGTTCCTTCCTTGTTGTTCACACCCACCCCCAAACTTACCCCTTTGACTATATATTTTTCCATTGTATATTTTCATCCTACAGCATTGTAGGAAGTAGTCTTTTATGACAATATTCACTGTATTTTTAATAGTAAAACTTCGTATGTAAAGATACCAATCTGAAAAGACTTTGAACATGGTCCCAGACTGGATCTTTAGTACATCAACTTGTATAATTAAATATAAAAATATTTGTCTTCCCCAAAATTAGTCACTAGATCAGTAGTTCTCAAGTTGTTATTTTATTTAATATTTTGCTAGTGACATATTATTCTTTGATATAAGGAATCATGGAAATTGAACATATATGTTTACCACAAAACAGGGTTCCTGATTGAGGTCAGTGGTGTGTTGAAGTCAGCTGGAACTGATTTTCAAGAACCCAAACATAAATAAATAAATAAATAATGTTTCAACATGTGAAAAGTTTGTGGTTTTTTTTTTAGATTAAAATTTCGTTTATAAAATTCCTGGATTTGTCTTACAAGGTATACTCCCAGAGATTTTTTACTGTCTAGAGTGAATTTTTATTTTTATTTTTTCTTTCTTTCTTTCTTTCTTTCTTTCTTTCTTTCTTTCTTTCTTTATTTATTTTTTTGTTTTTTTCAAGGCAAACAGGGTTAAGTGGCTTGCCCAAGGCCACACAGCTAGGTAATTATTAAGTATCTGAGACCAGAATTGAACCCAGGTACTCCTGACTCCAGGGCTGGGGGTTTATCCACTATGCCATCTAGCCTCCACAAGAGTGATTTTATATGTAGCAAATAAATTGATATATGTAACATCAGGGCATGATGTATTGTTTTGTTGATCACCTAGATTTAGATGATTTAGACTTAAATAGATGATAAAATAATAATAATGCAAATTAACTTCAGACTGTGTCAGTAGCACACCACTGTTGGTGCTTTAGAATTTCTTCTTTTTTTTTTCCTTCATACCACCTTAATTCTTTACTTTTCTTCTTTAAAATATCTTGACCTGGAAGTAGCAAAGATTATTTTATACCTCTGAGGACAGAAATCTTAGAAGTCAGGGAACACCTTGTAGCTAAGTTAGAGAACTGAGAATTGTATAAACCTCAGTGAGGATGAACTTACTACACTCAACCCAAGTCATGAATTTGAATCCTGCTCCAGATAGTAACTAGTTGCATGACTTTGGACAAATATAATACTAGCACCAGCCTACAATAAGATAAGATATCTAAAGTGCTTTGCAAATTTACACCTTAAATAAATAATAATGGGAAAATGAAACAAAGCAAAAAAAAACAGCAGTGAAGTATGACAAAGTTGCAGGTATGTTGAATGTCAATCGGAAGATATTGGGAGGAGAGAGGAGGAGGAGAGAGGAGAAGAGAGGAGGGGAGATGAGAGGGGGAGAGAAGAGTGTCTGCAAACTAGTGAATTTGATTATCACAGTTAAATTCTAGAAAATATTATCAATAGCATCTTTGGGGAGCTTTTAGTAAAGAAAACAAGCATTAAGATACAGCATGACTTTTTATCAACCATCATTTATATCATGCTAATGTCATTTCCCTTTTCAACTATTTTAAATAAATCTTAGATGTGTAAAATGTAATATACTGGGGGGCCACGAGGTGGCGCAGTGGATAGAGCACTGTCCCTGGAGTCAGGAGTATCTGAATTCAAATCTGGCCGCAAACACTTAATAATTACCTAGCTGTGTGGCCTTGGGCAAGCCAATTAACCCCATCTCCTTCTCAAAAAAAAAAAATGTACTATACTGGCTTCAACAAGGCATTAGGCAAATTCATTTTTCCATATGAATTTAAATGGAAAGATTTTGAGTTACATGTTTGTAGATTTAGGTGAATTCAGAAATGATAGAATAACTTCACTGAAAGGTAAATTATTAATTAATCAATATTAAGAAGAATGGTAATTTTAATATTCCATTTATTTACCTTTACCTGATTCATTTATGCTTTTATTTTTTATCATTATTGTTTGTTTCCTTACCAAAATCTTAGATTAAGGCCTAAAGGCATGCATACTCACCATTGTTTCAAGTAAAAGTCATTGGAAGGCACTCAAGATCCAAAACCACTCAGGAGTCTAGGACCATGAATCAAATATACTAGGAGAAAATAAATAATAGATATAGTATAAAAATTCCAATTATATTCCAAAAATCAACTATTCATTCAGATTGATTTAAGCATAGCTACTTAGTAGTTGTTATGGTAAAAAAATGAAGATTTTAGTAGACTAAAAGCAAACAATGAAGAAAAGGTATGATGTGACATTCAAAAAAGTTATGATGCTCTTTAACATATCTAAGAGACATGGGCCCTCAAATAAAGAAACTGCCAACGCTGCTCTACCTTACCTTTTTTCAGATAAAGTGCTTAACTCTAGGTGGGCCATGATGAGTTATAAACACACAGCTATGATACACAGAAGTTTATACATTAGCTCTTCAAGACTTATCAGATTTATCAGATTAATTAATGTTAGAAAACAAGAATATGAAGGAATTAAGAAAATAACATGCTAGTTTTAATGGAAAAGGAGAACTGAAAAAGCAGAAATATGAGTTGTGTCAGTGGAGAATAACATGAGATATAAAGTAGATGTCCTCAGACCTGTAAGAGATAGCATTGGTTAGGGAAACTGAGCAGAAAATGATTACTAAACCTTGTATGGAAACACTGGAAAGGTAAAAATTTTGACTTGCATGACACCAAGAGAAATCAGCTTTCTGAAATAGAAGTCTTGTTTTTAATTCTCTGTTTCCCCTAATTTTCAGTAGGAAAATCTTGAAGATATATATATTGCTAGAGTTAGTCAGTAAAACTTGAACTTAAATCCCATCTCAGATTGCTGCATGTATGTACCTCTATGAGTTTTAGTTTTCACAACTACTGATATATTAGAGGGATATTAAAAATATTGATTTTAGAGAGTAGTTGTGGGAATCAATGAAATGTTTGTAAAGTGCTCTGCAAACTTAAAAGTATCTTGCTTTAAATTCCTATTATCATTTACTTTTATTTCTATTTTCCACTGGCAAGAACTTTCAGTTATACTATTTTAATGACATTTCCAGATTGGTTCTTGGATCTCTACATTTTATAGAGGACCATCATAAAACCAAAGATTGAAGAAAGCAGAAACAAAATGCTATTTCCAGTCTCTTACTTCCCATTCTTTACATCTCCAGATCAATTGAATCTTTGAAAAATTTGGTTAGTGAGCTTGGCAGAATCATTTTTATCTCTACCTACTAAAGTTCATATATCTATTGGCTCCTCTGTACATTTACTTTTTTTATATGTTCAAAAATTTCTCTTGTCTCCACTGAGCTCTTCTACCCTCCATTCTATTTTATCTTTTTTCTATATCATTTTTTTTCTTTTCCAGTCTCTCTGACACTTTGTTCACCCTGTTTTTATTTTCTTCTTTTTGCCAATTTTCATTATATTCTCTTTGTTCAGACTAATGTTTTAGCAAGATAAAGAAAATCTTTTTCTCTTTATTGGACAAACAACCCATATTCTAAATTGATTCCTTTGTATTATAGGTATCTCAAAGTATAGATTAATCTGCTGCATATTTGTTTAGTTATCTTTTTTCTAATTTGTTCTTTTATTTTTCTAATAGCATGAAAAGTTAATTTCCAGCATTCTTTTTTGTGAGATTTTGAGTTTCACATTTTTCTCCTTCCCATTGTTCCTTATCCACTCCCCAAAGGGGAAATGTTCTAATGTGGCTTATACATGTGCAATCATGTTAAACATATTTCCACATTGATTTGTTCTTGTTCTTCCTTATTTTTTTTTTAGGTTTTTGCAAGGCAAATGGGGTTAAGTAGCTTGCCCAAGGCCACACAGCTAGGTAATTATTAAGTGTCTGAGACCTGAGACCAGATTTGAACTCAGGTACTCCTGACTCCAAGGCCAGTCCTTTATCCACTGTGCCACCTGGCCATCCCATTGTTCTTCCTTATTGAAGAACAAAACATCACTATGTTAGAGACAAGTTGCAATATTTCCAGTTGTGACTGCTCAGACCAACATGAGCTAAGAATTCTCTACCACAGGTCAGGTTCAAATGTGAACATCTGGGGTGGTTTCTCAAGTCTCCTTTGAGCTGCTTCAATTCTGCCAGAGCACTTTTTCTAATGAGGACACACTCTGCTGGTTGGTCCTGTTCCAGTGTCTCCCAGGATGCATAATCAATACCAATATTCTTAAGAGACACTCTCAGGGTTTCCTGATATCACTTCTTTTTACCCTACTTTGAGCATTTGTCCTGCATGAGTTCTCCATAAAATAGTCTGTTATACAAGCATACATTTGACTCTCTGCAAAAGAGTTTGAATGATTGACAGTTTAGTTTAAGATAGACCCTCAGTGTCTGGTATCTTATCCTGCCAGATGATCTTCAGAATCTTCCCAAGACAATTTATTTATTTTTTTGTTTGTTTTTGTTTTTGTAAGGCAAATGGGGTTAAGTGGCTTGCCCAAGGCCACACAGCTAGGTAATTATTAAGTCTCCAAGACTGGATTTGAACCCAGGTACTCCTGACTCCAGGGCCGGTGCTTTATCCACTATGCCACCTAGCCTCCTCTTTCCCAAGACAATTTAAATGAAAGTGATGCTGGTTCTTAAAATGGCATTAAAATGGACTGTTCATGTTTCATAGGTATATAGCAAGGAGGTCAGCACAATGCTTTTTAGACCTTCAGTTTGGTAATCAGCTTCCTACCACTTCTCTCCTATACTTCTTTCAGTCTCCAAAATACTGAACTAGTTTAGGCATTGCTTGGGTCAGCCTCATTATCAATGTGCATCCCCCTGGAAAGTACAATACAAGGTAAGTGAACTTATCCACAATTTTCAAAATTTCTCCATTTGCTGTAAGCAGTAGTTCTACTTACAGATAGTGTGGTGCTAGTTGATGGAAAACCTGTGTTTTCTTATCTGTCTGACCTTAGATAAATCATTTAAACTTGCTTGCCTTAGTGTCTCATCTATAAAAGGACATGGCAAACCAATCCAGAATTTTTGCCAAGAATACTCCAGACAGGCCATGAAATATCAAAGATGACTAACAACTGAACAACAAACTCTGGACCAATGAAATCTTAAGGATGCTTTTAATATACTTCAAGAACAAAAGAACTAATCTAACTTGTATGGGTGATGGCATTAGGAAAAATATAATAATTTGAGGCCTGTGATAGGAATCCCAGTATATATTGTCCTTGCAACACCATCCTTCTAATTACAACTTATCAAAATATCCTTAAAGAAACAGTTTTAATCAAATAAATCCCTCATTAGAAAATATTCAATGACTTGAAATTTCTTGAAATGATAAAGGGATACCTTCAAGATAATTTTCAAGGTTTAATATTTGTGGTCTAAGATTTTAGAACCATCAAAATCCAAAGTCCTCAACATTTGAGAAAAGTGAAAATAGCTAAATTAATCAATTTAAACTTTAAAGTTGTGTTTTCTGGTGTCAGCCTATTTAATCCAGCATCTAGCCCAAAACAAAGACTATCTTGGGTATTTAATCAATATTTGATGAATTAATTAATCTTATTTCCTTGACTACCTTGCATCAGATCAATTTTAATCAACCTATTTTTCTCACTGCTTCCCCAAAATACCAAACTTTTTGTTGCCTCCTGCCTTTGTCCATGCTGTTCCCCTCACTGTAACTGACCTATTTCTTTGCCATTACCAGAGTCTCTTCAAATGTTTTGTATCTTCAGTGCCTAGTACATAGTGTGATGTAACAACTTGTCATGAGAAAGGTTTATTAATTCATAACCATCAAAACCAAAAAGGAAAAAATAACAACTACCTGAGAGCTATCTCTTTTTCTTTTAGTTATTTTTTTTTTTGCAAGACAGTGGGGTTAGGTGACTTACCAAGGCCACACAGCTAGGTAATTATTAAGCGTCTGAGGCCAGATTTGAACCCAGGTACTCCTGACTCCAGAGCTGGTGCTCTATCTGCTGCCCCACCTAGCCACCCCAATCTCTTTAATTTCCAGGCTTGAATTCAGTTTGGTTTATAGCAGTCAGGAAGCATTTTTTGGTCTTAAAATATAAGACAAACAATGAACTTTCAACAGCAAGCTTCTAAATAAAGAACAGATCTCTGATACATTAATGATGTCATATTTATTGGTCTTTTCATAAAGCTATCAGTTTCAAAACTTTATCCAGGAGTTTGTCATTTTTTTTTAATACTGTTAGAGTCCTTTACCAAAAAATTGGGATTGTCAGTCTAAAACAAAAATGTTTCTGAAAATGTTGTGAATTTCCCGAAATTTAAATGGACCAAATAAAATTATATTTATTAATTTCTAAGGCTTTCTGAAGACCCTTCTTCTTCAATGCTCAGGCATCCTTCCCTTTGATACTTGGGGTCTTATCTTTAAAGTGGTAACCTTAATCTTTAAAGGGTAAACACTAAGTAATATTTTCACTTAATCCCTTTCTCTGCCTTAAAATAAAGCATAAGTATGGAATTCTAGATACACAGAGTTCAGTCTGATCTATTTTAATAGATATGCTGTTCAGAGAACCTAAGTTCTGCTTATCTGTAACCTGTAGTGCACACATTCCTTGACTAGATCTCTCTATCTTAAAAGTTTATGTTTTTCTCCCAATACAGAATCTTCTTTCCTCTTGTCTAATCTTGACACTTCTGCCACTGAGGAAAGGGTTGATTAAAACTGATTCTACTCAGTCTGACCTGAGTTTAAAGGTATGCCTGACAGCTCCATGAATTTTGTGATTCCATGCATCTTCAAAATTCTGAATCATTTCTATATATTTTCATGTTTCATTCCTTTATACCTACACACACACACACACACACACACACACACACACACACACACAGCCTTCTCAGACACCTAAAAATTATTTTCATCTCTTATAACTGCCAGTCAGACTTGTAAAATGTCTTACTCCCCAAAACTCAACATATAATTTCATATTTATTTCCCTCAGAATGTATTAGAGAATTCTGAAGGGAAAAATATTCAACATACATATAAAATGGTTGGTGTGTAAGAACTTTTCCTTTCATTTTTCTTTCTGTGACAACTTCCCTTGTATCCTACAAATTACCATGGATTTTCAGAGATTACCTACTCTCAGAGTTCTACCTTACATATTCAACTTAGGTAGTTAGGGTTCATGCACAAGATGGTTTTTGCCTCCTATAGCATGGGATAAGTAGTATATCACTTTAAATGATCAGAAGCCTAAAATCCTGGATCTGTTGCTAATTAGGGAAAGAATCTCAGTTATATTATTTCTCTCTTTCTCATATGTAAAATGAAGAAGGTGGGTGAAATAGTCTTTAAAATTCTTTTAGGACAGGAGCAGCTAGGTGGCACAGTGGATACAGCACCAGCCCTGGAGTCAACAGTACCTGAGTTCAAATCTGACCTCAGACACTTAATAATTACTTAGCTGTGTGACCTTGGGTAAGTCATTTAACACCATTGCCTTGACAAAAGAAGATTCATCTAGGGCAAAGTAGACTGTTCCTTAGAGCAGCAGGCTGATCAGCTTCAAACATTTCCTATCGAGCATGTCACTTAGCCTCTTTTGGCCATGCTTCTTCATTTGTACAATGAGAATAGTTCTTACAACCAAGGGTTAATATGAGGATCAAATGAGATAAGAATTTTGAACTGTTGATACATAGTAAACACTACATAGATTTTACTATTATTAAATCTTACCCATACTGTTTTTGCAATACTTCAAGGACCTCTCTTTGTGAGGTTACTAATAAAAAACAAACTTTGCTACTATAATAATGAATGAAAACTTAAAATTACTTTTCCCAGGTAATATGCTTTCACTTCTTTTAAGACTTCTATTTTCATCCTAATACGCACCTTCTATTGGGCCAATATTTTGGAAAGGAGATACAGAGAGTTAGAATTCAAAGAAATTTTAATGATCATCTAGTCAACTTTCTTCATTTTACACATGAGAAAACTTGATCAAAGTGATCTCTTCTAAACCATCCAAAATATTATACCCCAGGAGAAGGGTCCTATTAGATTGAAAATATTCCCTGGGAAAAATAATAAACTAACTTATCATTCATTATTATAGTAGTGAAGTTTGCTTATTAGTTACTTAACAGAAAGTTCCCTGAAATAATTGGGAAAACAGAATGGTGAATATTTAATAATAGAATCTAGGTAGTCCTAAAATACTATTCTAAGTACTCCAAAATTAATGTCTTATTTGACAACCCTGTGAGATGGGTGTAATTACTGTCCTCTTTTGATAGATGAGGAAACTGAGCTTAAGTGATGTGCCTTAGTTCACACAGATAATAAATGTTTGAAGCTGAACTTGAACTCAACTGTTCCTGACTCCAAGTTCAGTATTCTATCACTGGAACTGACTACATGTGCTAGATCACCTTGGGTAAGTACAGCCTTCATTTAATCTCAATTCTCATTAAATAAGGAGCTACTAACTAATTTCATAAAAACAAAACACATTCTGGTATAGATAAGTAGATAGATAGAATGATAGGTAGATAAAATGCCTTAAGAAATGTTCATCTTTACATACAAATTTATTCCTCTAAAATCAATAAGATGACCTAAGTAATTTAGAATTTATGGTAGTACAAAAATTGGAGATTCATGTCCATTTCTTGAAGAAATTTCTTATTCATATTAGTTTTGGGTGTGATATGAAAACAATAAGTTTACAATAAGACTATAAATCACAAATTTTACAAGTAGCCAATTCAGAAATGTTATTAGGACAAAAAACTGTCTTTAATGGTGTAAAGGGGAATAAAGCAGGTATAAGATATATTGTTTTATAATATATGACAAATTGATTTTTTCAAAAGAAAAAATATTTGAAATTTTACATCCCTTCTTCCAAGTAGATAGTATAAAACTTAGTATAATCTAGTGAACAATAAATATCTATCATGTATTGGACACTAAGTAGTTAAGAACCACAGTCAAATGACATGTATATTCATAAAGATAAAATAAGGTTAAATGGAACAAAGGCAAAAAGATATTCAGATAAGATACAAAAGGGCATTTGACACTAGATAAGATAAAATACTTCAGGGAATTTGCAATAGTGTCTGGAATAGAGAAAGTAATAACAAATGGCTGTTGATTGATTGAGAAAAATAGGCCTTTTACATACCTATACCCACACCCACCCACCCACACCCACCCCATCCACCCACCCACACACATATACTGGAAAGGACATTATCTCTATATAGTTCCAGAATTAAAAATTCCTCCTGAGATGTTTGCCAGTGAGACCATGATTAAGTCACTTATTTTCAAAATATTTAATAACAGAAAGACTTTGGGAGTGAGGAGTAGACATCTTGCTAATACATTGAACCTTACTGCTACAGTGTGAGTTAAAAACAAAATATAGTTCAGTATGTTTGTAGATTACATGAAAGGCAATATCCTGAAACAAAACTCGAAAGATTGCTTGGCAACTATTTAGCTTGACCATGGAAACACATCCCAATGCAAAGTTGTATAGATGACCCTGTCTATATTCATTTAGTTTTAAGTTAAATTGCCACAGGGATTCTGTGACAGACCTTAGATTTAGCATTTGCTTGGAAGAGAAGTAGCTGTCTGTTATCACCTCCTTGACTGATTCTGGTAATGACTTTATTTCAAATTCACCATTCAATTCTTCCAAGTGACAAAAGGCAGACAGCATTGATAATCAAAGGATTCACAGTTTGTGGTTTTCCTTTGACAGAAGTATCCACCCACCTGATAAACCACCTTGGCTTTGTGCAAGTTGAAGGTTAAAATTGTTGCAAAGTTCTTTTGTGTGTATTCCAATGCTTTGTTTTTATTAATAAAACATTATTTCTATTCCACACAGTCATAGATTTATATTTAAAACACTTACAATATTCATTTTACCCAGCTCATTTAGCCCACCACTATTATCTTCCTTCTTGACTATGTATACTAAGACAATTATCCAGAATAGAATGTAATTGCATTACTGGTACTTCTTAGTCTTTCTTTTTTTTTAATCCAAGTATATCCACATGCATTACTCCATAATTCACAGGGTTATCATTTCAGGGATTTGCAAAAAAAACTTAGTGATAAATTTCATTATTTAATTTTTCAAACATGGAAAAGATTTTGTTATAGCAGCACACTAATAAACTGAAATGCACTGTTTGTATTTGCACAACTTTCTAATCATCAGCTCCATGGTTATTCACCTGATGTTCAATCAAGTACAGTTGGAGGTCACACTATTCAAAGTAGCTAATTAAAGAAGCAGTTGACTGAGTGGCATGAAATTTGGAAGCATTTCCAAACTTGATTGACTTTTCAGCTTAAACCAGATTGAGAAGATTCTGTGTGATTGCCCTTTATTTGGATTATTTCATCATTTTAGAGAGACACTGTTTCTATTTTCTCCTCCATATAGCTTTCTGTTTTGACATGCAATCACAAAAGTAAATACTACTTTCTATATAAGATATTTCTTGATCCTGACATATGGTAGCTCTCACCCTCCTCAAATGACTTTGCATGTATAATGAATATATCTTTTATTAATTTATCTATGTACCCTTGACGCCTTTCCAGTTGAATGTAAGTTTCTTAACCAATTTTATGTTTGATTTTTTTATGCTTAGTTTGTGCCTTGCAAATAGCAGATACTTAATAAACACTTCTTGAGTTAATGAATGAGTTACAAATTAGAGAAACAAACCAAATGAAATTAGAGATGATTTTATCTGGTGATCAAACAATAGTATATATTTTTTTAAAACTATCAAATGCCAAGCAATAAATATTTTGAAGAATTTAGAACTATTATTTGAAATAATTATAACTATTATTTCCAAGTGGAAGATGATGGATATTTACTTTACATAGCACATCTTACTCTTTCCCTAGAACTGAATCTTTCCTTTAATCATGGCTTGGGATATACCATTAAAAATGAGATATAAAAACACTCTCAAAAATAATTTCCAAGGGATTAATACATTAAAAAATTCCACTAAATCCAACAAATTGTAAAGATTCTTTTATTCAAAGAACATTTATAATTCAAAGATATATGCTCTCTCTCTGATGATCATTTGACTATATCACTGATCTTTCACAGGCTAAAGATATGTCATCCCTCATATTTGAAAAGAAAGGACAAAAGTAATATTTTTTAAAAAATTGAGTTATAATGTGATACATACTTTTTTTCCCTTAGATCACTTTCTTTTTGTAAAAAAAATGCATTATTGGTGTTGCTTTTTAAACATTAGAAACATTTACAAATTAGTCCTACTTCATGAGATGTCTCTTGTAACAAAGTAAAACAGTTAAGCAAAACTAATTATGCTGTAGCCTAATCAGAAAGTATTTGCAAGAAGTCACAACCGAATTCTCCTCATTTAGAAAAATTATTAAAAGTCTATTATCTCTCCTATACTGACTTCAGTTCAGGGAAAACATAAATTTATTGTAACAAATATGTATCATCAAGCAAAACTAATTCTGGTGAACATATACATATACACATGTGAAAGTGTGTGTGTATATCTGCTTGTATGTGCATAAATTCAGTAGTATAAATATGCATATATAATGCAAAATATATTGAATATATCATTGCATGTACATCATATACATAAATTATTCTACATTCTAAATTTGTAATTTCCCTCTCATGTATATCATTGATGCTCTAGAATTATAAATATCCACTTTGTTTATTAAATTTTTACTACATTCATTGGTCTTTTCCTTACAGAGTTGCTGTTACTACTTTTTCTTTATTCTGCTCATTTCTAGCTACATCACTTTATTATATCTTGAAAATTGTTCATTTTTTAAAGTTAAATTTAATAGTACACATTTTTGGTTCTGCTCATGTCACTCTGAAATAGTCCATATGTCTTTCAATATCTTTTTGAGACTCACCTTTTTTTCATTTGTTATATTATATTACAACACACTTGCATTTCATGATTTAACCATTCCACAATTGTTAAATATTAATTAGCTTTTCAAAATTTTTTTCATAACAAAATTGTTTACTATAAATATTATTTTTGGCCACAAAAGTCTCTTTACTCTATATTAGATGTCTTTTGGGCATAAGCTAATAATAATTGACTCAAAGGACATAGAAAGTTGTAGCAGTAAGGTGAACAATAAATATAATCTTCAACCTAAACCAAGTTATGACTGCTACCATTACAAGTAAAGTCTTACAGATTGAGAGATGTATTTATGTGTTAATAACAAACTTTGCATAAAATCAATGATGGAATCCTAGAACTGAGAATGCAACAGTATAATAAACATAATGTCCAAGAAAGACAAAGGGAATAACTGCACTCTATATTACCCTACCCAAACCAGATTCATTCTTGGATATTGTGTTAATATCTTATTTTCACATTTTAGCAAAGACATTAATACCCTGGAAAGAATTCAGAGAATAATAAGAACAGTACAAGAGCAGGGGAGTCAAGATAGCAGAGTAAAGCAGAGACTCACCATAATTTTCCCCCAAACAACTCCAAATACCTTTAATAATGACTGTAATCAAATTCTAGATTGGCAGAAAACGCGAAAAGATGGAATGGAGCAATTTTCTAGTACAAGACAACTTGAAAGCTCATCAAGAAAGCTCTGCCACACCAGAGTGAACTTAAAGCACAGTGAAGCACATGACTCAGTGCAAAACCTGTCAAGGATGAAGTAGCAGTGCTGTGGCGTCACCCAACAGCTCCTTCCAGAGTGCTCTGGCAACAAATGATAAGGGAGTTAGGGAGACTGTGGAAGTCTCTGCACTATCCCCTCTGCTATCCCCTCCACTATCCCCTGGACAAGACTCTTGCTTTATCAATACACAGATCCAGGGTGCAGTCTGTGACCCCATACTGCAGAGTAGGGATGATCATCACAGCTCCAGGGCAAAGGGGAGTGCTTGTGTTTATCCACAAACCAGAGCACAAGCCAGGGGAGCAGTCAGAGTCTCTCATAAAACCTGGAGGTCAGGGGTAGGGAATTTTTTTTCCTGAACACATTTTCAAAATCACTCAAAAGATTGGGAAAGTGGGAAAGTGCATCCTCAACCCTGGAAGCGGAGCTGCACCTCAGCAAAGAGTTAAAATCAAGTCATAAAAGGGAAAATGAGCAAATAATAGAGGAAAAAACATCTGACCATAGACAATTGCTTTGGTCCTATGGAGCATCAAAATATATACTCACCAGATATTTCTGCTGAGTTCTGCATCCAAAGCCTTAAAGGTTTCTGTATCCAAAGCCTCCAAAAAAATAAGAATTGATCTAAGGTTATGGATGAGTTCAAAAAGATTTTGAAAATCAAATGAGGGAGGTAGAGGGAAAACATGGAAGAGAAATAAGAATGGTATGTGAAAAACATGAAAACAAAGTCAGCAGCCTGGTGAAGAAGATACAAAAAATACTGAAAAAACATCTTAAAAACCAGTTTAGGCCAAATGGGGAAAACAAAACAATCCAAAATGTCTGCCTCAATAAGCAGAACTGACCAGCTGGACAAGGAGATTAAAAAAGAAAACTCTGTGAAGAAAATAATTCCTTCAAATGCTGAATTAAGCTAAGGAAATTGATGATTTTGTGAGAAATGAAGAAACAATATAACAAGACCAAAAGAATAAAAAACTAGAAGACAATGTGAAATATCCTATTGGACAAACAACTGACATGGAAAATAGATCCAGGAGAGATAATTTAAAGATTCTTGGGAATAGCTAGTTGGTGCATTGGATAGAGCACTGGCCCTGGAGTCAGGAAGACCTGAGTTCAAATCCTGCCTCAGACACTTAATAATTGCCTAGCTGTGTGATCTTGGGCAAGTCACTTCACTCCATTGCTTATAAAAAGATTATTGAGCTATTTTAAAATCATGCCCAGGAAAAGACCCTTGTCTTCATTTTGAAAGAAATTCTTCAAGGAAAATTGCCCTGATATCCTAGAAGCAGAGGGATAAGTAAAAATTTTGGGAATCCACCAAACATCTCCTGAAAGTGATTGCCTTGCCAGAAAAAAACTCTCAGAAATATTATAGCCAAATTCCAGAACTCCCAAGAAAAAGAGAAAATATTACAAGCAGCCAGAAAGAAGCAATTTAAATATCATGAAGATATAGTCAGGATTTAACATCATCTGTATTAAGGGCTTGTAGGGCTTGGTATATGATATTCTGGAACACAAAAGAGCTTGGATTGTAACTGAGAAGCAACTACCCAACGAAATTGAACATACTTTTGCAGGAGAAAAGATTCAGTGAAATAGGGAACTTTCAAACGCTCCTGTTGAAATGACTAGATATGAACAGAAAGTGTGATCTTTAAGCATTAGTTATAGCATAAGGTAAAGCATAGAGAGAGTGGACAGAAGGGCAATTAGGAGAGATTTAATGATGTTAGACTGTGTGTATTCTTGTACCAGAACATGATACTGATACCGATAACATATATGAACATTTATTAAGGGAACTGAATATGAAGGTACAATATAAAGATAGAGTTAATGGGCAAGAAAGGAGTACAATAGCAGAAAATAAAAGGAGAAGTAGAATGGACTAAGATATTTCACATAATTTAGGCTTGAAAATGTTTTTGCAATGTAGTGGAAGGAGGCAAGTTGAGAAGTGATTGAGCTTTCATTCTCATAAGAAGTGGCTCAGAGAGGAAATAACATACACACTCAATAGTGTATAGAAATCAATCTTACCCTCATGGAAAAAAGGAAAGAGAATGTATCATGGAAAGGGTACAAAGGGAGTTGCAAATGATGGAAGAAAGGGAAGTTAGAGAGGGTAGTCAGATACAACAAAGGTGAAAGATAGAGAGAAGGTGAAAAGAGAGAGAATAGAATAAATGGGGCGGGTAGGAAGAAGATGAAGCTAAATACAGTTAGCAATAATAACTTTGGGGAAAAAATATGGAAGCAATTTCTCTGATGGACTTAAAATAAAGGATGTAATCGACCCCAAAGACAGAACTGATGGTATCTGTATACAGAATGAAGCAAACGTTTTTCTCTCACTTTATGTTTCTTGAGGTTTCTCTGTCTTTATGGAGGGAGGGGAAATTATGTTTATTTTTACACAAGACTATTGAAGCAATGTGAAAAATAAACAAATTTGGGAAAAAATAATTAACCAAAGGGAAAAGGAAATATAAAAACTCACTGAAGAAAGCAATTCCTCAAAATATAGATTTGAGCATAGAGAAACTGATAACTTTGAGAAATGAAAAATCAAAAACTCAAAAAAATTGTGAAATATCTCCTTAGAGAAACAATTGATCTAGAATACAGATTCAAGAGACAATTAAAAAATGTTGACTACTTTAAATCCATGATCAAAAAAAGATCCTATACATCATTTTTCTTTTTTCTTTCTTTTTTAGCAATTTTTATCTATTTTAAATCTATTTACATATTGCTAAAATAGTCTTGTTATAAGAATAAAAATAATCCCCCTCCCCCCACAAAGATCGAAAAATTGTATTTCAGTCTGTGTTCAAATATCATCAGCTTTGTCTCTGGGGATGATCACATTCTTTATCATAAGTCCAGTAGAGAGGTTATTTCCATATGTTTACCCACAGTTGCTATTACTGATTGTATTTTTCTCCAGGAATTCCTCCCTACTCCCAATTACAATATTCTCTCTCTCTCTCCTTTCACTTTTTCCACTTCAAAAGTGTGATATGAGGCAAATGAATGACTCAGCAGACAGAGCACTGGTTCTGGACACACAAGGACCCAAGTCCAAATCCCACCCAAGACAACCAAAAATCACTTAGTCACATGGTCTTAGACTGACCATGAAATCCTTCCACCTTGCAAAAAAAAAGTGTGTTGTATATGCCTAATCTCTCTCTTGATCTATCCTCTCCTGTCTTACCCACATCCCCCTTTGCCTCCCCCCCCATCCCCTTTCTCCCATCCCCTACCTCTCCTTTTTACTTTGGGCTAAGACAGATTTCCATACTTGAATAAGTATGTATATTGTTTCCTATCTGAACTATATCCGATAAGAATAAAGGCTCACTCATCCCCCCCTTCCACTCTATTGAAAAAACTTTTTCTCAAGACTTTTTTTGTGAAATATCTTAGCCTATTCTACCTCTCCTTTCCCTTTCTCCAAGTACATTCATTTTCACCCATTGATACCCCTTTTATTATATATCACACCTTCATATTCACCTCTCTCCTTGCCTTGCCTCCTAACCATTCTATTAATTGAGAAGGTTCATATTAGTTTTCAGTATCTTCTTATGATGTGGGAATTCAAGCAGTTCAACACCATTAAATTCCTGAATTTGCTTTTCATGTTCACTGTCTCTATGCTTCACTTGAGCCCTGTACTTGTAGATCAAATTTTCTCTTCAACTCAATAGGAAAGTTTTAAAGTCTCTGATTTCACTGAATTTACATATTTTTCCTTGGAAGAGAATGTTCAGTTTTGCTGATTAGTTGATTCTTGGTTGCTTTCAAAACTTTTTTAGCCTTCAAGAATAGTACATTCCAAGCCCTACAAGCCCTTAATGTAGACTCAGCCAAATCCTGTGTATTCTTGACTGCAGCACCATGGTATCTGAATTGTTTATTTCTGGCTACTTGTAATATTTTCTCTTTAAATTGAAGTTCTGGAATTTGGCTATAAAATTCCTGGGATTTGCATTTTTTGGATCTCTTTCAGGAGGAAATCTATACATTACCTCAATTTCTGTTTTACACTCTACTTCAAGGATATCAGGTGAATTTTCATGTGGAAATTCTTTAAAAATGAAATAAAAGCTCTTTTCCTGATTATGACTTTCAGGTGGTCTAATAAATTTTAAATTGTCTCTTCCAGATCTGTATTACAGGGCAGTTATTTTTGCAATGAGGTATTTCACATTTTCTTCTACTTTTTCATCCTTTTTTATTTCTAGATTCCCCATAAAGTCATCAGCTGCTGTTAGCTCCATTCTGCATATGAACAAGTTCAGAGAGCTTCTTATCTCCTTTTCCACCTGGTCAATTTTGCTTTTAAAGTATTCTGCTCATTTACTTTTTAGACTTTTCCCAGGTTTCCTCTGAAAGAAAAAATTAATTGACATCTTTAATTAAACTCTAAATTGAAACAATGTATAAAAGGAAAGATTGAAACAACTTTTCACCTCAAGATAACTAGACCAGTACAAGTCTACCTTGCTTGGTTAAAATGGAAACCCAGCCCAGTATAAGGAAAGGGGAAGCCAGTGAGAAGCTCTTAGCTATAGTGTAGATAAATAACTGAAGCTCTTGGGTCCTGACTCGACAGGTCAATAATATAGCAGCCCAGCAGTGACAACTCCAGCCTCAACATGGATAACATAATGCTAGACTTTCCTTTTCAGAGAAGACCAGGATAGATAGTTGAACTGAGTTTTGTATTTTTTGAGCAAGGAGGATGCTGTGCACAGTCACCAGCCTCACTTTCTCCTCCAGAGCCATCTGGGTCCAGTGGCCAAATGTGAATCAGGATGACTGGAGATGGCCATTGATTTGAGGCAATCAGGGTCAAGTGACTTCTCAAGGTGAGAGTTAAATATTTGAAGGTGGATTCAAACTCAGATCCTCCTGATTCCAAGGCTACTTAACAGCTACCTATCTGCCCTCACAACACCAGTGCAACAGTAAGAACTAGTTGAATTACCCCAACACAGGGAGAAAGTTGCCAGTCCTGAGGCCTCAGTGTAGAAAGGCAACTACCAGACCCCCTGTCCTCAGAAGAAAAAGCTGGTGACTGTGACCTCTATGTCCCAGGAGTAGCACTCAACTTTTAAAATGAACAAAATAAAGAAAAAAAGAGCCTTAAGCTTAGAAAGTTACTGTGGTGTTTTTCTGGTTCGGCTCATCTCACTCAGCATCATTTCATGCAAATCATTCCAGGCTTCCTTGAATTTCCATCCCTCCTGGTTTCAAATAGAACAATAGTGTTTCATGACATACATATATCACAGTTTGCTAAACTCTTCCCCAATTGAAGGACATTTACTTGATTTCCAATTCATTACCACCACAAACAGGGCTGCTATGAATATTTTTATAAAAGTGATTTTTTTACTCTTTTTAATCATCTCTGCAGGGTAGAGGTAGAGGTATTGCTGGATCAAAGGGTATGCATATTTTTGTTACCCTTTGGACATCCAAATTTCTCTCCAGAAAGGTTGGATGAGTTCACAGCTGCACCAACAATGTAATAGTGTCCCAGATTTCCCACAACCCTTCTAAAAATGATCATTATACTTTCTGGTCATATTGGCCAGTCTGAGAGGAATGAGATGGTACCTCAGAGAAGCTTTTATTTGCATTTCTCTAGTAAGTAATGATTTAGAGCAATTTTTCATATGACTATGGATTGCTTTGATCTCCTCATCTCTAAATTGTCTTTGCAGATCCTTTGACCATTTGTCAATTGGGGGAATGACTTTAAAAAGAAATTTGACTCAGTTCTCTGTACTTTAGAAATGAGTTATTTCTCAGAAATATTAATTGTAAAGATTGATTCCCAGTTTACTACATTTCTTTTGATCTTGGTTACAGTGGTTTTGGCTGTTTATAACTGTTTAATTTAATGTAATCGAAATCATCTACTTTGTTTTTAGTAATGTTCTCCATCTCTTCCTTAGTCATAAACTGCTTCCCTTTCCATAGATATGACAGATAAACTAGTCCTTTGTCTTCTAATTTGCTTATAGCATTGTTTTTTTATGTCTAAATACTTTATCCATTTGGATCTTATCATGGTATAGGGTGTGAGGCGTTGGTCTAATATAAGTTTCTTCCATACTAACTTCTAATTTTCCCACCAGTTTTTGTCAGAGAGAGTTTTTTATTGCAATAGCTGAACTCTTTGGGTTTAGCAAACAGCAGATCACTATAATGTTTCCTGCTATTGCACCTAGTCTATTCCATTGGTCTAGCACTCTATTTCTAAGACAATACCAGACAGTTTTGATAAGTGATGTTTTATAAAACAAATTTAAATCAGGTAGGGCTAAGCCCCCTTCTTTTGCACTTTTATTCATTAAATCCTTGGAAACTCTTGACTTTTTATTTCTCCATATGAATTTATTTAGAATTCATTATAACTCATTGGAAAAATTTTGGGGAATTTTGATTGTCATGACACTAAACAGGTAGTTTACTTTTGGTAGAATTGCCACTTTTTTCATATTAGCTCTACCTATCCATGAGCAGTTGATGTTTGCCCAGAATTATTTTATAATTGTTTTCAAAAAGTTTCTGAGTCTGCCTTGGCAAACAGACTCCCAGGTATTTTATATTTTATATTGTCTGAAGTTACTTTGAATGTGATTTCTCTTTGTAGCTCTTCCTGCTGTATCTTGCAAGTTATATATAGAAACCATAGGACAAATTAGTTATAAAAAGAATACATCACCCTAAAATGAAAGCACCAAGGAATGTTGTGGCCAAATTCCAGAACTATCAGATAAAACAGAAAATCCTGCAAGCAAACAGAAGGAAACAATTTAAATACACAGGAGCCACAGTAAGGGTTATGTAGGACCTAGCTGCATCAACATTAAAGGATTGAAGGGCCTGGAATGAGATATTCCAAAGAGCAAGGGAGCTTGCAATACAGCCGAGAATCCACTATCCAACAAAACTGAGCCTTCTTTTCAGGGGAAAAGATGGACATTTAACAAAATGAAAGAATTCCAAAAATTCCTGATGAAAAGACCAGAGCTAACTAGAAAATTCAGACAACAAATAGGAGGTTCAAGAGACACATGAAAAGGTAAAAAAAACTGCTATCCAATAAGTTGAAACTGGTTATATCCCGGCAATTGGAAAAAGATTCTCATAACTCTTGGGAACTGTAAATCCTAACAGAGAGAATATACCTAGCCAGAAGTGATGGACACCCATGACTTATCCATGAGACCACTATGCAATGGGATAAAACTGGTTATAACCCTACTTGGGAGAAAGACTCTAATAACTCTCAAGAATTTTAACTCTATTAGATAGAATGTACTTAGCTAGAAGTGGTGGAGACTCAATTATCTATGACTCAGATACAATGATTTAAAAAGATCTCCTCCTTAAAAAGGAGGACAGGAAGGAGACAGGAGGAAGGAGGGTATTGAATGGAATAAATTTCATTACATTAAGAGGTACAAAAGACCCATGCTAATGGGGAAAGTAGGGAGGAGAGAAGAATCACCTTAATCTTCTTCTCATAAGACTTAGCTTAAAGTTAATTTACACACATACTCAGTAAACTTAAAAATAAATCTAACCTTTCAAGTATTAAAAGGGAAATGGGGAGTGGGGATGGAGAAAGGGAGAGGGAGAAAAAAGAGGAACTAACAGAAGAAAGGGAAGGGAAAAGGGAAAAGAGAAAGGGGAAAGAAACGGGAGGGTGGTGGTTATAGGAGGGCATACACACTGAAGGGGGTGGTATTCATAAACAAAATACTGGGGAATACCGATAAAGGTGGGGGAAGGGGAAAATACAAACAGAGAGAAGATAGCATGGAGGGCACAAAAGAGGTAGTAATTATAACTTTGAATGTGAATCAGATGAATTCTCCCTCATAATGTAAGCAAATAGCAGAGTGGATTAAAAACCAGAATCCTACAAAAGACTACTTGCAAGAAATTCATTTGAAGAAGAGAGATGTATATAGAGTAAAGGTAAAAGGTTGGAGCAAAATATATGAAGTGAAAAAACCAGGGGTAGCAATCCTTATCTCAGACAAAGCAGCTGCAAAAATAGATCGCTTTAAAAAGAGATAAGGAAGGAAACTATAACCTCCTAAAATGTACCCTGGATAATAAAGTGATTTCAATACTGAATATATGTGCACCTAATGGGATAGCATCCAAACTTTTAGAGGAGAAGCTGAAAGAACTACAGGAAGACATAGACAGCAAAACTGTACTAGTGGGAGACCTCAATCTCCTGCTCTCAGATCTAGATAAATCGAATCATAAAATAAACAAGAAAGAAGTTAAGGAGGTAAATAGATTCTTAGAAAAACTAGATATGATAGACTCATTGAGGAAATAGAATGGGAATAGAAAGGAATATACCTTTTTCTCTGCAGTACATAGCACTTACAGAAAAACTGACAATTTACTAGGGCATAAAAATCTAATATCAACTGCTTAAAGGCAGAAATAGTGAATACATCTTTCTCAGATCACAATGCAATAAATGTCAAATGCAATATTGGGCCAGGGAGATATAGTCCCAAAACTAATTGGAAACTGAATAACCTCATTTTAAAGAATTAGTGGATCACAAAACAATTATAGAAAGAATTAATTATTTAATCCTAGATAATGACAATAATGAAACACCATACCAAAACCTATGGGATTCACTCATAGCACCTGTCAAGGCATATATTATATCTTTAAATGCTTGCATGAATAAATTTTAGAAAGAGGAAATAAATGAACTAAATATTCAATTAAAGAAATTAGAGAAAGAACAAATTTAAAATCCCCAATTAAATGCCAAATTAGAAATTCTAAAAATTAAAGGATAAATTAATAAAATCAAAAGAAAAAACTACTGAATTAATAAATGAAAACAAAAGTTGGTTTTATGAAAAAAATATACTTGATAAACCTCTGCTTAATTTGATTTAAAAAACAGAAGGAAACCAAATTGCTAGTATCACAAATGAAAAATATGAACTCATCACCAATTAGGAGGAAATTAAAGTAATAATTTTGAATAATTTTGCCCAATTCTATGGCAATAAATTTGACAATCTAAGTGAGATGGATTAATATTTAGAAAAATATTAATTTTCCAGGTTAAATGAAAAGATTAAATACCTAAACAACCCTACCTAAGAAAAAGTAATTCAATAAGCCATCATTGAACTCCTGAAGAAAAAATCCCTAGAACGTGATGGATTCACAAGTGAATTATATCATACATTTAAGGAAGAATCTCTTCAAATTCTATATAAACTCTTTGGAAAAATAGGGGAAGACGGAACTCTGCCTGACTCTTTCTATGAAACCAAAATGGTACTGATACCTAAACCACAGAGAAAGAAAATTATAGACCTATATCCCTGATGAATATAGATGCAAAAATCTTAAATAAAATCTTGCCAAACTATTACAACAAGTTATCACTGGGATCATACATTTTGACCAAGTAGGAGTCATCCCAGGAATTCAAGGTTGGTTCAATATTAGGAAAACTGTTAGTATAACCAATTATAACAACAACAAACCTATCTGAAATTATATGATCATATCAAAAAATCCTGAAAAAGCTTTTCTCAAAATATAGCACCCATTCCTGCTAAAAACACTAGAGAGTGTAGGAATAAGTGGACTGTTACTTAGAAAAATTAGTAGTATCTATATGAAATAGTCAACAAGCATTATATTCAATAGGTAGTGGCTAGAGGCATTCCCAGTAAGATCTAGGGTGAAACAAGGATGCCCATTATCACCACTACTATTCAATATAGTATTAGAAATATTAGCTTCAGCAAAGAAAAAAGAAAAAAGAAATTGAAGGAAATAGAATTGGGAAGGAAGAAACAAAACTCTCACTCTTTGCAGATGACATGGTGGTATAGCTAGAGAATCTGAAGAAATCATCCAAGAAACTATTGGAAACAATTAGAAATTTTAGCAAAGTTGCAGGATAAAAAGCAAACCCCCATAAATCCTCAACTTTTCTATATATAATTATCTCAATAGATGCTGAAAAAGTCTTTGACAAAATATAGCACTCATTTCTACTAAAAAGCCTAGTAAGTGTAGGAATAAATGGATTATTCCTCAGAATGATAAACAGCATTGATCTGAAACCATCAAGAACTATGATATGCAATGGGAATAGCGGCATTTCCACTAAGATCAGGGGTGAAACAAGGATGCCTGTTATCAACACTGCTATTTAATATTGTATTAGAAATGTTGGCTTAGCCAATAAGAGAAGAAAAACATTGAAGGCATTATAATTGAAAAAGAAGAAACAAAACTTTCACTCTTGGCAGATGAAATGATGTTATACCTAGAGAATCCTAAAAAGTCATCTAAAAAACTACTAGGAAACAATTAACAACTTTAGCAGAGTCACAGGACATAAAATAAACCCAATTAAACCCTCAACATTTCTATATATTACTCGTAAGATACTGCAGCAAGAGCTAGAATGAGAAATCCCATTGTCTGTAACTTCAGATAATATGAAATATTTGAGAGTCTACCTACCAAGGCAGACTCAGAAACTCTATGAAAACAATTACAAAACACTTCTCACAAAAGAAAATCAGATTTAAATAACTGGGCAAATATCAATTACTCATGGATAGGATGAGCTTATTTAATAAAAATGACAATTCTACCTACATTAAACTACTTCTTTAGTGTCTTACCTATCAAACTTCCAAAAATGTACTGCACTATTTCTTAACCAGTACCAGGAAGTTTTGATGACTTCTTCATTGTAGTATAGTTTTATATTTGGTCCTTTGATATTCTTTAACTTTTTTTGCTCCAGTTGAATTTTGTTACATTTTTTTTTCTAGCTTGGTAAATTATTTAGTAGATTGATTGATATGGCACTGAAAAAATAATTTAATTTCGGTAGACTTGTCATTTTTATTACATTTTTATTGCCCTAACCATGACTAGTTTATATTTTTCCAGCTCTTTAGATCTTTATGTGTGTGAGAAATGATTATTAATTGTGTTCATACAGTTTCTGGTTTTGCCATAGGATGCAGAATATCAAGTATTTTATGTTGTGTCCATTTATTTAAAATTAAATTTCTTTTTCTATCTCTTGCTCTTGGGCTTCTTTGTTCGTGTATAGAAATGGCATTGATTTCTGTGGGTTTCTTTTCTATCCCTGTTATTGTGCTGAATTTGGTCATTGTTGCTTAAATGTTTATTCTTCTAGAACTCTACCAATATTTTAAAATCACCTTATTTTTACTGATGCCTTTGGTCCAGATCCTACCTAATCCCCATGTGGGATTTAGGAAATGTATATTTATGTAATTTCACAAATCAGAAGATGGAATCTGATAAAGTTGACTTCCTACTTGTCTATAAATCCAGTTCCCTTCAACTCAGGACGTGCTTCACATAACTTTTGTAAAGGGTAGAGAGGTTCTATCAAGAATTTTATTAGGGACAGCTAGGTGGTGCAGTGGATAGAGCACTGGCCCTGGAGTGAGGAGGACCTTAGTTCAAATCCAGACTCAGACACTTAATACTTGCCTAACTGTGTGACATTGGGCACTGCCTTCAATAATTTTTTTAAATTAAAAAAAGAATTTCATTAGATCAGGAGTGCCCCCTTCTGACTGAGGATTTTTATACCCCTTCAGTTATGCTAAAGACCTTACAAAGAATGGGAATTTAGCCCTCTACTATATTAGTGCCATCCTATGACGGTTGCTGAAATGAGGAGATTCATATTTGCTATTACAGAAAGAGAAGCAGACAATATTTATATTTGTTTGTAGATATCACATAAATGTATAAATATGCAAGCTAATGTCTATATATGTGAATCTATACATGCTTGTATACATATGTGCATATGTACATGCTGACAAATGGGTTCAGGAGGGTAGAATTTCAACAAAGGGCATGAATTATTTCTAGTAACTTTTGTGTATAATTTTAAAAGCTCATCCAGGGTAATTGGATCCATCCTGTACTATCAAAATTAAATCAAATTCTCTTATCCTACTTCTAGTAGTTATATGTTGACATGCTAACATTGGATCAGCAATTTATCTGATTAGTGGAATTGATTATTTTTAGTTTCCCTTAAAATTGTCTATTCATACCGTTAGAGAATTCATCTTCATATCTTCATTAACTCTCTCTCTCTCTCTCTCTCTCTCCATATATATATATATATATATATATATATATATATATATATATATATATATATATATCTTTATAAATGCAATGCATTCATAAACAATGCTTTTGCCTAATTTGTCTGTACTCTTTTAATGCTAGAGGCATTTCTTTGTTGTATAAAACTCTTAACCATGTTTAGTAAAAATTCATTTCTTTTCATTTTTTTATTTCTTTGATTGTTGAAGTGTTTTGTTACTCTACATTATAAATATAATTATATTGTTCTATGACTACTCCTTACAGATAAAACCTAAATAAGCATGTAATTTTTAAAATAAATATGGAGAAAGTATCAGCAGATTTCATATAAATCTCCAAAATAACAAACTTTATTTTAAGCCAAGGAAAATCCAAATTATCTAAAAAAATCAACAGTAATCTATAAAAATGCAGAAAACAAGTCAAAAATTGGATTAAAAAGCTCCCAAGTAACTAATATGATTCTTTTCCCTTCTTTGTGAGTACTATTTTTAGCAGCTTCTTAAATACTCTATACTCAGTGCCACTCCATGGTTTAGACACCCTTCAAAAGGGGAATAAACTTGGGTTTGTATGTGGGACAATTCATTGACATTCCTGTGGGCCCTGGTTTCCATAGGAATACATACTGTGTCCCTGCCCAGATGCAAGATACTAACTACTTTCTATACTCCTCCAGTGGCAAAACACACCAATTTGATGATACTTAGTAGGAAGGATGCCATTATTTTATTGATTCTTTAATTGCTTTACTCTAATGACTCAGATTCCCATGGAAGAGAAATTAACTTGAATTTCTCTTTTATAGGCAACTTCTCTCCCTTACAACTTAAAATTTGGCTTTGATCCTTTGCAATTGTTTCTGTCTCTACTGGGATAAGGTTCATGATCCTTTTCTTTCACAAAGAGAAACATTTTTCAGAAAATTTCTTTTCTATAAGGAAGACAAGTTCCCTGAACTTTCAAATTGAAGTTGTCTTCAAAACAACCCTCAAAGATCACATTTCCCAAGTAAGCCACCTCTTTAAAAAGGTTATTGTTTTGTATAAAACTATTCTTTTTAAAAAAGTCATATTAAAAGTTAGGTTTAACTGTGAGGTAAACTCTGAACAACAAATTCATCACAAGAGTAGCCCTGATCATGAAAGTCAAGCCTCAGGAGTCTTTAAGTATGGTTCTAAATTGGCCACTCCTTCTTCATTCCCGAAGATTTACTTAGGAAGAGACTCCTATCATACTGAACTAATGCCAGTGGCCATGTATACATTATCGCTAGGGAAATACTTTCAAAAGAACTGAAAGAAGACTCATTGCCCTGTTAGTTCATCAAACTGATTGGAATATCCACCAACCAGCCCCATATATTTTCCCTAGTCAAGTGTTTTCATATCCTCAAAATCAAAACAATGTGCCTCTGGGACATACACATAATTCTGGTAGTTCTCTGGTAACATATCTTCTTGTTTGCCCTGATCATTCACTCATTTACCCTCCCCCCCTTAGGAGGTAATGTCCTTGAAGTGAACAAAATTTCCAAAGCTGTATATAAGGATATAGTTTTACTTTAAAGTATTTATAATTATAAATGTAATAATCTTGTCCATGTATATGTGAACATTGCTTGCTAGAGAATACATATATTTTGAGCACATTTACAAATAATTGATTGTGCTGCAGGTAAAAAAAAAAAAACTGTTACAAGAATATGTCATTGTCTCAAGTTATCTCCCTCCTTATCCTCAATTTGACTGTTGTTTTTAGGAGCAATACCTTAATCATTCCTTTTGCCTCCTCCCACTCCCATTCAGGTTAGAATAGTTATTTTTAGTTTGTTTACTTATTTGTTTTTCCTCCTTAATTTTTTTTTTCAAAAACCACTTTGAGGGGCAGCTAGGTGGCATAGTGGATAAAGTACCAGCCCTGGAGTCAGGAGTACCTGGGTTCAAATCTGGTCTCAGACACTTAATAATTACCTAGCTGTGTGGCATTGGACAAGCCACTTAACCACATTTGCCTTGCAAAAAAAAAAACTAAAAAAAAACACTTTGAGTGACTAAGTTATTTTGTCTATAATGAATGCCCAAATTAGCTATAAAGGATAAATGAAGGAAAAACAGTATTTATATTTATTGAAAGACATGATAAATAGATATATAGAATAATTTTACAAATATATATGTGCACTAAAAGTCTAATAGCCACTATCATTAGAATGAGGGAAGGGAAGAAAAAAGACATAATAATTTTTTTAATATTTAAAAGTATAGTAAGTTGTGCATAGTAGATTTATAGTTTTATATATAATCATATTTTTATTGTGCTATATTGTGAAAATGCTTGTCTTTATCCATAAATTAAAAAAATTAAAAATTGAGGCATAAATTGAAAAAATCAGACTATTGACTTCAGTTGAATCAACTAAAAGTATGCTCAAATGCCTATCCATATTGAATATTCTTGTGCTGTGGCTAACTAAATCTCATTTTGTTAACTGTTGAATAGCTTATTAGTGCCTTGTTTTATCCTGACAGACAAAACCTATACAGAACTTAGACTGTGAAAGAACTGACCTGAATCAGGCACAAGTGAGAACTTAAAATCTGACTGAATTGCCTATAAATTGAGTATGTACAATACATAGAAATCAATGCATTTACTTCCTTCATTCAACTTAGACTGAATATGTGTATATGTGTGTGTGTGTGTGTGTGTATTCAAGATATTATTGAAATATATCTTATATCTATATCTATCTTTTTTTTGGGGGGGGGTTGGATTTTGGCTAGGTAATAGAGTTAAGCAACTTGCCCAAGATAACACAGTTAAGTAAGTATTAAGTGTCTGATGCTGGATTTGAATTGAGGTCTTCCTTTTTTTATTTATGGCTGCAAAAAGTGGCCTTGGAGGTCTTTGTTTCTATTCAAATTTTTTGGAGGAGAATTGCTTTCAGTTTTAGATGTAAGGGCAGAGACTGAGAGTTCAAGTCATGGTAAGCTTAGACAAGAATTGCAGACAGACAATCACAGACAAGTAGTTTGATAGAAACCTCCAAAAAATTTAAAGTATGGTGTAGTGTTTCAAAAGAGGAAAACAATACCCAGTGATGTTCAATGCTTAATTCCAGGTCACATCATTAGATATTTCCAATACTTAGATTTGTTCCATGATTCCCTGGCTCCAAATCCTATATTCTAGCTATTGTATCACAATATACTTTTCTGTCTTCACTAGAGATTTTTAAATGAAGCAAAGTGGATGATTGTCTCTAGTGGAATTTACAGAAGTGATTTATTCAGGTATGTGCTGGAGCCATTTCATTAACTTTTCAATATGTGTTTACATCTTAGAAATCAGTGAATGCTGCAAATAAAAGCATGTTTAATAGCAATTTTATTGACTTGACTTGGGAGAGTAGGTGAAGAATGAAGATGGAGTTAATAATCCAGAGTAAACTTAAAAATGTGTTGCGGGTATTGTTCCTTTTCTTTTTGTAGGAAAACCAGTTTTCAATCATTTATCATATTACTCCTGAATTCAAATGTAAAGGAAATTTTAGCTATATGATTTGGAAGGAGCTCCACACCCTCCACTTCTCCTATTCTATTGATCCATGATTATTTTGACTGATATTTCTGAATCAAATTACCTTACAAAATACTTTAAAACAAAAAGGAATAGAATTCACTGAGATTCTATTTTAAAAATACATGCATGTAAAGCATTTTATGTAATGGAAATAAACTAGTAGCATTTCCAGTAAGATAAGGGATGAAACAAGGGTACTAATTATCACCATTATTATTCAAAATAATATTAGAAATGTTAGCTTTAGTAATGAGAACAGAAAAGTAAATTGAAGGTATTAGAATAGGCAATGAGGCAACAAAATTTTCACTCTTTGCAGATGATATTGTTGTGAGAGAGATTGGTTTTTTCTTGTGGTAAATCACAAATTGACCCAGAAATGCAGGCTTAAAAAGAAAAAAAGGAGATTTATTAAGAAGTGTTTACAACACAAGGAAAGTAATGAAGTTAATAGATTTTATTTATTTATTTTTATTGATATTCTATTTTTCCAAATTCATGTTTTGAATTTTTTTCAGCATTCACTCACATGCATATGTTTATTTTTAAGTTACAAAATTTCCTTCTATCCTCCCTTCCTTTTCCCTCAGCATCAAAGTGTCAGGTTTACATTGTACATGCACATTTGATTTAACATGTTTACATATTAGTCATTTTTGATATGAGTAACAGGATTAAGGGAAAGAAATATGTGAGATATTTTTTTAAAAAGTGAATATAGCATTCCTCAAAATCTGAAGGATTTTTTATTTTGTTTTGTTTTGTTTTGTTTTGTTTTTCTTCCTCTGAATGGGTTCTGCTCCTTTCGCTCAGCATCAGTTCCTGTTATTCTTTCCATGCTTCTTTAGACTTTGACCATTTATGGTTTCTTCTTCTATTCTCATTTAACTAGTGATTCAATATAATCAATCAATAAATAATTATTAAATGCCTATTTGTTTTCATTCTCTGTGAGAAATACAGGGATAGAAAAAAATGCAAACGATATTCCCCAACCTCAAAGAGTTCACAAAATATAGAAACAAATTATATAGAGGATAAATAGAAAATATTTAACAGAGAAAAGGCACTAAAATTAAGAGGGCTTAGAGAAATTATCAGTGGAACATATTTAATACATAGTATCATAATATATGATTAATCTAAAGACTCCAATTCCTGGGGAAATTTATCTCTGGCAAGAGTACTAAAGATTATTTTAAGCTTAGAAATGAGTATAATTTGAAAATATTCTCTTACAATCTTTCAAATATTTCCCCTTTTTATAATGTTAACTCTTCGAGTATAAGACTGCTTTTATTTTTGTCTTTGTTATCTCCAGAGCTTAGCACCGGTCCTATTTTTTGCTTAATTAAATGTATGCTTATTCCAGTAACTCCTATATCAAGTAAATACAGGTATTATCAGAGATAGGCCTCAGAGATCTACTAAGACTTCTAGATTTTTTGTCAGATTAGTTACTATTTATCTATGCCATCCCCTTATTATATTTGTGATGTTAATTTTTAAATCCAAATATTCAATTTTACATTTAACCCTACATTATTTCATCTAATTAGAATCAGTCCAATTTTCTGGGATGTCTGGGTCTTTTCAGATTCTGGCTATCTTTCCTAACTTTGTATCTTAGTCAGATACAGCTAGGTGAAGGTTAAGTGCCAGAGGCTGGATTTGGACTCAGATCCTCCTGACTCCAGGACTGGTGCTCTATCTACTGCATCATGTAACTGCCCTGAATAATAGGAAAAATCAATAGGTTAGGAAGAAGATTATATCATAGACAATCCAAGTGTCATCATCAACATTTCACTCTCATTCCCCATATTCATTAATTTCCAAATATCCATAGTGACCTTACTAACATCTCTTCTATATCCTCCTTTTTCTCTTCAGATATTGCAAATACCCTAGCAGGCCTTCATCATCTTACACCTATATTATGTCTAGTTATAATGACTCTCCCCATTACAATCCCTTGCTCCCCTCAGCTGTGAAATTGATCTCCTTAAAGTTCAGTTCTAATGATTTCATCTCTCCATTCAATTAAATCCATTGATTCCCAATCTTGCACAGGATCAATTTTATTATTATCTATTTGACATTTAAATAGTTCATTGACTAAATCTTTCTTGGATTCCTTTCCAAGTTCCTTACACCTTATTCCCCTTTAAGTATGCTTTTGATCCATGTAATTTCACTTAAAATTTCTTGGAATGGAGTTGTGTAAAACTAGGTTTTGATTAATGCCTGGGATTTAAAGGGATCTGCTTGACCATATGATAAACCAAAACAACTCTAGCTCTCACTGCTTGTCTAATAATAGGTTTAATCCAAGACACTCTTAGTAATTATTTAACTTTTGATGATTCAGTGAGTGTAATTGCAATTGTTTTTATTTTCCCTAGAAACCCTTAAGGGCCTTCTGCTGTTGGTTTGACATTTTTTTTTTCTGAAAAGAATTTAGCTGAAAAAGAGCAAATTCTTCCACTACACCTGGAGTCATCTTTTGTCATCCTAACCTATGTTTGGCCTCTGAATTCAGATGACACTGGAGAAAGGAGTCATATCAATGACTTTATACATTCATGCTATATTTAAACATCAACCTCTGTATGTCATTGGTCCTCTTTGAGAACAAGGACAAATAACAAGTCAGTAACAAAGAACTTCTTGTTCTTTCACACTTTATCTTCCCATGTTGATCAACTAATTCTTTAAAATTAAATTAGTTTGGTTACTAATTAGTTTTTAGTATATATTTTCATGATCCTTTATTACACTGATTTCTATTGCATCAGACTCTGTATAGGACGCATTTAATATTTCTTAATTTCTGTATTGGATTGGTATGTTTTTATCACATAGCCAGTTTTTGTGTAGGCAAAGTGAAAAAAGCATACTGCTTTTTAAACTCTTTCAGTTTTATACAGGGTTTTACATATCTAAATTTTATAAAATTCTATTTCTCTCCTTAAACTTTTTTCCTATTTATTTTTTATTGGATTTTTTTAATTCTGAGAAAGTGATGTTGAGGCTTCCCCCACTTGTATAGTTTTATTGCTTTATCTTCCTATAACTCATTTAGCTTCTACTCTAAGAATCTAGATGCTAAACTATTTCATTGTCATTGGTATTTTAGAAAAAGATACAGTTCCCTTCCTTAATCCTGTTAGTGAGATCCATTTTTGCTTTTGATTTGTTTACTAATTCTTATTTTTCTCTTCAGCTGAAGCATGCTATGCTCTGTTCCACCCTTTTGTCATTGCTTTGTGTGTATTTCTGTTTTAAATGTGTTTCTTGTAAACTGCATATTGTAGTATTCTGGTTTTTAAATCATTCTCTTATCTATTTCCATTTTATGAAATAGTTCATATCATTCTCATACACCTTTATAATTACACTTTCTTCATTATCCTCCTTCCTGTCTCCTCTCAATTGGTACTTATCTTTGTCCCTTCACCCTATTCCTCCCTACCAGTATTTTGTCTCTGAACAACACCTCCCTCAATCTCAAGTGCTTTAATCACTCTACTGATATTTTATTTCAATTTTTTTTGGCAATCATTAGGAATATTGGTTTATAATTCTCTTTTTTAGCTTTGATTTTTGTTGAGTAGGTAACAGCAGGATATTTGTGTCATAAAAGGAATTTTGTCAGATTTGCTGTTTGACTAATTCTGCCAAATAATTCATATAACATTGGAATTAATTGTTCTTTAAATTACTGTGAATCCATCTGACCCTGGAGATTTTTTTCTTAGAAGGCTCATTAAATTTATTTGTTTTTCTAAAATAGTGTTATTTGAATATTTCCTTTTCTTTTAATCTAGCAATTTTAATTGTTGTATGTACCTTTTATATAGATTGGTTATCATATTTATTGGCAAAATTGTTCTGATATATTGCTTTAATTTCTCCTCATTATTGTGAATACATCCTTTTTATTTTCTTACTGATAATTTGGTTTTCTTTTTAGATATCAAATTAACCAATATTTTTCTATTTTTATAAAGCCCAACTAAAGTTTATTTATTAATTCAATAGTTTTACAACTCTCAATTTTATTCTTCTTTCATCTGTATTTCACAATTTCATATTTGATATTTAATTAGTGGTTTTTAAGATTTTTTCTGGCTTTTTTATTTACTTGACAAATTTATTGATTTTTCCCTTTATTTTATTCATGCAAGCATTCATAAATTTAAAAACTTTCCTAAGAACAATTTTGGGTTATCATATAGCTTGTTATATTTTCTCCTTGCACTCATTCACTTTAATGATATTAATTATTGTTAGTATGATTTGTTGTTTAATCCACTCATGCTTTGAAAATAGGTGAACTGTTAGCCAATTAATTTTACTCTATCTGTTCATGGCCCTTTATTACTCATGATTTTTATATCATGATCTGAAAAAATGCATTTAATATTTCTGCCTTTTTGCATTTTATTGTGTGTGTTTTTTATGTCCTTATATATGGTCAGTTTTTTGTGTAGGTGCAATGTTCGAAAGAGAAAAATATATATATTTCTTTCTATACTCAGTCAATTTATTCCAGGTCTATCATACTTAATTTTTCTAAAATTATATTATTTGATTATCTTTTTTTAATTTTGTAGTTAAATTTATCCAGTACTGAGAGAGGGAGATTAAGCTCCCACACTGGTATAGCTTTGATGTCTAATTCTTCCTTCATTCACATTTAAATTTTTTTAAGATTGGATGCTATACGATTAGTGTTAGCATTACTTCGTTTTCAAGTCATATTTTATTTTATTTTATTTTAATTTATTTTATTACTTTATTTTAAAGATTTTTCAAGGCAATGGAGTTAAGTGGCTTGCCCAAGGCCACACGGCTAGGTAATAATTAAGTGTCTGAGGTCAGATTTGAACCGAGGTACTCCTGACTCCAAGGCTGGTGCTCTATTCACTGCACCACCTAGCCACCCTTTCAAGTCACATTTTAGCAACAAGTAATTCACTTCCTTGTCATTTGAAATTATATTTATTTTTGCATTTGCTTTGTTTGAGATCATGATAGCTACCCTTATATTTGGTTTTAATTCAGCTGCAGCATAATATATTCTGTTCCAGCCTTTTATATTCACTCTTTGTGGATCTTTCTGCTAATTTTTATTCTACTATGCCATTCCACTTCTATTTTATTGAACAGTTCATTCCATTCATATTCACTTTTAAGTTTTTAATTACCCTATAACCTATCTCCCTTCTGTTTTTATTTTTTTCTTCTCCTTTCATCTTCTCCTTTCTCAGCTGTTTTACTTCTGAACACTACCTCCTCTCTCAATCTGCCCCCTTCTATAAGCCTCCCCTCCATTTTCTTTCCCTTTCCCCTTTTTCTTTCCCCCTCCTTTATTCTATCCATTCTGTCAGTTCCCTTTTCCTTTCCCACCTTTTTCTCTCTTCTAATTCCTTGGATGGTAAGATAAATTACTAAATGTAATTGTTTATGTGATTCTCTCTCAGGAACCTAATATGATGAAAGTGAGATTCAAGCAATTCTTACTCCTTCTCTTCTTTCTCTCTACTAAAATAGGTAGATTATTAATTACGTATTTGTCTCCATCCTATTTTCCCCATCCCATTTATATTTTTCTCATTTCACCCAAATGTACTTTGTATTGTTTGTCTTCAGACAACCAGCTCTTTCAATTTGACTTTCCTTTTATTTACTCCACCCCACTGTATTTCCCCTTTCCATTCTCCTTCTGTCCGTTTTTTGTGTAATCCTTTTCATTCCTTTTTTGTCTCCTAATTTATTATATGAAGATAAATTTATATAGATAACAGAGGATGCTTGATATTGTCTCTTTGAGCCAAATTTGATAAGAGCAGTGTTAGAATAAAACTCACACTTTACTTTCTTTTTTCTTTTATGTAGTAATCCCCACCCACTAAAAAAATAAATAAAAATAAAAAGATAAACCTCAAAAAAGAATGGGGGGGGGGAAGTGTGCTTCAGTCTGTATTCAGATACCATCAGTTATTTTTTAGAATGTATAGAATTCTTTATCTAGACTCCATCGAAGAAAGTGCTCCACTATTTTCCCCATAGCTGCTATGACTAGCTGTGTTTACCTCTACCCTATTTCTCCCACCCTCAGTTATTCTGTTCTCCCTTTTCTTACACCCTGGCCTTCCTCAAAAGTGTGTTGTATCTGAGTTTCCTACAATCTTTCCTCTTTTCTATCACCTACACCTCCCTGCCTATCCCCTGTTCCCTTTATCCCATCCCTTTTCTCTAGGATTTTTTTTCTTCTAGAAGCAAGATAGGTTTTGCTATCCAATTGAGCATGTGTGTTTCCTCTCTGAACCACTTCTAATGAAAATAAGGCTCAATTGCTCTCCTTCATCTTCCCCCTCTTCCATTCCATAGAAAAACTATTTTCTTGACTCTTTAATGTGAAATGTTACCCCATTGTGCCTTTCCTTTCCCTTTCTCACTCATAAATTACAATGTTTTACTATATTAGTATTCAAATTCAACTCCATCTGTGCATTACTATATCTGCTCTTTCTAACTTCCCTAGTAAATGTGAATGTTCATATGAATTCTCAGCATCATTCTCCCATGAAGGAAAATAACTGTTCAACATCAATTCCCTTATGATTTGATTTTCCTATGTATCATTTTGATGCTTCACTTGAGTCTTATATTTGAAGATCAGATTTTCTCTTCTGTTCTGGTCAAATCATCAGGAAAGTTTGAAAATCCCCTATTTCATTGAATATCCATCTTTTTCCCTTAAAGAGGATGCTAAATTTTGCTGGGTAGTGGATTCTTGGTTGTAATTCAAGGTCTTTTACCTTCCAGAATATCAAACTCCAAATCCTACAAGTCCTTAATATAGAAGATGCTAAATCTTGTATTATCCTGACTGTAGTTACATAGTATTTCAATTTTTCTTTTTAGTTGCTTTCAATATTTTCTCTTTGACTTGGGATACTGAAATTTAAAAATAATATTCCTGGAAGTTTTCATTGTAGGATCTCTTTTAGGAGGTAATTGGTAGATTCCTTCAATTTTTATTTTAGCTTCTGTTTCTAGGATATCAGGCCAGTTCTCCTGAATTCTTTGGGTTTTTTTTTTTTGGATTGGGACAATGCAATGGAGTTAAGTGACTTTCCTAAGGTCAAACAGCTAGGTAATTTTTAAGGGTTTGAGTTCAGATTTGAACTCAGGTCCTCCTGATACAAGGCCTTTGCTCTCTCCACTGTGCCACCCAAGTGCCTCCCTGGATTATTTATTGATAAATGAAATCTAGACTTTGTTTCTGGTCAAGGCTTTCAGGTAGTCCAACAATTTTTAAATTTTAAATTAAAATTTTAAATTATTCCTTCAGTTATTTTTTCAATGAGATATTTCACATATTCTTCTAGTTTTCCCTTCTTTTGGTTTTGTCTTATTGTTTCTTGATTTCCCACAAAGTCATCAACTTACTATAGCTCTATTCGACATTTTAAGGTATGATTTTATTCAGGGAACTTTTGAGTCTCCCTTTCCATCTAGTCAATGTTTCTTTTTTAAGGCATTCTTCTCCTTTGCTATTTTGGACTTCTTTTTCTATTTGACACAAACTGGTTTTT
Source organism: Macrotis lagotis (assembly GCF_037893015.1). Classification (NCBI taxonomy): domain Eukaryota; kingdom Metazoa; phylum Chordata; class Mammalia; order Peramelemorphia; family Peramelidae; genus Macrotis; species Macrotis lagotis. The sequence goes on along the minus strand of NC_133658.1, from coordinate 672,439,947 downwards.
ATGATGCCTTCAGTGTCCTTTTTGCAATTCCTTCATCAAGCCACTGACTCAGTTTTCATGTTTTTTTTTCTGCGTTGTTCTCATTTCTTTTCCCAATTTTCCCTTTATCTCACTTACTTGTTTCTCAAAATCTTTTTTGAGCTCTTGCAAAGCCTAAGACCAATTGAAGTTGTACTTGGAGGCTTTGGATACAGAAGCTTTGACTTTGTTATCTTCTGGTTTGTATCTTGATCCTCCATAGAAGCAAAGTACTAGTCGGGTCAGATTTTTTTGGCTGTCTTTTTTTTCCCTCATTTCCCCAGACTATGACTTTATTTTGACTTTTTTTTCAAGATAAAGCTCTGCTTCCAGAGTGCAGGATACAGTCTTCTAAACTTGAGGGATTTTGCAACTATTTTCAAAGATACCCTCCATGGACCTCAATTTATCCAAGATCATATATCAAGCTATGGCTAGAACAAAAAAAAAAATACTCTATATGATCAAAGGAAGAGGGATAAATTTATAACCAAACAAGAATTAGAGCATATTATAAACTGCAAAATGAATTATTTTGAAACTATCAAATTAATGTTTTTGCACAATTAAAATCAATGCTAACAAAATTGCAGGAGAAGTAGAAAGCTGAGAAACAATCTTCACAACCAGAAGTTCTGATAAGGGTCTAATTTCTAAAATATATAGAGAATTATATCAAATTTATAAGATCACAAGTCAATCCCCAATTGATAAATGGTCACAGAATACAACCAGACAATTTTCAAATGAAAATATTAAAGCTATATATATTTAATCATATGCAAAAATGCTCCAAATCACTATTGATTAGAGAAATTCAAATTAAAACAACAGTGAAGTATCATCTCATACTTAATAGATTACCCCAGATGAAGAGCGGTGGGTGGCACAGTGAATAGAGAACTGGCCTTGGAGTCAGTAGGACCTGAGTTCAAATCTGACCTCAGACACTTGATTAATACCTGACTGTGTGATCTTGGGCAAGTTCCACAACCCCATTGCCTTACAAAAACAAATATTAGCCCAGATGAGAAAAAGGGAAAATGATCAAGGTTAGAGAGGTTGTGGGAGGATTGGGGCATTGATGTATTGCTAGTGGAGTTGTGAACAAATACAATCTTTTGGAGAGCAATATATATCCATGCCAAAGGACAATAAAACTGTTAATGTCCTTTGAACCAGTAATCCCAATTCTAGGACTATATCCAGAAAAAAATTGTTAAAAAATGAGAAAACTCCTACAAGATCCAAATTATACATAGAAGCTCTTTTTTGAAGCAGCAAAGAATTGGAAATTGAGGGGATGTCCATCAAATGAGGAATGGCTAAAAAAATTATGGTACATAAATATTATGGAATATTATTATTCTGTAAGAAACCATAAATGGTCACACTCTAGAGAAGCATGGAATGACTTACATGTTCTGATGCTCAGCAAAAGGAGTAGAGCCAAGAGAGCAAAGTACATATCAACAACATTATGAAATGAACAACCTTGATGGAATTAACTCATCATGACAATCCAGAAAGCCAGGACAATTGTATTTGACTGCTTAAGGACTATATTATCCCCAATGAGAGGAAGAAAAACAAAAGAAAACACACAGAAAAACATCTGAATCTGATGAACACTTTGTAAAAATTATTTCTCATGTATTTCTTTCCCTTAGTCTTAATATCTCATGCCAAAATTATTAATTTATTAATATGTTTAACAAAATATGTATGTAAAATGCTAAACTGTTTCCTGCTGAGGGGGGATGGGGGAAAGGAAAGATGGAGGGAAATTTTGTAATGTGGAAATATGCATATACAAATGGATGAAAATTAATTAATTGATTGATTGATTTAAAAAATAAAAAGCCACGGCTGCTCTCCTTGTCCTGTGCTCTATCTGTGAATGACCACAATTCTTTCTGGCTTGGAACTGTGAAAAGAATCCATGCTCCTCTCTGGCAGTAATTGCTTCAGTCCCTTTTACTGTGAATGAGGATCCAGATTTAAATCTGGATCTGTGAATGGACAAAGCAACTGAGTCCTACCCGAGAAGTAATAGAGAGAACTCTACAAACTCCCCAGATGAACTTATTCTGTGTTTGTTGAAGGATCTGGAAGTAACTGCTGGGTGACTCCCTGATGAATGTGTCTCCAGGCCTGCTCCTGGGCCCCAGGAGTTGGGGTTGTGTTGGACTGGGCTCCCCTCTCATTCTCGTGTTGCATAGTTTTCCTGTTGACCTTCCAAGTTGTCCTTGGTTTTCCCTGGACTCAGAGGTCTGGAAACCATCACACTGTCACAGACTCAGGCACCCCCTAGGACCCAGGTGCCCCACAGGCTGTTCCTGGATGACTGGAGCCCATTCACTAGGTCAGGACTTGGGCTACAGTGCAGCCCTTGCTAACTAACCCCAGTGTAACAGATTCTTTTCCTGGATATTCCAAATTGTCTTGGGGTGGAAAATTGTTTCACTCAGTGTTTTTTGAGGGTTCTACCACTCTGGCATTAGCAAAAGGATACCTTATTTATTGGCATTTGGAGTAGTCTGGGAGAGAGATTGAGAGAGAGTTCTTGGTTTTAATCTGCCACTTTGATTCTACTGTCCTTCCCCCAAAGAATTTTATATAAATATTTTATTTGTTTTACAATTATATACAATAGCAGTTTCTACCTATCATTTTTGTAATGTAAAATTTTTGAATTTTATAATTTTCCTCCAATCTCCCTCCCTCCCCCATCTTCTCACAGAAGGCAGTCTGATAATGTTTACATTGTTTCCATCCTATACATTGATCAAAATTGAATATGTGGAGAGAAAAATCATATCTTTGAGGGAAAAAATAAATAATAAGAGATAGCAAAATTATGTAATACATGAGAAACTATTTTAAATTTGAAAATAATAGTCTTTGGTCTTTGTTCAAACTTCACAATTCTTTTTTTGGATACAGATGGTATGCTCCATCACAAATAATTTAAAATTGTCCCTGATTATTGCACTGATGAAATGAGCAAGTGCATTAAGTTTGATTATCAACCCCATGTTGCTTTTATGGTATACAATGTTATTCTAGTTCTGCTCATCTCACTCAACATCAGTTCAATGTCTTTCCAGGCTTCTCTGAATTCTCATCCTTTTTGGTTTCTAATAGAGCAATAGTGTTCCATAATGTTCATATACGACAATCTGTTCAGCCATTGCTCAATTGATGGATATCCACTTGATTTCCATCACAAATAGAGCTGCTGTGAATATTTTTGAAAAAGTGATGTTTTTACCCTTTGTCAAGATCTCTTCAGGATACAGACCTGGTAATGGAGTTGCTGGATCAAAGGGTATGCACATTTCAATTGGCCTTTGGACATAATTCCAAATTGCTCTCCAGAAAGGTTGGATCAGTTTACAACTCCACCAACAATATATATGCATCCCAAATTTCCCAGAACGCTTCCAACATTGATCAGTGTCATTTCTGGTCATATTGGTCAGTCTGAGAAGAGGTAGCTCAGAGATGTTTTATTTAGCATTTCTCTAATCATCCATTATTTGGAGCAATTTTTCATATGACTAGGGAAAGCTTTGATTTCCTCATCTGTAAATTGCCTTTGCATATCCTTTGACCATTCCTCAATTGGGGAATGATTTTTTTAAATATTGACTCACTTCTCTACATACTTTAGAAATGAGTCATTTGATAGAAATACTAGTTGTAAAATTGTTTCCCAGTTTACTACATTTCTTTTGATCTTGGTTACAGTGGTGTTGTTTGTGCAAAAGCTTTTTAATTTAATGTAATCAAAATTATCTAGTTTGTTTTTAATGATGTTCTCCATCTCTTCCTTGGTCATAAACTGTTTTCATTTCCATAATTCTGACAGGTAAACTATTCCTTGATCTCCTAGTTGGCTTATAATATAGTCTTTTATGTCTAAATCTTGTAACTATTTGATCTTATCTTAGTATAGGGTGTGAGATGTTGGTCTAATTCAAGTTTCTGTCACACTAACTTCAAATTTTCCCAACAGTTTTTTTCAGGTTTCTGCAAGGCAAACAGGGTTAAGTGGCTTGCCCAAGGCCACATGGCTAGGTAATTATTAAGTGTCTGAGGCCAGATTTGAAGCCAGGTACTCCTGACTCCAGGGCTGGTGCTTTATTCACTGCGCCACCTAGCCGCCCCACTCCCAACAGTTTTTATTGAAAAGAGAGTTATCTTAAAAGTGGGAATCTTAAGGTTTATCAAACAGCAGATCATTATGATCATTTCCTCCTGCTATCTATTTTACACCTAGTTCATTCCACTGATCCAGCACACTATTTCTTAGCCAGGACTAGTCAGTTTTGATGACTGATGATTTATAATGTAATTTTAGATCTCGTAAGGCTAAGCCACCTTGTTTTGTATTATTTCCATTAAATACCTGGATATTCTTGACTTTTTGTTTCTCCATATGAATTCATTTATATTTTTTTCTACCTCATAACAGTAGATTTTTGGAGGTTTGATTGATAAGGCATTAAGTAAGTAGTTTAATTTAGGTAGAATTGTCATTTCTATTATATATTAGCTCATCCTATCCATGAACAGTTGATAATTGCCCAGTTATTTAAATATGATTTTATTTGTTTCAGAAGTGTTTTATAGTTGTTTTCAAAGAGTTTCCGAGTCTGTCTTTGCACATAGCCTTCAAGTATTTTTTTTATTTTATTAAGTCACTTTAAATGGGAGTTCTCTTTCTAGTTCTTGGGGCTATAGCTTGCCAGTAAAATATAGAAATGCTGAGGGTTTATGAGGGTTTATTTAATATACTGTGAATTTGTTAAAGTAGCTAATTGTTTTCAGTAGCTTTTTAGATGACATTTTAGGATTTTCTAGGTGTGCCATCATGTCATTTGCAAAGAGTGAGAGTTTTGTTTCTTCCTTCCCAATTCTAATTTCTTCAATTTCTTTTTCCTCTCTCATTGCTGAAGCTAAGATTTCTAATACAATATTGAATAGCAGTGGTGATAACAGCAATCTTTGCTTCACTAGTGATCTTATTGGAAATACCTCTAGTTATTCTCCATTGCTTATCATACTTGTTGATGGTTTCAGCTAGACACTGCTTATTATTCTAAGGAGCAATCCATTTATTTCTATGCCCTCTAGTGTTTTTAGTAAGAATGGGTGTTGTATTCTGTCAAAGGTTTTTTCAGCTTCTATTGAGAAAATCTCATGCTTTCTATTAGGCTTCTTATCAAGACAGTCAATCATACTAACAGCTTTCCTAATATTGAACCAGCTCTGCATTCCTGGGATAATTCCTGCCTAGACATAGTGTGTCATCCTTGTGATAAGTTGCAGTAATCACTTTGCTAAGATTTCATTTAAAATTTTTGCATCTATAATCATTAGGGAGATTTTCTTTCTCTGTTTTGACTCCTCCTGGTTTAGGTATCAGCACCATATTTGTGTCATAGAAAGAGTTAGGCAGAGTTCTGTCCTCGTTGATTTTTTCCAGAGTTAATATGGATTTGGAACCAATTGTTCCTTAAATGTTTGATTCACTTGTGATACTGTCTAGCCCTGGAGATTTTTTCTTATGGAGGGCTTGTTGAATCTCTTTTTCTAAGACACCATCATCTAAGTATTTAATTTCTTCTTCATTTATCCTGGGAAACTTATATTTTTATAAATATTCATCCATTTCACTGAGATTATCATATTTATTAGCACACAGTTGGGCAAAATAATTATTTATTACTTTAATTTCCTCTTCATGGATAGTAAGTTCATCTTTTTTATTTATGATACTGGTAATTTGGCTTTCTACTTTGGTTTTTTTAGTCAAATTAACCAGAGGTTCATAATTTTTTTTTCATAAGACCAACTCTAGGTTTTATTAATTAGGTCAATAGTTTTCTTGCTTTTGATTTTATTAATTTCTTTTTTAATTTTTAGAATTTTTTAATTTGATATTTATTTAAGGGTTTTTGATTGCTCTTTCTCTAATTTGTAGTTGAATGTTTAGTTCATTGATTTCATCTTTCTCCAATTTATTCATGTAAGCATTTAAAGATATAACATATATCCCTGACAACTGCCTTGGCTGCATCCCATAGGTTTTGTTATGTTGTCTCATTATTGTCATTATGTAGGATGAAATTATTAATTCTTTCTATAATTTGTTGTTTGATCCACTCATTCTTTAAAATTGGGTTATTTAATTTTCAATTAGTTTTAGGTCTATCTCTCCATGGCCCATTATTGCATTTGATTTTTATTGCACTATGATCTGAGAAGGATGTATTCACTATGTCTGCCTCTCAGCATTTCATTATTAGGTTTTTATGATCTAGTACATGGTTAATTTTTGTGTAAGTGTCATGTGTTGCAGAAAAAACATTATGTATATTCCTTTCTATCCCCATTCAACTTTCTCCATAGGTATATCATGTCTAGTATTTCTAACATTTTATTTTCCTTCTTAACTTCCTTTTTGTTTATTTTATAGTTCCTTTCATCTAAATCTGAGAGCAGGAGATTGAGGTCTCCCACCAGTAGAGTTTTGCTGTCTATGTCTTCCTGTAACTCATTCAACTTCTCTAAGAATTTGGATGCTATACCACTGCATATATATATAGTATTGAAATCACTTTATTGTCTATGGTACCTTTTAAGAGGATATAGTTTCTTTCCTTATTTCTTTTAACACTATCTATTTTTGCAGCTGCTTTGTCTGAGATAAGAATCTCTACCCCTGCTTTTTTCATTTCAGCTACAACAAAAGATATTTTGTTCCAACTTTTTAAATTTACTCTGTATGTTTCTTTCTGCTTCAAAGAAGTTTCTAATAACAGCCTATTGTAGTGTTCTGGTTTTTAATCCTCTCTGCTATTCAATTATGTTTTATAGGAGAGTTCATCCTGTTCACACTGAAAGTTATAAATATTACCTCTTTATTGCCTTATTCTTCCCTGTATTCATATTTTTCCCCTTTTTCCACTTCATCCATATTTCCCAGTATTTTGTTTCTGAGTATCACCACCTTCAGTATGTTTGCCCCCTTGTATCCAACCACCTCTCATTTCTTGTCCCTTTCACTTTGTTCTTTCTTCCTTCTGTTTGTTTCTATTTTTCTCCCACATTCACCTTTCCCCATTTCATACTTGAAAGGTAAGATAATATTGTCATCTTAACTGTGTGTGTGTGTGTATGTGAACTTTAGGATTTATCTTATGAGAGTAAAATTCAGGTAGTACTCACCTCCTCCTTTCTTCCTCTCTATTACAATATATTTTTAGTACCTCTTCATGCAGTGTGATTTACCCCCATTCAATCTCCTCCTTCCTCTCATCTCTTTACTGTGCCCTTTTTTAAGGAGATAGTGTTTTTAAATCTTTATATCAGTGTCACAACATGAATGTCCATCAATTCTGGCTAATTATAATCTCTCTAATAGAGTTATGCTTCTCAAAATTTATGAAAATCTTCCTCCCCAAAGGGGATATAGCCATTTTCATCTTATTGTATAGCAGTTTTTTTCTTCACCCTTTTTTTTCACTTTTTCACTTGTCTCTTGAGTCACCTGTTTTATGTCCAAATTTTCTATTTCTTTTTAAACGCTTTATCAGGAAAAGTTGGAAGTCTCCTATTTTGTTAAATGCCCAACTTTTTTCCCTGGAAGAGAAGGCTAACCTTTGTTGGTTAGTGAATTCTTGGCTTCATTGCAACCTCCCTTGCTCTTTAGAATATCTCATTCCAAGCCCTTCAATCTCTTAATGTTGCTGCAGCCAGGTCCTGCATAATACTTACTGTGGCTCTGTGGTATTTAATTTTTTCCTTTCTGGTTGCTTGCAGGATTTTTTCTTTAATCTGATAGTTCTGGAATTTGGCCACAACATTCCTTGGTGTTTTCATTTTAGGATTTCTTTCCAGAGGGGATTGATGTATTCTTTCAATAACTATTTTGCCTTATGGTTCCATGATATCAGGGCAGTTTTCCATCACTAAATTCTGGAATACTGAGTCAGGTTTTTATTCTCTTCAATGTTTTCAGCAAGCCCAATGATTCTTAAATTGTCTCTCCTGAATCTATTCTCAAGGTCAATAGTTTTGAGATATTTTACATTTTCTTCAATATTTTCAAATTTATTTTTATTTTATCAGATTCTTGTTGTCTTGTGAAGTCATTAGTTTCTACAGATTCCATTCTTGTTTTTAGAGAAGAATTTTCTTCATTTATCTTTTGCAATTCCTTTTCCAATTGGTCAGTTCTATTTTTGAAAGTTTTCAATTTGTCCAATTGTAGTTTTGAGAGAATTATTTTTTTTTTGCATTTGCTCAATTGAAGATTAGAGAGAACTATTTTCTTTTTATAGTTGTTCAACTGTATTTTCCAAGAATATGTTTTCTTGGTGTGAGATGTTAATTTTCTTTTGCAAGGTTAAATGTTCTCTTGAATTTCTTTTCCCAATTTTTCCAACTGATATTTTTGCAAGGCAAATGGGGTTAAGTGGCTTGCTCAAGGTAACAGAGCTAGGTAATTACTAAGTGTCTCAGGCTGGATTTAAACTCAGGTACTCCTTACTCCAGGACTGGTGCACTATCCACTGTGCCACCTAGTCACCCTGTAACCCAGCCACCCCCAACTGATTTTTAATCTCATTCCTGATCTCTTCTATGAAGTCTTTCTGCCCTGGAGACCAATTCATATCCTCCTCAGAAGTTCTTGAACTCTCTGAGTTAGGATCTTTGTCTTCTAGGTAGCTTTAATGGACCTCCCTTTCTACTGACCTTCATTTTCCTAGGACCTCCTTTTAGGGAATGGGCTGGTTCATAGACCTGTGGTATTGAAATTCCTAGTGGCTTTGCTCACTGAGTTTAGTAACTCCAATTGGGCTGGCCAGTAGGTGATGCTTGACACTTTCTCTGGAGTGTCTGTGACCTTGATTTGTGGCCCACTGCCTAAGCCTGGGCAGTTGAGGCAGGCTAATACAATTTGGACTGCGCCCTTGGGCTACATAGCAAATATCCTTATTCTATTGAGAGAGATCTGCTGCCCACATCCAAACCTGGGTGGGGGGGGGAGGGTTGAGGGGTGGCTGTTACTGTATTTGTTCTGGGAAGAGTCACTTTCTCCCATGGAGATGGAGGAGGGGGAGAAATCAACTGCAAACACATGGAGTTTGCTGAAAATATGGGTCTTCCAGACCAGTTGAGCTGAACAGATCAATGTCTAGCCACACTCTGCAACTCTCCAACTCACTGTGCTGGAATTCTCCCTCCAGCATCACTGGTGCTCTCTCTCCTGCTGCTACCACAGCCAAAGTTTCTATGGCTGTTCGTGGGTTAGTCCTCAGGACTCTCCCCTACACCCCTGTGCTGGCTCTCTGCCTCAACCTCATCCAAGTTCCTCTGAGACAGACTTTGCTGGTAGTTGTTCTTCTAGCATCTTTTTCTGGGTTTTGTTGATCAAAATTGTTAAGAGGCTTAATTCATATTAGCTTAGAGGGAGTTCTTAGGACAGTGCCTGGTTTCTCTCTATTATTTTGGCCAGAGGTCCCAAAAATGATTTTCTTAATGCAGAATTCTAATTATATCAAAATTCTACTTGATAATCTCCTATTCTTCCCTTTGAATTTCAGGATCAACTACAAAAATTATTTTATATTCAAAGACATTCACAAAACACTCTATCATTTTCCAGTCTTTTATACCTTATTCTCCATCATATATGGCTTGGTCAAATGATACTGGGCTCTTGGTATTCAAGTGACAAACTGTTCTGTCTCCTCACTCTGGGTATTTTCTCTGGATGTCTCTGATGCCTAGGTAGTTTTCTCTATTTCTGCCTTAATTACTTTTTCTAGCTTATTTTGAATATCAACTAAAATCTCATCTTATACTAGAAGATTTTCTCCACTCCTCTTATTTTTACTGCCTTCCTTCTGTTAACTTTTTCCTATTCATCATATTTGTGTGTATGCATATTTATATATATATATGTACATATGTATAAATATATAAATTCATTAATACATTCATATGTGTCTCATATCAATCCTATGTTTGCCTCTATGTCTCTCTCTCTGACTCTCTTGATCTATATATCTATATCTATATCTAATCTATGTTTGTCTATGTCTATGTCTATATACATATCTATATTTATATCTATATCCATATCCATATCTATATCATCTATCTATATCTCTAATCTATCTCTTTCTCTATCTCTATCTCTGTCTCTGTCTCTGTCTCTGTCTCTATCTCTAGCTCGGTCTCTATCTCTCTATATCTATCTATATCTATATCTACATCTATCTCTATCTTTCTTTATATATATATGTATATGTTTATATATATATATATATATATAAATATAAACATATACATACACACATATGTATATGACAGTGAGGGTGGAACTTCAATCCTAAAGTCAGGAGACCCTGAGTTCAAATTTGACCTCAGACACTTTCTACCTGTGTGACTTTGGGCAGCTCAATACTGATTGCTTTGCTTCCAGGGAAATCTCGTCATCATGATATATATTGGTCACTTAATCCATTTAATTACAAAGGAGAAACTGAGACTGGTATCTTAGCACAACACCCCATCACACAAATTGAATCCAAGTTCATACTTTAGCATCACCTCCCTGATATCATGGTCTTCTTCAAGAACAAAGGACAAACATCACCATCATCATCTAGAGCTAGATCTAGACCTAGATATAGATACAGATATATATAACATGTGTGTGTGTGTGTGTGTGTGTGTGTGTACACACACACACACACACACACACACACACACACACGTTATTTTGAATATTGTCTCCCCAAGTTGATTGTGAGATCCTTGAGGGTAGGGTTTGTCTTTTTCTTCTTGCATCCCCAGTAATTAGCACATTGTCTATTAAAACACTATAAATTAAATGCTAAATAAATGTTTATTGATTGAAATTTTCTTTTCTTTTTAATTTATGTAATAAAACAAGCTTTTCTATAATTTAGTACAAATGAAAACTGATTATTACACATAAAATCTTATATTTTATATAAATGCAAGTCGATTGCTATTCCTTTTAAAGTAAATTACCATGCAAATTTCTTTTCCCCCTCCCCCAATTGATTGAATGTGATCTATTCTTTTATCTAAGTAATTGATAAAAATATAGAAATATATAAAGATAATGATAAAAACCTGTGACACTTTAGAAGTAGTTTTCCACTGAGTAGACATTTATCAATCAATATCTTTGTTTTCTGCTATTTGAGTACTCTCAGTCTACTTGAATATACTATCATTTAATGCACATTTCTTCATTTTTATCCATACAAATGACATTTTTTACAATATTTTTTGAAATACCAATATCCATTGCTCATGACATTACCTTAATCTTTTATTGTAAACCTGTCAAAAAAGATGAGACTAGTCACCTATCATTTATTCTTAATGAATCTGAACTGATAACCTCTTCCTTTCTAAGCATTCCTATTTATAGCAATGGATAGAACATGTAAAAGGAGTAATGAATAAAATGGATGATTGGTATGAAAATAAATTTCAGGTAGGATAAATAAATATGAGCATTGGTTCTCTAAATACGTACATATATATAATATATATATATTAACTATTATAAAATTAGGTGACTAGAGACAGCTAGACAGATTTCATGATTGAATCATATTTGGAGATAGCTTTATAAGTGTCAGCATAATCATTCAAACATTGAAATATAACATAAAAACACTTGCTCTACCTATCTGATACAAAGCAGTTAGTTTGTAATTTCATTTTCCCTTCATAAATAATTATTTCTCTTTGCTATTTTTCCCCTTAACTGAACTTAATTACTTGCATTATTGTATTTTCAAATCATAGATATAGCTACTGCCCTAAGTTCCCCTGCAGTTCTGGGGCATCTACAAGAAAAAGAATCCCCTAAACTAAATGATAGTGACACTTTGTGAAGTTCTTATTTCAAGGTAGATTTGGGGGAATATTATTTTTTTTCTTTTAGGCCCTAGTATCTAAAGATTCTCCATTCCTCTAAGCAATGTCAAAAATGAGGGAGTATTTGGTGTCACTCACAGAAGATATTGACTATTTAGCTCTTCCTACACTATTAGCATTAAAAATTGAAAGATGGTGAATGAAACAGGACAGAAAGAAGTGGACATTCATTGCTCACTTCCTCTCAGTATTTCATTTTGCAAATAATATTTTGAATACTAAAAATTTTTGCCTTAATGCTGGTGCAAAATTTCATCTGCTTATCTGTTTATCAATTTATCCATCCATAATATACACATACATTTATTCAGCAACCATTTAGCATATAACAGCCATGTGTTTATGCTTGTAAATATAAAGATTTCATATATATATGTATATATACATACATACATATGTATATATATATATCAATCACACACACAGACACACACCATTTTTTTTTATTTTTGCAAGGCAATGGTTTTCCTGACTCCAGGACTGGTACTCTATCCACTGTGCCACTTCACTGTCCTCATATTACACTTTTAAGTGAGATGATATGATCTCCCCATTTTGAAGATGCATAAACTGAGGCATAGAGAAGTCAAGAAACTTGCCCAAAGTCATACAAATAATAAATATTTTGGGTAGAATTCAAAGTTAGGTCTTTCTGACACTTATTCCTGTGTTCTATCTACCATAGCTCTAAAAAAGTATTTGCAAGCAGTATATTGAGCATGAAGAATAGAGAGTTCTAATAATTAAGCGGACCAGTAAAAGTATTTGGTGTATATCTCCAAAGCTATTTTTATGAATGACAAACTGAAATTAGCATTTTTTTCAATATAGGCAAGTTACATATATATATATATATATATATATATATATATATGTATATGTATATGTGTGTGTGTGTTCACCTCAAAATTCTAAGAATACCCATTGTTTATCTGTCTTATTTCCAGTGATGACTGAGATATAAAATATAGATATTTTCAAGGAATCCATTTTTTTATGGGAGGAAAGAGAAAGTGTAGGTCTGTGAATTGTCTTGGTAAACTTTCTTTCCTCTCCCACTTCTCAATCTTAAGTCTCTGCCATAGTTCTATGGGAAAATTAGGAAACATGCTAAAGAGAACTTGTCCCTGGGCTTCTTGTTTGAATTACCCAGGAGGAAAAATAAGGAGAGCAGGAGGTTATTTCAGAAATTCAGAAGAATCAAAAAAAGTTGTTGTTTCTTGCTTCATGTCTTGTTTCAAATTTAATTTTTTTCTGAAAATAATGTCCAATAAAATGGTAGTTCTATATACAAGCAAAAAAAGAAAAGGAAATGATTTGTACATGAAGCTGCAGTTTTCTATTATTTAAGGAACCTATTTTAAAATACTGAATTATGGGATTTAAATGTTCAGGAAGTAACAACCCATGTCTATCATTTTACAAATGAGCTAATTGAAATTCATCTAGTACAAGTGACTTACCTAAATTCATAGATGCAACAGATAGCATCAGACTACATTGTGGGGTGTGAATTAGATGCATAGTGTTCTTAATCCAATTCCAGAGAGGTTCTAAAATGTATTGATAAGATAATCTGTACCAGATGGATATGAATAAGAAATAACTCTTTTTGATTTTATACATTGCTTAAAGAAAATAATGCTAAACATGTTTTTCTTATATATGAATTTGAATACCAGTTCTAGCCCTTGATACATGTATGATCCTTTATATATCACTAAACCAGAACTTGTCTCAGTTTCCTCATCAGAAATAATTATGAATTTGGACTAAGTGGACTCCATGGTCTCTTCCATTAACTGAGCTATTAATCATTTAACACATTACATCATTTTGATAAAATGAAAAAAATTATTGGTACTAATTCATAAGACATGAATACAAATGACACCTTCAGTAAGTGTACCTATGTGACATTAGAAAAGTTACTTCCCTTTTAAAAAGAAGCTAATTTGTCTACAAAATAAAGGGTCATGTGCTTACCATTTTCAGAAACTGATTGAAGAAAAAGGTAGGAAAAGGTGCTTTTTATAAAGGAAAAGTTAAAAATTAATGATTGACAGATGCAAAATTTAACAATATTCAATATAACAATATTTAGCAAGGTAGCAGCCAATATCTCATACTTTCTACCAAGAAAAGTTTGAAATGGAATCATCATTTAGCATAAAATGGAAATGTCATAAGCAAATTCCTATTACATAGAAAATAATTTATCAATTCTTGCAAGGTTCTTATTTTTAAAAAATTGATTTGGTTTCCTATAATCTCTTCCCTCCTTCCACCCTCTTTTAAGAGCTTGATTTGCTCCTGAATAGTTACTTGTTTAATCTACTCTCTCATTTATCCATACATAGCTTTCGGATAATTCAATGATTTCTAAGTTTTCTTTCCTTAATCTGTTTTTCATGACAATTATGTTTGCTCCAGGGTGGATCATATTTTCTTCAAATTTGTTTCATTCTCTTCACTTTGTTTCATATTTAGTTGTCTTTTGGAATCCTTAATTTCTAATTTATTTACCCTAATTGTCAAGTAATTATTTTCTTTGGTACCATTTAAATCTCTTCTCTATTTTGTTAATTTTTTTTACCATATTTTTGTTCTGTAGTCATCACTTTTTTAGCTATTTTTGCTCCATAATTCCATATTGTTTTCAAAATCATTTTTAAGTCTTTAAAAATTATTTTTTTCTTTCAGGAATTCAGATTGATCTTGTATTAAACTACATTTTCCTTTGGGATTTTGCTTACAAATGTTTTGGAGAAATTCTTTTCTTTTGGCTTGATGCTATAAATTTTCCTGTTGCCTTAATAGCTATTTATTGAGGAATTTTTGTTAGTTTTCTGATTCTTCAGGCACAAATCGTAATTTTGGCATTTGTTTTGCAACTATTTCTTTTACACCTATGTGAGATGTCTGAACTTAACTTCTGTTGTCTTGCATCCTGCTGCTCTTCCGGTCTGCTCACCTATGAACTTTTATAGCTCCCAAAGTGATATGATATGCAATAACATATGCTTACTTTTCTTTTGACTTGAGCTCTGCAAATCTCTGACACACATTTTTGTCTTTTGACATCTTTCTAGTTGGAGGTTTTGGTGGACAATAACTGAACTCACCCACTGGAATGTTATGCACATCCAGAGCTGCTGAACTGAAATCTCCTTTTGCCTTAAAATTCCATTCCTAATTATTCCACTGTAGTTTAAACCAAGTCTTGGGTTAGATAAGATATTCTGCAGTGCACCTTGTCTCAGAACCACACAGGTAATTTTTACTTCACATTTTTTTTCTTTCTCAGGACACATCCAGGGCAGTTGAACACCAGTGTTCCTTGCTGTTACATTTGTGTATATGTTACTGTTATTACATTTGGGATCATGATCTAGAAAAAGGGATTGATTAGACAGAATAGCTGCCAAATGGTACCTAAAGCCAGACCTAATTCAGGGCTATCCTTGTATTTTTCTGCCCTAGTTCCTTATATCTTGTTGCCCTGTCTCTGCTCTCTTTCAATATCAATGTGCTAAGGACCTCTAGGCATAATATATTCCTGGCCAGGATTAGTAAGTCTCCTGTTTTTCTCTTTAAGCTACAGTGAGAAGGAAGAAAAAAGTATCTTAGTCTAATATTTTCTTAGATTTCTCTTCTGATGCATTTTCTAGGCTTTTGCATAGCATATGTAGTGGTAAAGCTAAGCTTTGCTTTTTCCTGTTTTAGGGTTATCTTAATTCCACCTCTCCAAGGATTTTTAGTTGCCAAATTTAATATGTTTTCCCCAATAGTCTTAATATTTCTTGACATATTTGTAACATTTAAAACTGTTATCTATCCTCTTCTCTTAGATTTATCTCCTCTGACTTTTAATGACAATGCCCCTCCTGATTTTCCTCCTACCTGGATAACTACTGTTAAATGTCCCTGGATAGATTAGAAAATACATATATTCCTCTAAATAAAGTTGTTCCTCAAAGCTTGAAGTTTTTAAGAGCTCTAAGAATGACCCAGTTCTCTTTTGCATCTTTATTCTATCTGTAAGATTTTCCCTTAAGTTTCTTGCTCAGAGTAGCACATGATTATTTTAAATTGAATGTCCCAGAGATATTTAAAATATATCTAAATCTGATTTATTTTATCCTAAACTTTCACATTTTCTAATCTTCAATTTATGTCAAAACATCATCTTTCTAGTCTCTTAGCTTCAAAATCTTAAAAGATTAGATTTCCATTCATCCAATCAGATGCCAAATCTTGCTGCTGTTTCTACCTTCAGTAGCATACTTTCCCTCTAGACCGTTTTTTTCCCACTACCATAACTATGACCAGTTCAATCTCTCATTGGCACTCAGCTACATCATTAGAACAGCTCCCTAACTGATTTCTCTAAGTTTCTCACCACTTCAAGCCATCTAACCTACTACTGTAACTGATTGTCATTCCTGCTTGTCCTCCTTTCATTAGTTTCATAGCCTATATCATTTATTAAGATACTGTACTCTTTTCTTCATAAACTATTTTCTGTTTCTTTAAAATAATCATGACTTTTCTCTCAGATTACCATGACTGTGTGCTTTATATAGTTTTGTATAAGTATACATATATGTATAATGAATTCATCAACTTCAGTGCATAACATCCTTTCTCCTCAAAGTATTTCTCTTTCTACTGGACGTCAACATACATTTTCATATGCCTTGAAACATTCAAGCTCTGGTTCTTTAACTCAGTTGTTTCCAATGACCTAATCTACTCCATCTCAGCTATACACAGAGATGTTCATACCTTTTCATGTTATTATATGTTGTTAAACTATCATTCCCTAAAATCTGTATTCTCTAACTCTGTTCTTTGTCCTAATGATTGTCACGTTCCCCAGTGCTAAATTCATTTTCAGACCAACTGTGCACTACACCATATTTTCTTCCTCTTCTTGATCTCTTAAGGGTTCTTTTCATGATGAAATACACCATCTTCCTACACCATTATACTCCATTAATCTTACCCTGTCAAGTCTTTTCCTTGTATTACTACCATTAAATTAATAGTAAAATTAAATGTGACCTTTTCAAGTTGGATTTGGAGGTAAAATCTTATGGTTTAAATGTTGTCTTTCCTTTGTTATCCTCTCTGAGAGGCAAATACTTCCCATCTCTGAGACACAATTTTCTGATTTGTAAGATGTCAGTTAAGATAGATAATCTAAGGTACATTTTATAACTAAAAAATCTAAATGTTTTAAAGAATACTGCAAACATCCTTCCTTCTATTTTAAATATTCTCATTTTATTGTGGAACATTAAAAAGAATCAATGATATGAATTCAGAAAGATAAACCTCTTACTCTATAGTTGGCCATGTCATTTCCAATGAAATGTGTGAGATAGTAGTGCATTTACATTCCCAAAAGGTTATAGTTTAGTGAAGTCCCTCAGACGGTGAAGAAATTACTTATTTTAGCCATATAAGAGCTTATTTTGCAGGCTTGTTTAGTAATTTTCATTTGTTTCCTCCCTGGGCCTGAGTCATGAGGTTTTAGACCTATAATTCACCATTTACAGCAGCCACTTCACCCTAGAAAATTCTTTCTATACATTTTGATATTTCTGGAATGTAAGATTCCCCCCTCTCCTTTGTCATTTTACCCTCACTGGTCAAAGTACATTTATAGAGGTAGGGGAGGTCAGTTTCTCCCCGATTTTTCTTTGTAAAAAACAGCCAAAATGGCAGAGACAAGCCAAGCATGATCTTAAGTGCTCCTGGATTTCCCTCAGAGTTAACATGAACCAAGCCTCTTAACAGAATTTGATCGACAAAACCCAGAGAAGAACCTAAGATAAGAACATCTACCAACAAGGTCTGTCTCATGGGAGTGTGGGAAATCTGGGTATAGAAAGCAGAAAGCAGAGAGCCAGAACACAGTTAGCAGGATGAGGTCTGGTGAGTGACCTGAGAACAGCTGCAAAAGCATTCACTGGGTGCATAGCAGCAGGGAGAGCTCCAGCACAGATGTGTTTACTGTGTAGGGTGGGAGAGCTCCAGCTTAGCTATATATCTATTTGGTTAATATAGCTGGTCTTGAAGATCAGATCTGTGAGCCACCATGTTTTCAGCATAGGTTGAGTGTTTCCTGCTGAGTCTCCTCCCCCCATTCCTGTGGCAGAAAGTAACTCTTAACAGAATAAACACAGTAAAAGCACCCCATCCCCTTCCCCAGGCTCAGGTGTGATCACAGATCTCCTCCAGTGCTGATTGAGGATTACGTAGAATAACTACATAACCGGAGAACACAGCTTACATTGTTCAAGGTTAAGCCAGATAACTCTGCTCCCTCCACCACCACTCCCCCAGACCTAGGGAGTGGGTCTCTAATCAAGATCACAGATACTCCAGAGAAATCATCTAGCAGTCCCTATGGACAAGTCCACTTGAAGTTCCTAATCCCAGTGAGCAAAGCCTCTTGAGATCTCAACAACAAACATCTGTGAACCATCCTCGCTCCCAAAAAAAAGATCCTAGGAAAATGAAGAAAGCCCAGTGTAAGCAGGATCTATTGAATGTTTCCTTGAAGACAAGGGTGCTAAATCAGAGAAAACTACAGATATGATACAGATACAGAATACGAATTATTCTACAACTCAGAAAAACTTCTTAGAAGAGACGAGGAAGGAGATAAAAACCAATTGGAAAAACTGGGAAGTGAAATGTGAGAGAAAATTAAACCTTTCAAAAAAGAAAATTATCATCTTGCAACAAGAAATCAAAAATATAATTGTACAATTGCAAAAAAGAAAATAAGTCTCTGATTATCACAAATGTGCAAATAGAAAAATCCTTTAAAATAGAATTTACCTATTTGAAAAGGAGTTACAAAAAGTAAATGAAGAAAATTTGCCTCAAAAATAGTTTGGAATCTATGGAAACTGAGGACTTCAATAAAGAACAAGAATCTTCTAAACAAAACCAAAAAAACCAACAAAAAAGTAGAAAATGTAAAATAGCTCATCAGCAAAACAATTGACATAGAGAATAGATCCAGAAAATACAACTTCATAATCACTGGGTTTCCTGACAACTGAGGAGATAAACAGGCTGGATTCCATACTTCAGAATATTGTGAAAGAGAATTGCCCTGATATCTTGGAAACAGAGGGCAAAATAGTTATTGAAAGAATACATTGATCCCTTCCCAAAAGGGATGCCAGAATGAAAGCAAGAAAGGCTATTGTGGCCAAACACTGGAAATATCAGATAAAAGAGAAAAATCCTGCAAGCAGTAAGAAAGAAACAATTTGGATACCAACAGTCAAATTTAGGATTACACAGGACCTGGTTTCATGATAATTAAGGGATTGAAGGGCTTGGAATGCAATTTTCCAAAGAGCAGGGGAATTTGTAATGCAGCCAAGAATTCACTATCCAGAAAAACTGAGCCTTCTCTTCCAGGGAAAAAGATAGACATTCAAGGAAATAGGAGACTTCCATCATTTCCTGATGAATATGGCTATTTTCCAACCTGGGAGAAAGATTCTCTTAACCCTTGAACATTATAACTCTATTAGAGAGAATATACTTAACTGGAAGAAATGGATACTCAGCACTTGTTCGTGATTCTGACACAATGACTTAAAAACAATATTTCCTTCAAGGGGGGACCAGTAAAGAGATTGGAAGTTGGAGGAGATTGAAAGGGGTGAATCACATTACATGAAGAAGTACAGAGGACCCATAGCAATAGAGGGGAAGAGGGCAGGAGGTGAGAACTGCCTGAAACTTACTCTCATTAGATTTGACTCTAAAAAGGATTAACATACACATACTCAGTTAAGGAATAAAACTTATCTTACCTTTCAGTTATTAAAAGAGGAAAAGGGAGGGGGAGAGAAAAGGGAACTAACAGAACAAATGGAAAGAAGTAGGGACAAATAGAAATAGAAACAAGGGCAGGGAGGTAGGATATAATGGAACAAACACCCTGAAGGAGGTGATAGTCAGAAGCAAAATACTGGGAAAAATGGATAAAGGAAAAAAAGGGGGGGGGGAACATACAGAGAGGGAAGATGACATGGATAGCAATAAAGAGTTAGCAATTATAACTTTGAATGTGAATGGGATGAACTCTCCCATACAGCATAAGTGAATAACAGACTGGATTGAAAACCAGAATCTTTCAACTTGCTGCTCACAAGAAACAGATTTGATGCAAAAAGAAACTAATTCTCTTAAAACCTCAACTGGTCAAAAGGAAAGCTCTTTCAAAAATAGAATTCACCAATTACAAAATGAGTTGCAAAAAAAATGGAGAAATGTTTTCCTCTAAAAAAAAAAGAATGGAGTCTGCAGAAACTAATGACTCAATGAGACAGCTAGAGCCTATAAAACAAAACAAAAAAAAGAGAAAAAATAGAAGAAAATGTAAAACATCTCATCAACAAAAACCACTGACCTTGAGAATAGGTCAAGGAGGGGCAATTTGAGAATTATTGGACTTCCTGAAAACATTGAAGAGAAAAAAAAGACTAGACTTCATCTTACAGGATTTAGTGATAGAAAATTGCCCTGATATCATGGAAACCAGAGGGCAAAGTAGTTATTGAAAGAATACATCAATCCCCTCCAGAAAGAGATCCTAAAATGAAAACGCCAAGGAATCTGGTGGCCAAATTCCAGAACTATCAGATAAAGGAGGAAATCTGGCAAGCAGCCAGAAAGAATCAATTTAAATACCAAGGAACCACAATAAGGATTATGCAGGACCTGCCTGCATCAACATTAAGGGATCGAAGGGCCTACAATGAGATATTCCAAAGAGTAAGGGAACTTGGAATGCAGCCAAAAATCCAGTATCCTGCAAAGCTGGGCATTCTTCTTCAGGGGAAAGATGGACATTTAACAAAATGGAAGAATTCCAAAAATTCCTGATAAAAGACCAGAGCTAAATAGACAATTTGGACATCAAACAGGAGGCTCAAGAGATACATGAAAAGGTTAAAAAAGGGGTAAAGAAAAAAACTGATATCTAGTAAGTTGAAACTGGCTATATCCCAGCATGGGAAAAGATTCTTGTAACTTTGAAAATTATAACTTGAACAGAGAGAATATACCTAGCCAGAAGTGATGGACACTCATGACATATCCATGAGACTGCTATCCAATGGAATAAAACTGGCTATGATCCTACTGGGGAAAAAGACTCTAATAACTTTCAAGTATTGTAACTGTATTTGATAGAATGTATTTAACAGGAATTGATGGATGCTCAGAAGGTTTTGGACTCGGACAAAATGATTTAAAAACACTTTCTCCTTAAAAAGGGGGAAAAGAAGGAGAGGAAAGGAGGTAGGGGATTGAAGGGTTAAGTATCATTAAATTGAGATATACAAAATTTCTATGGTAATAGAAGGAAAGAAGGGAGGAGATAAGAAGCTGCTGAATCTTCTTCACATCAGACTTGGCTTAAAGTTAACTTACACACATACTCAGTTAACTTAAAAAATCTTACCTTTCAAATGTTAAAAGGGGGAAAAGAGGAGGGGTCAGAGAATGGGAGGGGCAGAAAAAAGGGGAATTAACAGAAGCAAGGGAAAGAAAAAGGTATAAGGGGGAGGGGGAACTAAAGGCTAGGGCGAAGCTATAGGAGGACTAACACACTGATGAGGGTGGTATTCAGAAACAAAATACTGGTGAATATGGATAAGGGGGTAAAAGGGAAAAATACAGAGGGAAGATAGCATAGAAGTCAATAAAGAGTTAGTAATTATAACTTTGAATATGAATGGGATGAATTCTCCCTTAAAATGTAAGCGAGTAGCAGAGCAGATTAAAAAACAGAATTCTACAATATGTTTCTTATGAGAAACTCATTTGAAGGAGAGAGAGAGATACATATAGAGTAAAGGTAAAAGGTTGGAGCAAAATATATTTTGCTTCAACTGAAGTGAACAAAGCAGGGGTAGCAACCCTTATCTCAGAAAAAGGAGTTGCAAAAATAGATATCATTAAAAGAGATAAGGAAGGAAACCATATCCTCCTAAAAGGCACTATAGATAATAAAGTGATTTCAATACTTTATATAGATAGATAGATAGATAGATAGATAGATAGATAGATAGATAGATATAGATATAGATATAGATATAGATATAGATATAGATATATATGAACCCAATGGGATAGTAGTATCCAAAATCATAGAGGGGAAGTTGAAAGAACTACAGCAGGACATAGACAGAAAAACTACTATTGGGAGACTTCAATGTCCCACTCTCAGATCTAGATAAATAAGATCAAAAAATAAACAAGAAAGAAGTTAAGGAGGTAAATACATTATTTAAAAAACTGGATATGATAGACTTATGGAGGAAATTGAATGGGGATAGAAATGCATATACCTTATTCTCTGCAGTACATGGTACATATACAAAAATTGATCATATACTAAGGCATAAAACCCTAATGATCAACTGCAGAAAGGCAGAAATACTGAATATTTCTTTCTGAGATCACAATACAATAAAAGTCATATGCAATATTTGGCCAGGGAGATATATAACCAGAACTAATTGGAAACTGAATAGCCTCATTTTAAAGAATTAATGGATCAAACAACAAATAATAGAAAGAATTAATTATTTCATCCTAGATAATGACAATAATGAGACAACATATCAGAACCTACAGGATTCACTCATAGCGACTGTCAGGGAATATATTATATCTTTAAATGCTTAACTGAATAAATTAGAAAAAGAAGAAATCAATGAATTAAATATGCAACTTAAAAAATTAGAGAAAGAACAAATGAAATATCCCCAATTAAATACCAAATTCAAAATTCTAAAAATTAAAGGATAAATTAATAAAATTGAAAGCAAAGAAATATTGGATTAATAAATAAAACCAAACGTTGTTCTTATGGAAAAACCAATAAAATTGATAAATCTCTGGTCAATTTCATTTAAAAAAAGAAAGAAGAAAACCAAATTACTTGTGTCATAAATGTAAAAGGTGAACTCACCACCAATGAGTAGTAAATTAAAGAAATAATTCAAAATTATTTTTTCCAAATCTATGCCAAAAATTTTGACAATCTAAGTGAGATGGATGAATATTTAAAAAAATATAAGTTTCCCAAGTAAAATGAAGAAGAGATTAAATACCTAAACAACCCTATCTCAGAAAAAAGATAATCAATAAGCCATCATTGAATTCCCTAAAGAAAAAATCTCCAGAGCCTGATGGGTTCACAAGTGAATTTTACCAAACTTTTAAGGAGCAATTGATTCCAATTTTATATAAACTCTTTGGAAAAATAGGGGAAGACAGAAGTCTGCCTAACTCTTTCTATGAAACCAATATGGTGCTGATACATAAACCAGGAAGTGGAAAACTAGAGAAAGAGAATTACAGACCTATCTCCCTGATGAATATACATGCAAAAAATATGAAATATAATCTTAGCAAAATGAGTATAAGTTATCACTATGATAATACATTTTGACCAGCTAGGATACATCCCAGGAATGCAGGTTTGGTTCAATTTTGGGAAAACTGTGAGCATAATCAATTATATAAAGAACAAAGCTATCAGAAATTATATGATCATATCAATAGATGCTGAAAAAGATTTTAACAAAATACAGCACCCATTCCTACTAAAAACACTAGAGAGTGTAGGAATAAATGTACTGTTTCTTAGAATAATAAGAAGTATCTATCTGAAACCACCAACAAGCATTATATTCAATGAGGAGAGGCTAGAGGCATTTCCATTAACATCAGGGGTGAAACCAGCATGTGCATTATCAGCACTACTATTTAATACTGTATTCAAAATAAACCCTCATAAATCCTTAACATCTCCATATTTGAATAACAAGATGCAGCAGGAAGAGCTAGAAAGAGAAATGCCATTCAAAGTAAGCTCAGACAATATAAAATCCCTGAGAGTCTATTTGCCAAGGCAAACTCAGAAACTTTTAGAAAAGAATTGCAAAACACGTCTCACACAAATTAAATCAGATTTAAATAACTAGACAAACATCAACTGCTCATGGTTAGGTAGAGCTAATATAATAAAAATGACAATTCTACCGAAACTAAACTAACTGTTTATTGCCATAGCAATCAAAATTCCCAAAAGTTACTGCAATGAGTTAAAAAAAAGTAAGTAAAACAAGTAAATTCATATTGAGAAATAAAAAGTCAAGAATTTCCAGGGATTCAATGAAAAAGATGAAAAAAAAAGTGAAAAAGAAGGGGGCTTAGCCCTGCCTGATCTAAAATTATGTTATAAAGCATCAGTCAACAAAACTGTCTGGTATTGGCTAAGAAATATTGTGGTGGAGTGAAATAGAATAGGTGCAATAGCACGAAACGATTATAATAATCTACTGTTTGATAAACCCAAATAGTCCAGCTATTGGGATATAAACTCTCTCCTTGACAAAAACTGCTGGGAAAATTGGAAGTTACTGGAAGAAATTTAAATTATGCCAACACCTCACAGCCTATACCAAGATAAGACCCAAATGGATACAGGTTTAGACATAAAAAACAATACTATAAGCAAATTAGAAGATCAAGGACTGGTTTACCTGTCAGATCTATGGAAACAGTAACAATTTTATGAATAAGGAAGAGATGGAGAACATCACTAAAAACAAACCAGATGATTTAGATTACATTAAATTAAAAGCTTTTTCGCAGACAAAACCACTGTAGCCAAGATCAAAAGAAATGTATTAAACTGGGAAACAGTCTTTACAACTAATGTTCCTAACAAAGGACTCATTTCTAAAAAATACAGAGAACTGAGTCATATTTTTTTAAAAAGCCGTTCCCCAATTGACAAATGGTTAAAGGATATCCAAAGGCAATTTACAGATGAAGAGATCATAACAATCCATAGTCATATGAAAAATTGATCTGAATCAATAGTTATAAGAGAAATGCAAATTAAAGCTCCTCTGAGGTACCAACACACACCCCTCAGACTGGTAAATATGACAATTTGATCATTGTTGGAAGGGTTGTGGAAAATCTTGGACACTATTACATTGTTGTTGGACCTGTGAACTCATCCAAACTTTCTGGAGAGAACTTTGGAATTATACCCCAAGGGCAAAAAAATTGTGTGTAACCTTTGATCCAGCAATACTACTACTGGGTCTATAACCTGTAGTGATGATGAAAAAGGGTAAAAACATCACCTGTACAAAAATATTCATAGCAGCCATGTTTGTGGTGACAAAGAATTGGAAATCAAGTAAATGTCCTTCAATTGGGGAATGACTTAGCAAACTTTGGTATATGTATGTCATGGAACACTATCGTTCTATTAGAAACCAGGAGGGATGGGAATTCAGGGAAGCCTGGAGAGATTTGCATGAACTGATGCTGAGTGTGATGTGCAGAACTAGAAAAACATTGTACAACCTAATAGCAACATGGGGGCAATGATCAGCCTTGATGGACTTGCTCATTCAATCAGTGCAACAATCAGGGACAATTTGGGGCTCTCTGAAATGAAGAATGCCATCTGTATCCAGAGAAACATCTGTGGAGTTTAACAAAGACCAAGGTCTATTCCCTTAAATTTACAAAAATAAAACAAAAAAAAAACTGATATCTTATTGTCTTATCTTGCTATCTCTTATACTTTATGTTTCTTCTTAAAGGATATGATTTCTCTCTCATCGCACTCAATTTGGTTTAATGTATACTATGGATACAATGTATAGACTGACAAACTGTCTTCTGTGGGGGTGTGGGTGGAGGGAATTAAGATTGGGGAAAAACTGTATAACTCAAAATAAATAAATAAAATCTTTAATAGAAAAAATAAAATAAAATGCACAAGATTATAGAGGAAACCAATTACACTGAAATGTAGTTATCCAAATATTTTTCAAAGGCCAAGCTAATATAATACAAATAACATTTCTACCTAAATTGAACTACTTATTTATTGCCCTACCATCAAAATTCCAAAAAATTACTCTAATGAAGTAGAAAAATTTTAAGTAAATTCACATGGAGAAATAAGAATTCAAACATTTCCAGGGATTTAATGGAAAAAAAGTACAAAAGAATGTGTCAGTCTACCCGATCAAAAACTATATTATAAAGCATCAGTCATCATCAAAACTATCTTGTATTGGCTAAGGAATAGAATGGTGAATCAGTGGAATAGATTAGGTGCAAAAGATATAGTAGGAAATGATTATAGTAATCTGCTTTTTTTAGCTTTTTGCAAGGCAAATGGGGTTAAGTGGCTTGCCCAAGGCCACATAGCTAGGTAATTATTAATTGTCTGAGGCTGGATTTGAATTGATCTCAGGTACTCCTGACTCTAGGGCCAGTGCTCTATCCACTATTTCACCTAGCCACCCCAGTAGTCTGCTTTTTGATAAACCCAAAGTCTAGTTTCTGGGATAAAAACTCTCTCTTTGATAAAACAGTAGGAAAAATTGGAAGTTAGTATGGTAGAAACTTACATTAGACCAACATCTCACACCCTATATCAAGAGAAGATCAAAATGAGTACAGGTTTGATACCTAAAAGCCAATATTATAAACAAACTTGGAGATCAAGGAATAGTTTATCTGTCAGATCTATGGAAAGGGAAGCAGTTTATGGACAAGGAAAAGATAGAGAAAAGCAAAAAAATTCAAACTAGATAATTTTGATTACATTAAATTAAGAAACTTTTGCAGAGATAAAACCAATGTAACCAAGATCAAATGAAATGTAAATTGGAAAACAATTTTTATAACTAGTATTTCTGACAAAGGACTCATTTCTAAAGTATATAGAGAACTGAGTCAAATTTATATTTTAAAAAAAGCCATTCTCCAATTGACAAATGGTCACAGGATATGCAGAGGCAATTACAAATGAGGAAATCAGAACAATCCACAGTCATATGAAAAATTGCTCAAAATCATTACTTATTAGAGAAATGAAAATTGAAACATTTCTGAGTTACCAATTCATACCTCTCAGACTGGCCAATATTTCCATAATGTACAATGATCAATGTTGGAAGGAATGTGGGTAATCTGGGACAGTAATACATTTTTGGTGGAGTTGTGAACTCATACAATATTTCTGGAGATCTATTTGGAATTATGCTCAAACGGCAATAAAAATGCATATACCCTTTGATCCAACAATACCACTACAGGGTCTATACCCTGAAGACATCATGAAAAAGGCTAAAGACATCACTTGTACAAAAATATTCATAGCAGCTCTGCTTGTGGTCATAAGGAATTGAAAAATATGTGAATGTCCATCAATTGGGGAATGACTGAAAAATTGTGTAATATCTACATTATGGAACACTATTGTTCTATTAGAAACCAGGATGGGAATTCAGAGAAGCCTGAAATGATTTATATGAACTGATGCTGAGCAAGATGAGCAGAACCAGAAGAACATTGTACAGCATAATAGCAATATGGAGTTGCTTATCAATCTTTATGGATTTGCTCATTTCATCAGTGCAACAATAAGGGACAATTTGAGGGTTTCTGGGAATGAGAATATGATCTGTATCCAAAGAAAAAATTATGTACTTTAAAGAAAGGCCAAAGACTATTACCTTTAATTTTAAAAAAGTCATCTTTTTATGTAATTTTGCTATAATGTATATTTTCTTTTTTCCTTTAGGATATGGTTTTTCTCTCAACACATTCAATTTTGGTAAATGTTATAGCATCGAAACAATGTAAAGACTATCAGATTGCCTTCTGTGGGGGTGGGTGGACAGAAGCTCAATTGGGGGAAAATGTAAAATTGGATAGAAATAAAAATAATTTTTTTAAAAAAATTAATGTTTTTACCTCATCCTACACATTTTGGTATGTTCCCTCATTATTGTCACTATTTTTAATGAAATTAATGTTTGTTTTTAACGATTTGTTGTTAGACCTACTAATTCTTTATTAATAGACTATTTAGTGTCCAATCAATTTTTTTATTCTATCTTTCCTTGGCTTTTCATTGCACATAATTTCTATTGTATCTTCATTTCTAAAGGATGTATTTAAAGTTCAGCTTTATTTGCATTTAATTGAGTGTTTTTTTTAACTCTCTAATACATGATCAATTGTTCTACAGATGCCTGGTACTCCTGAGAAATATGGCATATTCTTTTCTATTCCCATTCACTTCTCTCAAGAAACCCATCATCTTTAATGTTTCTAAAATTCTCTTCTCCTCTTTTTCTTTTTTCTTGTATATTTTGTTGCTAGAGTTACCTAATTCTCAAATAAAGAGAGATTGAAGTCCCCTACTAATATATTATTGCTGACAATTTCTTTTTTAATGCGCTTCCAAGATTTTGAATGCACATATATTTAATACTGAGAGTATTTCATTGTTAATGTACCTTTTAGTCAAATGCACTTTCCTTTCTTATCTTTTAAAATCACTTCTATTTTTGTTTTTTCCTTGTCTGAGATGAAGATTGCTACAGCTGACTTTTTTTAATTCAACAGAAACATATTATATTCTGTTTCAGTCTTTTTTATCTAGTCTGCATACATCTCTCTTCTTTAAAATTATTTCTTGTAAACAACATATCATAGGATTCTGGTTTTTATTTCACTATTATAATATACTTCCATTATAGAAGTGAGTTCATATCATTCATTTTTACTATTATAATAACTAACTCTGAACTTCCTTTATCCTAGTTTTCCCATTTTTACATTTTTTTTCTTCTTTCACACTATTCTTCATTATCAGTTTTGCTTCTACCACAACCTATCTCAATCTGACTTCACTTCTGTCAGGATCCCTTGTTCTTTCCCATTTCCCCTTCAGTTTCTGTCACTTGTGCCCTTCATTATATCACCTCTTCCTTACATTTTCTTTCTTCACTTCCCCTTCTGCATCCCTGTAGGGTAAGATAAATTTCTAAACCAATTGAGATGTATGTTATTACCTCTGAGTCAAATAAGATGAGAATAATATTAAATCAATGATCATACCCTGCCTTTTTTTCCTCACCACTATAAAAGTCTTTTTTTCCTCTTGGTGTAATCCAGTTTACCCTACTCTACCTCCCCCTTTCTTCTTCCACTGTGATGCTTTTATCATATTTTAATTGCTTTTTTATATAATCACATTAAAATTAATATATGCTCACAGATTCTGTCTATGTTGATTGGTTGGTCCTTGTCCTTTATTATGGAAGAAGAACAATATGACATCAATATGTTAGAGACCAGTTACCAACTGTGACTGGTCATATACCAAGACAAGCTAGGAATTCTCTAACTTAAGTTGGGTCCAAACAGTACATGTGATTAGTCTAAACTTACACATTTAACATTTCCTTTAGGCTGTTTCAATTCTACCGTGCTCAGAGAGCACAACACTGTTTCAAATGAGGGCATGCCATGATGAACAGTCCTTTCCCAGTGTCTTCCATGCTGCACAATGAATTCCAGATTCCTTAATAGAGACCCTCAGGGTATCCTAGTATCACTTCTTCTGATGCTCCTGTGAGTACTTAACTTCTGTGAGTTCACCATAAAATAGTCTTTTTGACAAGGATATATTTGTCTTTTGAACAATGTGACCAGTTCAAAATAGTTGTTCCCTTTACAAAAGAGTTTGTATACTTGATAGTTTAGTTTCAGAAAGGATCTCAGTGTCTGGTATCTAATCCATTCAGCCAATCTTCAGAATGTTCATAAGACAATTTAAATGGAAGCAATTCAGTTTGAAGATATGACTCTGGTAGACTATCCAGGTTTCACAGGCATACAGCAATGAGATCAGCACTGTTCTTTAGATATTCAATTTTTAGTCAGTCTAGTACCCCTTCTCACTCACACTTTCAGAGCCCTCCAAATACTGAGTTAGCTCTGGAAATGCATGTATCAGTCTCATTATCAATATTTACCTTCTTGAAAAGTTCACTGCCCAAGTAAGTGAGCTTACTTCCGAAACTTCTCCAACTAATTGTTCTGTGTATGGATGGTGTGATGCTGGCTGATAGAGGACCTGTGTTGTCTTGGTGTTAACTGTTAGGTCAAAATTATTGCATCTCAGCTTCAGAAGCTTGCATTTAATGGACAATTATCTTCAAACAGAAAACCTTGTATCAACACTCCCTCCACTATTGTCTTGGCTTCTCACCTTTTCAAGATAAATAATTTAATGGCAGTGTGATAGTTGATCTTGATGATATGTTCATTGTCAGCAAAGGTGTTTGATAATAGGACTGAAAACATCATGCTAAAAAACAAGGGAGTAAGGAAATCAGGAAATCACAAGAGCTGTCTACTATAGAGAAAGCAGACTAAAGGCTGCCGTTAGATTGACTTAAAAATATAGATGAATTTCTTCATGCAAACACATTTTAACATATTTTTTCATAAGCCCCCATGACCTTATCAAAGATTTCAGTCAGACTGCCAAACATTGTATACAAACCTCTATTCTGCTCCTGACATTGTTCTTGGAGCTATCAGGCAGTAAACACCATATTGATTATTCTTGAATCTTTTCTGTAGCCACACTGGCTCTCAGGTAGGTGAGCATATTCCAAATGAGGGATCAACCTGGTAACTCCTTTGGCAATAAACTTGATAGCAAGGCCAAAAAAAAAAAAAAAACCAGCCCTTTTCCACTATGAGAGATGAACAATAGATGTATCTTGAATGCCTGGGGGATAACCTCTTCATAACAATTAATCTGGAAAATTTCAGTTAGTTATTCTGTGAGTGATAGACCATCCACTTTGTAAATCACAGCTACAACAGGATCAGCATGAGATGCTTTGCCACATGAAAGTAACTCAACGGCTTCAAATCTTCTAATTCAGTTGGAACTCCAGTTAGGGACATTTGGTTCAACTTGAGGTAAACAGTCAATGACTTGTGCATTGATTGATGATGGTCTGTTAATAACACTATGGAAGTGTCCAGTTCATGTCTCTAGGATCATGTCCCTAAGATCAATGTGGGTCTATCAACACTGAGTAGTTAAGATGCACTTTGGCCCATTGATAACCTTCAGTGAATCTTAAAAGAACTTTTGATTTACTCTCTGTCTTAAACTGAATTTTATCTGCCTTCTAACTGAGCCAAATATTCTGAATCTCTCAGTTTTGAAGAAATTCCATACTACCTTCTTATAAAGGAATGATCTATCTTGCTGATAACCTCTGTGGAGTTGTTGTTTCTCATTTAGTAGATCGTGTATATCTCTGTCATTTTCATCAAAACCAATCTAGATGCTTGTGAGTATTCTAACTCAGATAGACAAATGTATCTATCTACTCCTTTATTTCTCCAGTGTTATCAACTCTACGTTGGCTTAACTTTCTCTCCAAATTCCTGTCAGAGAAACACTCTAATCTCTTGACATTAATTCTTCAAGAAGTAATTTTGCCTTGGATCTATTGCTTTGTCTGAATGTGAATATTTTGCTTGGAGAATATGAACCTGTGATAAATCCATCACTCTGCACCACCCACCAACTTTAGCACTATCACATCCTTTTTTTTCTCCTCTCCTTTAATAGTCTATTAGTTGTCAACGTTTGCTGCAAAGGTACAATATCAAAGTTTTATTGTGTTTAGGTTATCAAAGACAGTTTTTGTAATGAGGTCATAAGATGTGCAAATCTTCAATAGTGAATGACCATTATTATTTCTGTTTCTAACTCAGGTTTTCCCAAGAACTCCCTACCATGTATTTTTGCTTTTGTTTTTTTTTTTTTTGCTTAGTTGACCTCTACTCCTGAGATACAGGAGACACTGTTCTAAGTTTCTTATACTGTAGGACCAATATTGATTTTTTTTTTACTCTAAGGTTTCAGGTGCTAGCAGCTTTCTCTCCTACTGAGATGGGCCAACTTAGTATCTTTCATGCTTTTCTGGGTTTCTGGGGTTCTCTATATGCCTTCCTATCTGGAAAAGTGATCACACAATGGCCAATTATGGTGTAGACCTGTTGAGCCAAGAATGAGTTACCTTAGTTAGTGATCTGTGCTCTTATAAATAGGCTCCCACTCACCTCTTCACATCTATCTGCACTGGGTTATACTCCTCTTTTACTCAAATCAGACAGATATTTCCTGAAGTCCTAAGGATAGCTTGAGCAGGAAAATTATTTCACTCTTTCTTTTTGTAAATTTTGTCACTCCAGAGTCTGTTTAGATGCTTTATTTAATGTTTTTTTTCTGAGAGAATGCATTCAATATATGAAGAATGGCCAAGGCAAAGTTCATGGAATTGAAGGATGTCATGTCAAATGTGAAGAATAGCATATATGTCAATATGGGCAGTATATAGAATACATAGAACTTGTAGAATAGAGGCCCACATAATAATATTAGAAAAATTTAATGGAGCTTGGTTATAAAGGATATTAAATGGAAAATAGCAACTTTGACAAACATATCAACTAAATAATGCTCTATAATAGCATAAAATAGAAGAGGGCAAGGATTTTCTATTTTTTCATTCTATTCCCAGCTTTTTGTATATGTATGCAATCAATACTTATTGACTGATTACAGTCAAATTCAGACAAAGGCAATTTATATTTAATCAACACTTTAAACAAACAAACAAAAACACTATTCTATCAAAGTGCCTATTACAAAGTTCCTATTTCTTTAAATGCTTGTTGTTTCATTGAAATAAATTATATGATTCTTTGATCTTGTAAAATCAATGGAAATTATTTCCAAGATGATTTGTGGAAGAACAGAAAACAAAATATCTATGGCACTAAAATGGATCCCTGGGGAAAAGTAAATCTGTCTTCATTGAAATGCATGACCAGAAAAGAAGGTATGGGAATTGTGTAGAAATCAAGAGGGGTAGTAAAGGACAACTATGTGGAGGAGGCCAAATCCAAAGAGGTGGGAATTATTTTTATTTTGTTAATTTTATTTTGTTTTAGCGAAAATACCCTTATGCTTTAACAATAGAACTCTGGTCATGTGGGGCTAAAGAAGTATACTTGAACTAATGAGAAAGGAAGCATTGCCCAGCAGAGACCCAGGTCTTGCCTGCAAGCTTCACATTGCCCTATTCTATGTCTTTAAAACTACTGTTTGTTGGGGATGGTTAGGTGGCACAGGAGATAGAGTACTGGCCTTGGAGTCAGGAGTACTTGATAAATCTGGCCTCAAGCATTTCATAATTACTTAGCTGTGTGACCTTGGGCAAGCCACTTAACCCTGTTTGCCTTGCAAAAACCAAAAATAAAAAAAAGTACTATTGTTCATCAATTTCACTCAGTTTAACTCAACATGAAGTTTATTTGTGTGTATGAAAAATTAATTTGTAAAAGCTACTTCTTTATGTTAATCCTTTAATACCTGAAGGCAATTATTCAACCTTCTTCAGACTAAGTGATTTTAATTCTTTTGGCTTTTCCTTATACATTCCATTATTCTAGCCCCTTCATGGGCAGAATGGGTAAAGTTTTCCTTCCTTTTCAAGAATCTAGGGTATTTGATACATGAAGTTCATCTCTGTTCTCAGATGACCCATTTAATTCTTAAACATTATTTGCTTCCTGAGGAGATAAGAGTACATATATAATCTAAAGTTGCATTTATCCAACATGTAGCAAAAATAAAAATAAATAAAGCATTATTGTCCATGCATAAACCTGAGTCACATTTTCTAAGGAAGGCTTGCAGTTTTTGTGGAGGAGACAGTGAGCACAAATTCACAGAACCTAGTAGTCATATGACTAGTGCCCTTGACTCTAAACTACAAGTTTTGATGTCCTTGATGACTATAGGGAAGAGTTTTCACCTTACTTTATATTCTAGGGGAAAAAAGCTTTTCTGCAGGGTCTCAATAATCTGCTTGATGTAGCTGCGACTCTTCTGCCTCCAGAAACCTCTGCCCAGATTCAGGGATTGTGATACATGGTTTGTGACAAATGCAGGAGTCAAATCTTTTTTTGTGTAAATCAGAGGAGAAACCTGTGTAAAACCATTTTTCAAGGAGGAAGTGAGATTTGGGGTTGTCCTGATGAAGGGTAATTCCTCTCTATATATGACCATTGAAAATATAGTTACTCTGTATGAACCTCTGAATGACTTCATGTTCAGCCAGCTGATCATACAGAGCACCTCCTCCAACGAGTATGACTCAGTCTCATCACCTTTCTCCAAGGATAGGCTCTGCTTCTTCTTTCCAATGTTATGCCCATGACTTTTTCTCATTCATCCTCTTAGATATGTCCTTGAAGTCCTGGAATAAGCACCACAGAAAGTCTTGTTGCTTTCTATACCTCACTTTGTTGTTGAGGAGCCACGGGAAATCCCCTTCTTTGCTCCATTTGTCACCCAGTGTAGGTCATGTGCCTGCTGAAGCAGCAAGAGCAGCTCCTCTCCACAGCAGAGTTCGCTGGCAGGTCCTAGGAATACTTTCATCATCATTTCACTGTTTCACAGTTTGTTTCATCTTCATCCTCCCACCTTTTCTCTTCTGTCTCCAAGTCGGATTCTGCATTGTCTATTGTGAACTCTCCTTCCCTCTCTTCTTCTGTCAAATATGCTCAAGAAATAATACTGAAGTAGATGGGGATGAGCCAGTGGAGGATCTTCTCTCTCTATTGAATGGATAGCTTCTCCTCTGAGTCATTCTGGTTTTCTTCAATCTGAGATCCTATCAATGAGGCACTGGAATATGGGTACAAACCAAGGAATTGGGTGCATTCCAGTTTCTGTCAGGAAACTGTGTTCCTATTGTCTGGTGGATTTAGAAGGCATAGAGGAGCTGGAGCCCTGCATTAACCCCATGAACCACTCTGAGCCTGGAGCAAGGGAGGTCCAATACCACCAGGATGGATATATTGCACATAATCCCAAGACCTCCAGACCCCATAGCAGCTCCACAATCAACTTTTGGCCAATTTCTCATAGAATGATATCACATAGAGGACTCAACCCCTACACCATGTTTCCCTAAGGACCTATTCATTAAGAAATTCATTTTAATTGGAGCTTCACAGGAAGTTGAAGCTTCATGTGAAATAAAAGATAAAACAGAATATCTTCCATTCAAACCACCCTAGGCTCTTACTTTTTATATTTATTTTGGGTAATATGTGAACTTGATGTTTCAGAGAATATAATTCTGAATTCCACCTTCCATAATATCAACTTTCTCAAGAGTATCTAAAATTTTAAAAACGCATTATCCTATGCCAGATTTTTTTAATAACAAAAGATATAGTTGGTAGGTTCCCATATTGGTGTGTAAAATTAAATTCAGACTCATAAAATAAATGTTTATTTATTTACAAATTTCTTTGATTTACAAATCTCTTTACTTTAGAGTAAAGTCACATAAAAATAGCTATTACATACATAAATTAAACAAAAATATTTTTTACCTCTCAGTGATTGTTTCAGTGGTGTATGCTGTAACAACCTTACAGCTATACTCCTGCTTCTTCAATGCAGAGAATCAAGCCTTGGCCTTTTTAAAAACAAGCAATTAATAAGCAAGCCTTTAGAGCCCACTAGATATTATGATAAGTCCTGGAGATGAAAATATGCAATTTAGATGATCTCTATGCATTTCACATTGTATGTTTATAAGTATATGCAATATATGCATGAAAATATAGCATGGTAATATTGGGGAGAAAAGTAATGTAGCTGGTGATCAAGTCAGAATTCAATAGAAAATGGTTCATGTAATATGAAAACATAAAATTTCATTTAGAGTTTTATTTTTTCCTAATGTGTAAACATTTATTGAAAATGATTTTAAGTCAATGTTCAGGTAAAACTCTTCCCCTTCCCCAATTCTGGCAGTAAACCCATTGAACTTACAAGGACAGTGTAAAAATCCTTTATTTATATTTTTATGGGGGATATGGAAAGGAAATACTATGGGGCAGTTGACTTTTTAACAAAAAAGTTAAGCAAAACTTTAAAAAGATATAAAATTATTAAAAGACATCATAATTTATTTTTAAGGAACATTACTAAATCCCTACTGTTTATAATTGAAACTTGTTTTGGGTTTTTTTTTTTTTTTTTTTTTTTTGTGGAGCAGGACAACCTACAAAGTGATAAGAAGCTGCTAGTAAAATGCATTATGAAGTATGTGAGATACTATTAAGTGTAGAATCAAAGTCCTTAAATGTCATGTAGGATTGTGGAGACAATAGATGACAACATTTTTACAATATTGTTCACCTTTGTCTTTCCAATTTTTAAATTTTTAGTAAAGCACAGATAGATAGATCGATAGATAGATAAATACATAGATAGATAGATAGATAGAGCTCAAAAAACTCATCTCTTAATAGAAATGATTATCATTTCACATGCTTTGACCAAACCAAATCAAAGCCCCAAATGCATTTGGAAATAATAGAGATGGACATTAGCATGCCTAGATTTGTCATATTACTACTTTCTATGTACATTGCTAAAAGGTGCCTAGTGTGACTTCTGGCCAAGATGACAGAAAACAGACAGGCACTGTGATAGGTGTTCTCACTCTCTTTGCACTCAGAAATAACATGAGAGAAACCTCTTTACAGAAATATGGTCAACAAAACCCAGAAAGAGAGCCTAGGAGAAAAACACCTACAAAGAAGGTCTGTCTCAAGGGACCATGGGTGAGCTGGGAGAGGAGAGCAGAGGATCACCACAGGAAAGCCAGAGGGACAGCCTCAGCCATAAAGACTTTGGGGAGTGGCAGGTGGAAGATCCAACTTTAACTGCAGAGTCTTTAGTGGGGGGGGGGGGGGGGAGAGGAGCTACAGGACAGTGAGTTTCAGCACAGAGTCTCAGAGCAGTCCTGGAGATAAAACAGCTGAGCCAAGGACCTCAGCTACATACTTTCAACAGAACCCTTTGCCCAGGACAAACAATAAACAACCCCCCTATCCCCTCAGGGCAACAGAGTTCACTCAACAAAAAGAGATTAACTCCCTGCCCCAGGGCCCAGCCCATTGTTGAAATTCAACTCAGACCTTGCTGCTGAAGACCTCACTCCACAGAAAGCAGCCAGTACCCCCTCCTGGCTGGGCCTTGGAATTATTAAGTCAAGTAAACAAGCCCTCTAAGATCTTCAAAAGCAGACCTCTGAGAACCAGTCCCCCCCAAACACAAGACAAAAAAATGTCAGAAAAAATGGGTGCCCATGGAGAAATTACTTAGAAAAGACAGATTCTAACCCAGAGAGATCTAGCACTGCTAATGAGAATATGAATTGGTCTCCAGCTCAGAAAGACTTCCTTGAAGAAAACAGGAAAGAGTATAAAAATCAATTGGAAAAATTGGGAAAAGGAACTCAAGAGAATATTAACACATTGAAAGAGAAAATTAACATCATGCAACAAAAAAAGCAAATCCTTGGAAAATACAATTGGACAAATACAAAAAGAAAATAACTCTGAGATCTTCAATTGGGCAAAAGGAAAGAGAAAATTATTCTCTCAAATCCTCAACTGGGCAAATGCAAAAACAAAATGATTCTCTCAAAACTACATTTGGACAAATAGGAAAGTCCTTCAAAAAATATAAAAATAAGAATTGAATTGGTGGAAACTAAGGACACCATAAGACAAGAAGATAGTGTTAAACAAAACAACAGATCAAAAATATAGGAAAAAATGTAAAATACCTAATCAGCAAAACCACTGACCTCAAAAATAGATCAAGATGGGAGAATCTGAGAATTATTGACCTTCCTAAAAACACTGAAGAGATTAAAAAGGCTGGACGTAATATTACATGAGTTAATGATGGAAAATTGCCCTGATATCATGGAACCAGAGGGCAAAATAGTTATTGAAAAAATACATAGATCCCCTCAGAAAAGAGATCCTAAAATGAAAACACCAAGGAATGTTGTGGCCAAATTCCAGTACTATCAAATAAAAGAAAAAATCCTCCAAGCAGCCGAAAGAAAAAATAAATAAATATCAATGAGACACAGTAATGATTATTCAGGACCTAGCCACATCAACATTAAGGGATCAAAGTTCCTGCAATGAGATTTTTCCAAAGAGCAAGGGAATTTGGAATACAGCCAAGAATCCACTACCTGCCAAAGCTGAGCCTTCTCTTCCAGGGAAAAATATAGAAATTTAATGAAATGGGAGACTTCCAAGAAAGGACAGAGCTAAATAGAAAATTTGAACATCAAAGAGGAGGCTCAAGATACACATGAAATCTAAAAATTAAAAAAACTGCTATGCAATATGATAAAACTGGATATATATATATAGATATATATAGATATATCTATATATATCTATATCTATATCTATATCTATCTATCTATCTATATATATGCATATATATATATATGCATATATATATATATATATATACATATATACACACCTGGGAGAAAGGGTCTCATAACTCTTGAGAATTGTAACTCCATTAGAGAGAATATGCAAATCCAGAAGTGATGGACACTCACAACTTTTCTTTGAATCATAAAGAATGAATTCAAAACAATACCTTTTTAAAAAGGTGGGGAGTAAGGAAAAGGGAGGTTGGAGGGAGAATGAATGGTATAAATCCCATTACATCAAGAGGTACAAAAGACCTATTGTAACAGAATGGAAGAAGGGAGGAGGTGAGAACCATCTGAATCTTCATCTCACAGACTTGACATAAAGTTAACTTAGGCACACTTAATCAAGTTAAGAAACTTTCCTTACCTTTCAATCATTAAAAGCAAAACAAAAAAAAAGGCAAAGGGGGCCAGGGAGGGCAAGAAAAGGGGGAATTAACAGAAAGAAAGGAAGAAGGGTAAAGAGGAGGGAAAAAGGGGGATAGGGTTACTATAAGAGGGCAAACACACTGAAAGTGGTGGCATTCAGAAACAAAACACTAGGGAATAAGGATAAAGGGAAAAAAGGGGGATAAATATAAACAGAAGGAAGATAGCATAGAGAGTAATATAGAGTTAGTACTTTGAATGTGAATGGGATGAAATCTCCCTTAAAAAATAAGTGGATAGCAGAGTAGATTAATAACCAGAGTACTATAATATGCTACTTACAAGAAACTCATTTGAAGCAGACAGATACATATAGAGTAAAGGTAAATGGTTGGAGAAAAATATATTTTGCTTCAGCTGAAGTGAAAAAAGAAAGGATAGCAATCCATATCTGACAAAGAAACTGCAAAAAGATATTGTTAAAAGAGATTAGGAAGGAAACTATATCCTCCTAAAAGACACCATAGACAATAAAATAATTTCAATACTAAATATATATGTACCCTGGTATAGTATCCAAATTCTTAGAGGAAAAGTTGATTGAGCTATGGAAAGACATAGATTGCAAAATTCTACTAGTGGGAGACCTCAACTTCCCACACTCAGATTTAGATAAATCGAATCTTAAAATAAACAAGAAGGAAGTTAAGGAGGTAAAAAGATTGTTAGAAAACCTAGATATTATAGACTTATGGAAGAAATTGAATGAGGATAGAAAGGAATATATACCTTTTTCTCTTGGCACTTACACAAACATTGACCATGTACTAGTACATAAAACCCTAATGATCAATTGCAGAAAGGCAGAAATAGTGAATACATCTTTCTTAGATCATAATGCAGTAACAATCATATGCAATATTTGCCCAGGGAGATATAGACCCAGAACTAATTGGCAACAAAAAGATCTTATTTTAAAGAATGAGTGGATCAAGTAACAAATTAAAAAAAAAATTCATTATTTCATCCTAGATAATAAGAAAAATGATACAAAATACCAAAACCCATGGGATACACTCACAGTAGCTGTCAGGGGATATATTATAACTTTAAATGTTTACATGAATAAATTAGAGAAAGAAGAAATCAATGAACTAAATATTCAACAAAAAATTATAGGAAGAACAAATTAAAAACACCCAATTAAACACCAAATTAGAAATTCTAAAAATTAAAGGAGAGATTAATAAAATCTAAAGCAAAAAATACTGTTGAACTATTAATAAAACCAAAGAGATGGTTTTATGAAAAAAACAACAAAAATGATAAGCCTCTGGTCAATTTGATTAAAAAAAGAAAGAAGGAAACAAAATTGCTAGTATCATAGATGAAAAAGGTGAATTCACCAACAATAAGGAAGAAATTAAAGTAATAATTCAGAATAATTTTAGACAACTCTACTGCAATAAGTTTGACCATCTAAGTTTAATGGAAGAATATTTACAAAATTATAAGTTGCCCATATTAAACAAAGAGGAAATTAAAACCTTTAATAACTCTATTTCATAAAAATAAATTCAACAACCCATTATTGAACTCCCTAAGAAAAAATCTCCAGAGCCAAATGAATTCATATGGGAATTCTTTCAAAATTTTAAGGAACAATTGGATCCAATTCTAGATAAACTCATTGGAAAAATAGATGTGGATGGAACTCTGCCTAACTCTTTTTATGAAACTATTATGGTGTTGATACTTAAATCAGGAAGAATTAAAACACAGAAAGAACATTATAGACCTATCTCCATGATGAATATAGATGCAAAACTGTTAAATAAAATCTTAGCAAAATGATTGCAACAAGTTATCTCTAAGATAATACACTATGATCAAGTAGCATTTATACCAGGAATGCAGGGTTAGTTCAATATTAGGAA
The DNA here is from genome assembly GCF_037893015.1 of Macrotis lagotis. NCBI lineage: Eukaryota > Metazoa > Chordata > Mammalia > Peramelemorphia > Peramelidae > Macrotis > Macrotis lagotis. The sequence goes on along the minus strand of NC_133658.1, from coordinate 672,399,290 downwards.
AACTATTAGTATATTTAATTAAATCAATAACATGCCTATCAGAAATCTTATGATCATATCAACAGATCAATAGATCATATCAATAGATATTTTGACAAAATACAGCTCCCATTCCTAATTAAAACACTTTAGAGTGTAGGAATAAATGGTTTGTTGTTTAGAATAATAACCAGTATCTATCTGAAACCATCAAGCATTATATACAATGGGAATAGGCTTGATGCATTCCCAAGAAAATACTATTCAATATTGAATTAGAAATATTTGCCTCAGTAATAAGAGAAGAAAAAGAAATTGAAGCCATTAGAATAGGAAAGGAGGAGACAAAACTCTCACTCTTTGCAGATGATATAATGCTATATCTAGAGAATCCCAAAAAATCTTCTAAAAAGTTCCGGCCAAGATGGCGGAGAGAAGACAGGAACCGTTCTAGAGTCTCCTGACCTTTTCCCCATCTATCACATGAAACAAACCTCTTAGAGGAAGTCTGACTCACGGAACCCAGAGAGAAAAGCCAGGAGAAAGAGCATGTACCTCAGGATTTGTCTCCCGCTTCAGCTTTGGTAGAATTCAGGTGGGTGAGTATCAGACCCGGATCAGCCAGAGTAACAGCTGAATTGGAACCAGGATTCTGAGGGTCGGAGAGCAGGACCTGCTGGATCAGCGGTGGGGTTGGACGAAAGGGGCTTGGGTCTGTGGGGAAGCAGAGGCGCTGGTGTTGGTGCTGTCCCCCTGGAGCTTGGAGAAGGGGCTGCGGGGAGAGGTCTGGTGCAGGAGAGCTACAGACACTATTGCTGGGCTCCTCCGGTCTGAGAAACTCTGAGCTCATGCCTCCATTGCACTGATGCCTCTTCCAAAACATACAATTGCAAACTACTTCTGCCTCAGGCCCAGGTATGTGAGCTGAAGAACCAGGCCAGCTAAGGAATGACCTCAGGCCAGGGTAAAGCCTACCATTGATTGAAGGCAAAAGAATTCTACAGTTCCAACTCCTCCCTTCCAGCAAAGGGAGAAGGCCTCTCAACCCAGGTTACAGACACTCCAGAGAGGACAACCAGTAACTCCTACTGGCCAGCCAGAGAAACTGCACTCAGTAAAGCCTTTAGCAATCCCAAGTCCAGGTGAACCAGCCCCCTCCCAACTCAAGGTCTTAGCATAATGAAGAAGGGTCAGTGGAAAGGTGGATCCATAGAAAAATTCCTGGAAAGGAAAGACCCCAACTCAGAGAGACCTGGAACCTCTGAGGAGAATACAATCTGGTCTCCAGCACAGAAAGGCTTCCTTGAAGAAATAAGGAAGGAGCTTAAAAATTTGGGAGAGACAATTAATACCTTGCAACAAGAAAACAAAACCTTAGAAAGTACAATTGGACAAATACAAAAGGAGAATAAATCTCTCAGATCATCAATTGGACAATTACAAAATGAGAACAATTCTCTAAGTTCCTCAAATGAGCAAATGCAAAAAGAAATTAATTCTCTCAAAACTTCAATTGGTCAAATGGAAAACTTTCAAAAGTAGAATTGACCAATTGGAAAAGGAGTTGCAAATGGTTAATGAAGAAAATTCCTCCCCCAAAAAAGAATGGAATCTACAGAAACTAATGACTCCAGGAGACAGCAAGGGTCAGGTAAACAAAATCAAAAAATAGAAAAAATAGAAGCAAATGTAAAATACCTCATCAACAAAACCACAGATGTTGAGAATATATCAAGGAGGGGCAACCTGAAAATTATAGGACTTCCTGAAAACATTGAAGAGAAAAAAAAAGCCTGGACTTAATATTACAGGGTCTAGTGATGGAAAGCTGCCCTGATATCATGGAATCGGAGGGCAAAGTAGTTATTGAAAGAGTACATCGATCCCCACCAGAAAAAGATCCTAAAATGAAAACACCAAGGAATGTTGTAGCCAAACTGCAGAACTATCAGATAAAAGAGAAAATCATGCAAGCAGCCAGAAAGACACAATTTAAATATCAAGGAGCCACAGGACCTGGCTGCATCAACATTAAGGGATCGACGGGCCTGGAATGAGATATTTTGAAGAACATGGGAGCTTGGAATGCAGCCAAGAATCTACTTTCCTGCAAAGCTGAGCCTATTCTCCCAGGGAAAAAGATGGAGATTTAACGAAATGGAAGAATTCTAAAAATTTCTTATGAAAAGACCAAAGCTAAACAGAAAATTTGGACATCAAACAAGAGGTTCAAGAGACACATGAAAAGGCCTTTCCTATTTGAAAACATAATGAGGCAAGAGCCTCTGAATCAATTGATGATTGTGGCATGATGCTTCCAGAGGAAAGCAAAGGGCCATCTGCATGGATTTGGTCCCCTGTTGAAAGCATCTTTATTGCTCCTGATGGTTCTATCAACATATCTACATTCAAGCTGGTGATACTTTCAGCAGGTGGGAATGCCTCAATCACACCACCTGGAAGAAAGAGAATGAGATTTATAAAAGTGGTAAATATAGGTACACCTTTACCAAGATCATTTATTGTCTTCCTGGAAAATGAATATTAAATGAAAAATTTTTCTGGGGAAGTTAGCTCTAAAGGAATGGAACTGAACACTGGTGGATGGCAGAGAAGCTGCTAGTGTAGAGTTAAGCATAGGATGGTGGGAAGGGGAGGAGGAGGAATGGAAGCTGTGATAGTCTGTTGTCAAGAATTGACCAAATGTGTTTAGAGTGGATTTGAGGTTTTATTTTAGACACTTGGTTATAATGTTGAGGATTTTTTTTTTGCAATACATAATTATTTGAGAATAATATTATATGGATATACTTTCATCCATATTGATTTTTTCCCTCATAATGACTTTCCCTAGTTTGTCCTAGTCTGTTAGACCTAAATGGGATTCTAGAGATAAATATAGTTCAGGGGTTCTCAAACTGGGATCTGTGAACTTGCTATTTTTTCCAAATAATGATAATTGAATCCCCTTTATAATCCTATTTACTTTATTTTATGTATTTTAGAACATTATTTTGAGAAAAGTTTCATAGGAATGATGCCAGACTGTCATGGATTCAACATGACTCTCCAACATGGTTAAGAACCTCTGGTCTAATCAAACCCCTTTATTTTATAGCTGAGGGATGAAGACTGAGAGAGGTGAAGGGGTTTGGCTGCAATCACACAGTCAGAGAGTATGAGAAATTGGACCTACTTCTTCTCAAGAGGTAAGACAATTAGAATTTTACCTAATGAAAAGATGACTGCTTATATGATATGACCTTGAGAAAACTATGTAGGAGTCCTTGTTTACATTTTTCTCTCCATCAGAGATTAGCTTGTTTTGATTTAGATTAGAAGGTGTTGGGTTTTTTCAGTAGTCTCCAATTCAAATTCAAGAGAACTTGACAAGTTAGGTATCTCTAGTTGGACTAAAACTCTGGAGAGATACCCAGAAAAGGGAGGATGTGGTTCTGATGACCTGTAAGTTTTTCCATCTACAATTCTATAAATAGAGAATATGTATTTGACACCACACCCTCATTTTACAGAAGAGGAAACTGAGGCCTAGAAGAGTAATCTGACTTGCTCAGTCTTCTAAAAAGTAGATGTCAGAGCTAGAATTTGAATCCATTTGCATTTGACTCCAAATTTGACACTTTCCATCATGCTATATTAAAGGCTCACTGCACACAGGAATAAACCAGAGGCTTTGAATGAGAGTTGTTGGGTTAAATCCTAATAATTTAGAGCAACTTCTTGAATACCAGCAGACTTCCTTCTTTAGGTGAGCTCAGCGTTCTTAACCTCATTGTATATCCTGGTCCCCTTTGGCAGTCTGGTGAAACCTATGGATCTCTTCTCAGAATAATGTTTTTAAAACATACAATAAAGTAAATAAGATGACAAAGAAAACCTATTATACTGAAATACAGTTGTGAAAGTATTAAAAAACAGAAAAAACAAATTCAAAGATCTGCTTAGAGTACATGTTTCTTTAAGAGGAGTCCAATGGAATGTCCCACAATTTAAATGTTAGGTGAAGATGTTTTTATAGGGTACAGAAAATCTCCATGATAGATTCTGTTGTCACCTTTGTGAGTCAGTTCTTCAAATGACTTCCTTTGCAAAATATTTAATTTCAATTCAATGTACTTTAACTCTCCCATCATTGTCACTACTGGAGTTTTCTCACTGAAACCAGTATATTTTTCCTTCCAGAGCAAATTAATTCCTGTTTTATTTTCAATTGCCTACCCTAGCACAATCCCATGACATTTTAGAAATCAAATAAAGCCTCTGCATTCTTCAAAGGGAAGAAATAGGAATGGAGCAGGGGCTGCTGAAATATTAGCATTATTTTCTTTCCTGGACAAGTTTCATTAGTCTCCTTCACCACTCACTGGCAGTGGGGAGAACCCCTTATGATTACTGTTTTTGATGGCCCAACTTCTGCCCTTCATTCAGCCCTTACCCTTGTTTCCGATATTAATAAAACATTAAAGTTACATGTTCCTGATCTCACTAAATGGATAGTCTCCAAAGTTAGGATGGATTGTTGTTTTCTTTGAAGGAGGAAATAGTTCCATTACTGAAATAATGGATCCTTGACATATTAAAAAATGTGATCTTGATCTACATTATACTTATATGTATGTGTGTATGTGTATTTCAAATGTATGGAGTGATAATAAAGTTTGTTTACATATAAATATAAAAAAAATCAATCATCTAAAGAGCTCCTAGAAATAATTAGCAACTTTAACAAAATCACAGGATATAAAATAAACCCTCATAAATCTTCAAGATTTCTATATATGAGTTGCAAGATACAGCAGAAAGAGCTAAAAATAGAAATCCCATTCAAAGTAACCTCAGACAAAATAAAATACCTGGAAGTCTACCTGCCAAGGCAGACTCATAAACTTTTTGAAAAAAATTCCAAAACACTTCTCATGCAAATAAAATCAGATTTAAATACCTGGGTAAACATCAACTGTTCATGTATAGGTCGAGTTAATATAATAAAAATGACAATTCTACCAAAGCTAAACTACTTGTTCAATGCCCTACCAATCGAAATTACAAAAATTACAAAAAAATTACTTTAATGAGTTAGATAAAGTTGTAAGTAAATTCCAATGGAGATACAAAAAGTCAGGAAATTCCAGGGATTCAATAAAAAAGTGCAAAAGAAAGTTTCTTAGCCTTACCAGATCTAAAATAATATTATAAAGCATCAATCCTCAACACTGTCTTCTATTGGCTAAGAAATAGAGTCATGGATCAGTGGAATAGACTAGGTGCAATAGCAGGAAATGATTACAATAATGTGCTGTTTGATAAACCCAAAGAATCAAGCTATTGGGATAAAAACTCTCTCTTCGATGAAAACTGTTGGGAAAATTTGAAGTTAGTATTGAAGAAACTTAGATAAGACCAACACCTCATACCCTATACCAAGATAAGATCTGAAAAGTTACAGGATTCAGACATTAAAAAAAACAATATGCAAACTAGATGATCAAGGAGTAGTTTACCTGCAGATCTATGGAAAAGGAAACAGATTATGACCAAGGAAGAGATAGAGAACTCATCAAATCAAACTATATAATTTTGTCTACATTAAATTAAAAAGCTTTTGTGCAGACAAAATCAGTGTAACCAAGATCAAAAGAAATGTCGTAAATTGGGAAACAATTTTTACATCACATATTTCTGACAAAGGAGAGAAACAAGAAATCAATTGACTAAATATGCAACTAAAATTAGAGAAAGAACAAATTAAAAAGCCCCAGTTAAACACCAAATATGAAATTCTAAAAATTAAAGGAGAGATTAATAAAATCTAAAGAAGAGAACTGAGTCAAATTTTCAAAAAAAACAAGCCATTCCCCAATTCAAAAATTGTCAAAAGATATTCAAAGGCAATTTACAGATAAGGAGATCAAAGCAATCCATAGCCATATGAAAAATTGCTCTAAATCATTACTTATTAGAGAAATGAAAATTAGAGCATCTCTGAGATACCACCTCACAAATCTCAGGCTGTCCAATTTCAACAGAAAGGGTGATGATTGATGTTGGAAGGCATGTGGGAAATTTGGGTCACTAATACATTGTTGGTGGAGCTGTGAACTCATCCAATCTTTCTGGAGAGCAATTTGGAATTATGTCCAAAAAAAAAGTAGAAAATGTTCATACTGTTTGATCCAGAAATACCACTACTGGGTCTATACCTGAGGAGATTATGAAAAAGGGTAAAAACATCACTTCTGCAAAAATATTCCTAGCAGCTCTGTTTGTGGTGGCAAAGAATTGGAAAATAAGTGAATGTCTTTCAATTGGGGAATTGCTTAACAAAATTATATATATATATATATATATATATATATATATATATATATATATATATATATATATATATATGTATGTATGTATGTATGTATATGTCATGGAACACTATTGTTCTATTAGAAACCAAGAACAAAGGAAATTCAGGGAAGCCTGGGAGGATTTGCATGAACTGATACTAAGTGAAATGAGCAGAATCAGAAAAAACTTGTACACCCTAACAGCAACATGGGAGTGATGATGAACCTTGAAGGACTTGCACATTCCATCAATTCAACAATCAGGGACAATTTGGAGTTATCTGAAATGTAAAATGCCATCTGTATCCACATAAAGAATTGTGGTATTTGAACAAAAACCAAAGTCTATCACCGTCAAATTAGGAAAAAAGCCATATTATTATTTAATTTTACTATCTCATACTTTATTTTTCTTCCTTAAGGGATTTCTCTGTCATCACATTCAACTGAGATCAGTGTATTACATGGAACCAACCTAAAGACTAACAGAATGCCTTCTTTGGGGGGTGGGGGGAGGGGAGCAGGAATAGTGGAAAAATTGTAAAACTCAATATAAATAAAATCTTTTTTCAAAAAAGGTGGATAAATACTTTATCTGGTTGAATACTTGAAAAAAGATTGATGTGCTCAAGCAGTAATATGCTCTTGGTGTTCATTGAAGGGGGCCTTTTGTTTAATATCTCCACATTTCATCAGCAATGCCTGGGCACAAAGTCAAACCACCATGCAAATTGAATGCTTATATAAAGCTGATACAGATATCAACACCACTTTTTATAATTAAATTGAAGTTTTTAATAGATACACTAGAATCCTTTACCTAAGACAACTGGACTGTGTGAGAACTTAAACCACTAATTGTCAATAGAGATAATGTGACTAAAAGAAAAAAAAATTTAACTGTTCCAAATAACAGCTAGATACACTAGTTCTCATTTGCTCTTCAAAGTATAGGTTGAACATAGTGTAGTTTTCTTTTATGTCATAGACTATTTCCCTCTTACATCAGGTATTAGCCAGATTTTTCTAGTTTTCTCAAGTTATCCCATGCATAAGATGACGTGGAAAAGGACAATATGTTCATTGATGGATATAGTGTGAATCAGATTATCCTAAGATATCAAAACACTACCAGAGGTATGATCAAAAGTCACAAAGGAACAGTACAATCTTTTTTTTTAATGTTTATATTTGTAACATTGTTTACATCTTTACCCTCTTTTTTACATGGGCCACATTCTAATTTAGATCTTCATCCTTTCTCACCCAGATTTTTTAAATTTATTTTTATTAAAGATATTATTTGAGCTTTACAATTTTCCCGCCAATCTTACTTCCCTCCCCCACCCCTCCACTAAAAGCAATCTGTCAGTCTTTATTTTGTTTACATGTTGTACATTGATCAAATTGAGTGTGATGAGAGAGAAATCATATCATTAAGGAAGAGACAAAAAGTTAAGAAATAACCAGATCCAACAATAAGATGCCTGTTTATTCTAAATTAAAGGGAATAGTCCTTGAACTTTGTTCAAACTCCATGGCTCTTTATCTGCATACAGATGGCACTATCCTTTGCAGACAGCCCAAAATTGTTGCCGATTGTTGCACTGATGGAATGAGCGAGTCCTTCAAGGTTGAACATCACCTCCATGTTGCTGTTAGGATATACAGTGTTTTGCTGGTTCTACTCATCTCACTCAGCATCAGCTCATGCAAATCCCTCCAGGTTTCCCTGAAATCCTGTCCCTCCTGGTTTCTAATAGAACAATAGTTTTCCATGACATATCTATACCACAGTTTGCTAAGCCATTCCCCAATTTAAGGACATTTACTTGCTTTCCAATTCTTTGCCACCACAAACAGGGCTGCTATAAATATATTTGTACAAGTGATGTTTTTACCCTTTTTCATGATCTCTTCAGGGTAGAGACCCAGTATTGCTGGGTCAAAGTTGTATGCTCATTTTTGTTGTCCTTTGGGTGTAGGAACAGTACAATCTTGATGGCAACATTAATAAAATTAATGTCCTTAGTCTCAAACATCTAAGTTACCTTTTTTCTGTTAGCTCTCTTCAGGCATCAAATATAGTAAAATGGAAAAAAAAAAGGGGGGGCAGCTAGGTAGCGCAGTGGATAAAGCACCAGCCCTGGAGTCAGGAGTACCTGGGTTCAAATCAAGTCTCAAACACTTAATAATTACCTAGCAGTGTGGCCTTGGGCAAGCCACTTAACCCTGTTTTCCTTGCAAAAAAAACCCTAAAAATAATGTAAAAAAAATATGGTGTGGTATCTTTTCTATGTCTTCCCACTTCAATAAGAATATTTCTAGATCAGACTTTCATTCTCTGTAATTCAACCCTCACAGAGCTGTTATTTTGTAATATACCCACTATAACAATAAAAAATGGCGAAAGGGTCATTATCACGTGTAAAGTCCACTTTACACAGTTTTCACTGTCAGAAAGGAAAGTAACAATATCATCAGCCTTGATGAACTTTGCAGTGCTAAATTGAAAACTTTGAAGTGGAAAAAATAATAAGGTAGTATAGTCCATGATTGTGGGAGGGAATAAAATGCAAACAATCTAAGGGAACTCAAAACTCATAGCTTGTCTTTTATAACCCACCTACTCAAAGGCACAAATCATAGAAATAATAAAGGATATAAGAACAATCATGAAACAAAAAGAAAACATATTCACTGTTTGAAATCTAAATCCATTTCAAAGATGCAATAGTTATTTCTGAAGTATGACGATAGGAGTATATTTGAGTTAATATAAGTGTAGGGAGGTCTTATTTTTTTAACCTTCCTCAATCAGTAAACTTTGAAATTCTACTGCTTAATAGTTGAGAAAAAATGAATATGATAAGCTATAGATCTGCACAGAATAAATTAGCTGAGATAAATAAATAGTCATAGACACACAACAAAACCATAGTCACTGGAGGTACATCTACTACTATTTCCAGAAAGGAAGACTGAATTAAAACTCTGTTGCAGTAGAGCAAAGCTATGCAATTTGCTTTATAGTAATGTAAAGGCAAATTGATGATATATAACTTTGCTTCTTTGTTTCTAAGAAATCTCTTGAAGAAAATATTTTTTCAAACAAGTATTCTACTTAATTATACTCATTCGTAAAATTTTGAAACAATGGTGCTATAAAGACTCAAAGAGGGCTGATAATAATTGCAAACATCTAAGGATTAGTCTTTTTGGGTAATTGTTGAAATGTGCAAATTTAGGAGCAATGTATTTTTTCAAAGATAATTTATTTAATAACTATATTTCATAGTTCATATATCAAATGATACAACATATTTTGGAGCTTTATGGTAGTTATGAAATATAGTCAAGTTTGTCATTCTGTGTTTGTTTTGTTAGTAATATTACATTGCAAGGAAATATGAATAGATTGGAATGATCATATGTAGACAAATTTGTAAGATTGTATCAGTCTACATTTATATTATAAAGTAGCAATGTGCTCATAAACATTAATGTATTCACTACAACATTTAATTAAAGAAGAGGTAACATAATGCTGCCATCTCATGGCTAAATTTATTTGAGGAAGCATGGTGAATTTAGAGTGAAATAAATTTAATTTTCCCAATTAATCTGTCTGATATTTTAGAAACTGCTACGTTATTGCTTTACAAATAGCCAGAAATAGGTAAGAGTAATAAACATTCACTGTCTATAATGCAATAAGAAAAGAACTAAATTTTATATCTATATTTATTAAGGAATAAGATATTAGGAATCTCAAAAGTTGAAATCTCCCTGAGTTTTGGGGTATCAATTGTGAAAGGGATAGTCAAATCTGAACTCATTTCAAAAACATGACTTTAGATGTGGATGAAACAGAAATTTAGATGAGTAGGCCACCATGGATATCTTTTTTCCTTTAGAAAGATTTTATTTACTTTGAGTTTTACAATTATTCCCTCATTCTTGCTTCCCTCCCCCCAACTCCCACAGAAGGCACTCTGTTAGTCTTTTCATTCTTTCCATGGTACACATTGATCTCAGCAGAATGTGATGAGAGAGAAAGCATATCCTCAAGGAAGAAAAATAAACCATAAGAGATAGCAAAATTACATGATAAGATAATGTCTTTTATTTAAAAATTGAAAGTAATAGTATTTGGTGTTTGTTCAAACTCATCAATTATTTCTGTGGATACAGATGGCATTATCCATTGCAGATAGCCCAAAATTGTCTCTGATTGTTGCACTGATGGAATGTGCAAATCCATCAAGGTTGATCATCACCCCCATATTGCTGTTAGGGTGTACAAGGTTTTTCTGATTCTGCTCATTTCACTCAGGATCAGTTCATGCAAATCCTTCCAGGCTTCCCTGAATTTCCATTGTTCCTGGTTTCTAATAGAACAATAGCGTTCCATGACATACATACACCACATTTTGGTAAGCCATTCCCCAATTGAAGGACATTCAATCAATTTCCAATTCTTTGCCACCACAAACGGGACTGCTATGAATATTTTTGCAGAAGTGATGTTTTTACCCTTTTTCGTAATCTCTTCAGGGTATAGACCCAGTAGTGTTATTGCTGGATAAAATGGTATGAACATTTTTTACTTTTCTTTGGATATAATTCCAAATTGCTCTCCAGAAAGGTTGGATGAGTTCACAGCTCCACCAACAATGTATTAGTCACCCAGATTTCTCACATCCTTTGCAACATTGGTCATTGTCATTTCTGGTCATATTGGTCAGTCTAAGGGTTGTGAGATGGCATCTGAGAGATGTTTTAATTTACATTTCTCTAATAAGTGAGGATTTAGAGCAATTTTTCACATGACTATGGATTGCTTTGATTTTCTCAGTTGTAAATTGCCTTTGCATATACTTTGACCATTTGTCAGTTGGGGAATGGTTTGATTTTCTGAAAATTTGACTCAGTTCTCTCTATATTTTAGAAATGAGTCATTTGTCAGAAATACTAATGATAAAACTTGTTTCCCAGTTTAATACATTTTTTCTAATCTTGGTTACATTGGTTCTGATCTTTGTCTATGCAAAAGCTTTTTTAATTTAATTTGATCAAAATTATCTATTTTTCTTATAATGAGGTTCTCCATCTTTTCCTTGGTTATAAATGCTTCCCTTTTCAAATATTGGCCAATAAACTACTCCTTGACTTTCTAGTTTGCTTATAATATTGTTTTTTATGTCTAAATCCTGTATCCATTTGGATCTTATCTTGGTATAGGGTGTTAGGTGTTGGTCTAATCTAAGTTTCTTCCATACTAACTTCCAATTTTCCCAACAGTTTTTATTGAAGGGAGAGTTTTTATCCCAATAGCTAGACTCTTTGGGTTTTTCAAACTGCAGATTTCCTGCTATGACACCTAGTCTATCCCACTGATCCAGCACTCTATTTCTTAGCCAATACCAGACAGTTTTGATGACTGATGCTTTATAATATAATTTCAGATCTGTCAAGGCTAAGCCACCTTCTTTTGCAATTCTTTCTATTGAATCCCAGGAAATTCTTGACTTTTTATTTCTCATATAATTTTACTCGCAACTTTTTCTTACTCATTAAAGTAATTTTTGGAATTTTGATTGGTAGGGCACTAAACAGGTAGTTGAGTTTTGGTAGAATTGTCATTCTTACTATATTAGCTTGATCTATCCATGAGCAGTTGTTGTTTGCCCAGTCATTTAAATCTGATTTTATTAATATGAGAAATGTTTTGCAATTGTTTTGAAAAATTTTTAAGTCTGCCTTGGCAGGTAGACTCCCAGGTATTTTATTTTGTCTGAGGTTACTTTGAATGAGATTTCTCTTTCTAGCTCTTCCTGCTGTATCTTTCTTAGGCATATATAGAAATGTTGAGGATTTATGAAGGTTTATTTTATATCCTGTCATATTTTTTAAAGTTGATTAGATGATTTTTTGGGATTCTCTAGGTGTACCATCATACAAAGAGTGAGAATTTTGTCTCTTCCATCTTGATTCTAATTCCTTCAATTTCTTTTTCTTCGCTTATCACTGAAGCTAATATTTCTAATGCAATATTGAATAGTAGTGGTAATAATGGACATCCTTGTTTCACCTCTGTTCTTACTGGGAATACTTGTAGCCTATCCCCATTTCATATAAAGCTCGTTGATAATCTCAGATAGATACTGTTTATTATTCTGAGGAACAATCCATTTATTCCTACACTCTCTAGAGTTTTTATTAGGAATGGGTGCTGTATTTTGTTGAAAGCTTTTTCAGCATCTATTGATGTGATCATATGTTTTCATTTTTTTAAATAAGAACCTTTATTTTTTATTACAATTGTAGGAAATGGGATTAAGTGACTTGCCCAAAGTCACACAGTTTGGTTATTATTATATATCTCAGCTGAGATTTGAACTGAAGTCTGAAGTGAGCTCCTAACTTCAAAGGCTGACGTCTATCCATTGTACCACCTAGCTGCCCCCATCATATATTTTCTAATACTTTTTTTATTGCTATAATTTTTCTAGGTTTTTTGCAAGGCAATGGGGTTAAGTGACTTTCACAAGGCCACAAAGCTGGGTAATTATTAATTGTCTGAGGCTGGTTTTGAACTCAGGTACTCCTGACTCCAGGGCTGGAGCTCTGTCCACTGCACCACCTAGCTGACTCTGTGATATTGATATAATTAATGATACTAACAGTTTTCCTAATATTGAACCAACCCTGCATTCCTAGGATAAAACCTATTTGATCATAATGTATTAGTCTAGTGATAACTTGTAATCATTTTGCTAATATTTTATTTAAGATTTTTGCATCTATATTCATCAGGGTGATAGACCTATAATTTTCTTTCTCTGTTTTAACTCTTCCTTTACTTTCTATCCCCATTCAGTTTCCTCCATAGGTCTAGCATATCTAGGTTTTCTAACAATCTATTTACCTCCTTAACTTCCTTCTTGTTTATTTTATGATTAGAATTATCTAAATCTGAGAGCAAGAGGTTTTGGTCTCCCACTAGTAGAGTTTTGCTGTCTATATCTATCTGTAGCTCTTTCAACTTCTCCTCTAAGAATTTGGATGCTATACCATTGGATGTATATATATTTAGGATTGAAGTTACTTTTTTGTCTTTGGCACCTTTAAGAGGATATTCCTTATCTCTTTTAAATCTATCTATTTTTGCAGATGATTTGTATGAGATAAGGATTGCTATCGCTTCTTTTTTTCATTTCAGCTCATGTGAAATAAATTTTCCTCCAACCTTTTAAATTTACTCTATATGTATCTCTCTCCTTCTGATGAGTTTTTTGTAAGCAGTGTATTGTAGCATCAATCAACTCTGCTATTTGCTTATGTTTTAAGGAAGAGTTTATCCAATTCACTTTCAAAGTTATAATTACTAAATCTTTATTTCCCTCCATGGAATCTTCCTTCTGTTTTTTTTATTTTTCCCCTTTTTCCCCTTATCCATATTTTCCAGTGCTTTTGTTTCTGAATACTGCTGCCTTCAGTGGTTTTCCCTCCTATATCAGCCCCCTTCCCCATTATTTCTCTTTTCCTTTTTTCACCTTCTTCCCTTCCCTCTATTAGCTCCCTTTTTCCTCCCCCTCCCCCTCCCCTTTCCCCCTTTTAATATTTGAAAGGTAAGAAAAGTTTCTTAACTGAGTATGACACTATTTTTAGCAAAGTAGGGACTCTTCATGGTTTCAGGGCATAACAGAGTGCTTGTGGACATCCATAGACCAGAGCATAGGCCAGGAGAGTAGTCAGAATTTATCATGAGACCTTGAAGAAACTGAAAACTTGTAGGTCCCTGGGGGGTTGTGAGGGGGGTAATCTCTGAAAAAGCTGCAAAAACCCTCCACCCTGGAAGCAAAGCACCACCTTGGCAAGGAGGTAAAATCAAGTGAATGACGGGGAAAATGAGTAAACAATAGAAGAAAAAAATCCACCCAAAGACAATTTTGTTGGTCCTATTGATCATCAAAATATACAATCAGACGAACGTAGAAAGTCAAAGTTTCCGCATCCAAAACTGCAAGAAAAAAAATATGAGCCATTCTTCAGTTATGTAAGAGCTCAAAAAAGATGTTTAAAATCAAATAAGAGAGGTAGAGGAAAATTGGGAAGAGAAATTAGAGCGATGAGTGAAAATCATGAAAACTGAATCAACTGCTTGGTCAAGGAAATAGAAAAAAATTACTGAACAAAATAACATCTTAAATACCAGTTTGGACCAAATGGAAATAATAGTTTAAAAGGCCAAGTTGAAGAATGCCTTAAAATGGAAATGCAGCTACAAAAACTCTCTGACGAAAATAATGTCTTCAAATATAGACTGGAGTGAAGGGAAATTGATGACTGTGAGAAATCAAGAAAAAATAAAACAAAACCAAAAGAGTGAAGCACTAGAAGAAAATTTGAAATATCTCTTTGGAAAAACAGCTGACCTAGAAAACAGATTCAGGAGTGATAATTTTAAAATTCTTGGACTGCTTGAAAGCCATGACTGGAAAAAGAGCTTAGATCATTTTTCATAAAATTATCCTGGGAAACTGGTCTGATATTCTAGAAACAGAGGGTAAAGTAGAAATTAAAAGAATCCACCATTCACCCTCTGAAAGAAATCACAAAATGAATACTGCCAGGAATATTATAGCCAAATTTCAGTACTCCCAAGTCAAAAAGAAAATTTTTCAAGAAGCAAGAAAGGAAAAAAATTTAAATATCATGGAGTTACTGTCAGGAATTGGAATATGATGCTCAGGAAGGTAAAAGAGCTTGGATAACAACCAAGAATCAACTGCCTAGCAAAACTGAACATACTCTTTCAGGGAAAAAAATTAAATAGCATACTCTGATAGAGATCTGATGAAATAGCTTACTTTCATACTTTCCTTATGAAATGACCAGAACTGATCTGAAAATTTGATCTTCAAATAAAATTTTGAAGTAAAGTATAAAAAATATAAACAAGAAAGGCAAATTATAATAAACCTAATGATGTTGAAGAGCTTATTTTCTTTATGGAAAAATGACACTGATAATTCACATGAAACTTCATTTATTATGGAAGTTAGAAGGAGCAAGACACAGATGGAGTTAAATTTGAAGGTATAACACATTAAAATATGAAGTCAGTGGGTGAGAAAGGAATCAACTTGGAGAAATGGAAATAAAGGGTAGAATGGGATAAGTTATTCCACATAAAAAGGCAAGAAAAAGATTTTGTAGTGGAGTAAAGAAGGGGAAGATAAGGGGCAGTGAGGTAATCTTATTCACATTGAAATGGACTCAGACAGTGTATAGCACACACTCAGATAAAGAAATCAATCTTACCCTAGAGGAAATTAGGAGAGCAAGTGTTTGGGAGACAGGGGAAGGGGATAGGGTTGGTTAAAATAATAGAAAGAAGACAGGGGAAGCTAAGTGGCAAAGTGGATAGGGCACTGGCCCTGTAGTCAGGAGAAGCTGAGTTAAAACTCTGTCCTCAGACCCTTAAAAATTGCCTAGTTCTGTGACCTTGGATAAGTCACTCTTAACCCCATTGCCTTAAATTAATTTTAAAAATAGAAGGGAGGGAATATTGTGGTAGGTAGTATCAAATTGAAAACATTTGAGGAGGAACAGGATGAAAGGAGAGAGAGAATAGGATAAATGTGGGTGGAGGAAATAGGATGGAAGCAAATACAGCTAACATTAGCAACTATAGGGAAAACATAATGAAATAAGTTTCTCTGATAAATATCTAATTTCTCAATGCAAAGTTATCCAATATTACAAGATGATCAGCTGTGAATGACTTACATTTTATCATAAATTCTGTGATCCAAGAGAACTCCAAAGAACTTATGATAAAGAATGCTATTCATACAAAGACAGAGTTGATGGTATCTGAATACAGACAAAAGCAAGCTTTATTTTCCCTTTATTTTTCTTGGGTTTTCTGTCTTTTTGTTTGGGGGAATTATGTTGACTTTTACAATATGACCTTTGAAATAATTCTAAAAATAAATAAATTTTAAAAAGAATACAAAGAAATGTTATTGATTTTTGAAGGTTTATTTTCTTACTTTTCACTCAGGTGAATATTAATTATCTCTATTATTATCTTTCTTCCTCTCTTAAAACTTTCTCATTAAAGCTTAATCAATAAATGGAGATAACTTCAGTTTTTCTTTATCTGGTCTATAATTTATTTTACTTATCTTGTTCCATTGACTAACATTCCAAAAACTTCAAAAATAAGCAAAAAATGAACAGCCTTACTTTTCTTCTGAATTTACTGGGAAAGTTTCTAGTGCTTCACATTACTTTGATGCTCTTTTTTGGTTTTAGAATGACACAACAGTAAAATATTAAAGATAGTCTCTCTATGTGCATTCTTTGTATTTTTTTCATATAAGTGAATGTGATTTATCAAAGGTTTCTTGTGTGTTTCTCAAGATAATTTTGTGGTTTGGTATTTTTTATTGTTAATTATGGTGATTTGATTATTTTTATAATATTAAGTTATCCTTGCATACCTGACTTACATCCAACTTGAACATAATCAATAATTTCTTGCAAGAGTCTGTAAATATTTATTCAAAATTTTGAAATGGTTGTGCATTTAAGAAGTATGTATCTTCAGTTCTTTGTTCTTCCCTGATTATTAGGATTAAATTTTCCTGTTAGAATGAAACTAGTATATTATTCCCATTACTCATTTTTTTCTGAAAAGTTTGACTAGAATTGCTTACAATTTTTCTTTAAAAGAATAATAGAATACTACTTTGAATCTTTCAAATCCAGATTAGAAGCTAGGATTTCTTATCATCTATTTCTTTAATCTTTTCTCTATATTTTTCCCCTGTTATCAAGTAAATTGCTCTTTCCAACTTTATCTAAAAAAAATGTTCAGGAAAATTTCTAATAAAAAGAAGTTCTCTCTCTCATTTACTTCATTGTTCCTCTCTCCCTTTTCTTTATTGAAAATTTTATTGTTTCTATTCAAAACATTTTTTATTCTTTTTTAGTGCTTTAGTATTTGCAAACATCTTTTGTCTTCAAATGATTTATGTGTTATATTTCCCAAGTTACACGTAAAAATAATTTTTAATATTCACTTTTTAAAATTTTAGTTCCAAATTCTCTCCTTTCCTCCCATTCACCCCCGTTGAGAGTAAAAGTAAGTTAATATAGGTTATGCATATATTTTCAAACAAAACATTTCTATAATAGTCATGCTTTATTGCAAAAGAAAATATATATGCTCCAAAACATCCTCAAGAAAAATAAATTTTTTTAAAAAGGTATTCTTCAAGTTGCATTCAGACATCATCAGTTCACTCTCTGGGTGTGGACAGAATCCTCCATATTTTAAAAGCTGAGAACAGCTCTGTCATTCATAGGAGATCATCTCATATCATTGTTCTTGCTCTGCACACAGTAGTTTCACTTTGCCCCTGCAAGTCATTCCAGATTTTTCTCAGAGCACTTTTCTCATCAAATTCCAATGCAAAACAGCATTCTGTCTTTATCATATGCCACAATTTGGTTACTCATACATCAATTTATGGTTATCCTTTCATTTTCAAAAAATGCCAAAAGAAAAGAGTTGTTCTAAATGTTTTTGTGCATATATATACTTTTTCTTTTTCTTTATGTTTTACTCTTTGGGGATAAATTCCTAGCACTGTTATGGCTAAATTAAAGGACATGCATGGTCCCCTTGCTTTTTCGGGAATAATTTTAAATTGCTGTACAGAAAGTTTGAATAAATTCAAAATTGTTCTTGAGAGATTTTACCATTTGATTTTCTAAACTGTTTTTAGCATCTGTGGATTAAGAAGTCTAAAACTGTTATTGTTGCCTCTCATTCATTCTCCCTGATAGAAGTTTCTGGTTTGCTTCAAACTTATCTCTGCTGGTGCAGCCTGTGATGGATTGTACCACTTTCTTACCCTGGGGCTTTCCTGCAGTATTTTTTAAGCTATCTTCACCAGGAAAATAGCTTCACTTTATATTTTTGTGAGTTTTGTGATTCAAAAAAAATTTTAAAGTCATTATCTGAAGATATTTGGAGGACTTTGAAGGGATAATTCGGGCACTTCTTGTCTTTACTCTGCCATCTTGACTTTGCCTCTCCATATACATTCTTTATGTATCATTTTCATCATGTGATCAAAGATTCCTAAATATTTTGATTCCCTCTTCTATGAATGTTTCTTTTCTATTGCTTTGTAGATTTCTCCATTGGTCCATTTTTTCTTTTGTTCTTCCATTGTAGAAATGACAATTCTTCCCTTGCAAGAGTATCATCCCAAGACAGGAAATATCCTATGCTGCTTATCATTATCATTAGTACTTGTGATCAGTACTTGCTCATTTTTTTTCATTTTATATAGAAATAAACTTTCTGACTCAATGTCCTAAAATAATTCTGGCTATCATTTGCACCAAATGATTTTATTTTCTTTGTCTTACTATATGATGAGTTTTCTCTTTATATTCCAAAATGTTTCATGGTATATATACATTTTAAGATCCATAATAGTCATTTTAAATTCCCTGTCTCTACACAAGTTTTCTTCAATAGAATTCATGCTCATTAATGAACTATTGATCAGGAAGAAATAGTATGAGGAGTCCTGAAATTAAGAGCAAGAATCTCTTGGAATCCACATGCATGGTTCTAGGTCACAGTCCCAAGTAACCCTAGCAGTAACTGGGACCCATGTCACAATTCAAGATTGTAAAGGGACCATGTGGTCATTCACAAGCCAAAACGCAGGAAAGGAGCCCAATGACTGCATCTATCCTTATTTAATAATAGGGTGATAATTTTACAGAAATTAATTTACTTTATTCAGTACCTTAAAAATCAAACTAGCAAGAGATATTTTATAAACTAGAAAAAAATAATAATGATTTTAGCTAGAAAAAGTAATAATAAAATTTCCAGAAGAACAAAGAGTCAAGAATCTCAAGTAAATCAATGAAAAAAAATGGAAGTGAGATAAGATGACAGGAAGAAGCCAAGAATTTTCCTCAGCTCTCCTCAGCTTCCCATAGAAAAACATTAATCAAGCCTTTAAATGAAATATGGTACAACAGAACCTACAAAATGTCAGAGTGAAGCATTTTTGGTTAAGATATCTTGAAAGATCTTCAAGAAAGATTGATTTCACTCAGACAGATTCAACATTAAAGAATTAGGGGGGTTGGACATGACATTCCAGAAGACAAAGGAGACTGCAATACAGCCAAGAATCAACTCTTCTAAAAATTGAGCATATTATTTCAGAAAAAAATGGACATTTAACAAAATGTAGGAATTTCAAAATATCATAAACAAAAGAACAATACTGAACAGAAAATTTAATCTTCAAGACTCAAGAGATTCATGAAAAGATAAACAAGAAAGGAATAAAGTTATACAATGATAAAACTGTTTATATTCTTGCAAAGCAAGATGATACTTATACATTTTCAGAACTATATCTCTATTAGAAGGAGTATATTTAGACAGACAGTGTGGGCATAAGTTGATTTTGATGTGATGAGATAAAACATTAGTTAAGGTATAAAAAAGGATTGTACTAGGAAAAGAGAAAAGGGAAAAGGGAAGGCAGAATAGGACAAATTCCATCATATGAAGAGAGGCCAAGCACCTATTACTGAAGAAGGAAAGAAGGAAGAGGGTGAAACTTTCTTGAATTTTAACTCTCATTAGACTTGGCTGAAAGAGAATAGCATATACACTAGCTAATTTTGAAAATTTATCTTACACTAAAGAGAATTAAGAGAGAGAAGAACAAAATGGAAAGAGGGGCAGGGATAGAATGGAGGTTAGAAAAGAAGGTAAAGGAGGTGGAAGGGTGTGGGTCTGATTAAAGGAAGGGCAAAGTAAGGAAAATGGTAGTCAGAAGCAAAGCATTAGTGAGAAAGGATAGAGTAAAGGAGGAAGAGAAAAGTACAAATATGAGGGGAAGAAATATGATGGAGGGTAGTAGAGAGTTACTAATCATTAACATGAATGTGAATGATATAAACTCTCCCATAAAACAAAAATAAATAGCAGAGTGGATTAAAAAACAGAAGCCTATAAAAATATTCTTACTGTGAAAGACATTTGAAGCAGACAGATACACAGAGATAAAAGCTTCAAATGAAATAACCAAAACAAGGCACCAGTCTTGATCCCAGGTAAAACAAAAGCAAAAATAAATCAAATTGAAAGACATAACGAACGAAACTAAATCTTCCTAA
The DNA here is from genome assembly GCF_037893015.1 of Macrotis lagotis. Taxonomy (NCBI): domain Eukaryota; kingdom Metazoa; phylum Chordata; class Mammalia; order Peramelemorphia; family Peramelidae; genus Macrotis; species Macrotis lagotis. The sequence continues at coordinate 672,378,711 of NC_133658.1, read as the reverse complement.
AGAGTATCATAGAAAATTAAGTAAGATCCATAATAAATATATGCACAAAGTAGTATAGCATCTGAATTCTTAGAAGACAAGTTAAATAAGTAAGAGGAAGATGTAAACAGAAAATATATATTATTTGGGGGGGTATTCAACCTCTCTCTCTCAGAACTAAATGAATCTAGTAAAAACAACAAGGAAGACAGAAGTTTAAAAGGTGAATAGAATTTTATAAAAGATAGATGTCATAGATCTCTGGAGAAAAATGAATGGGGATAGAAAGAAATTTTTCTCTGTTGCTCATGGTACCTATGGACAAATAGACTGAATAAAGAATACAAGTCACAATCAAATATAAAGGTAGAAATATAAAATGCTTCCTTTTCAGATCATGATGCAGAAAAAAGGTTGAAATAAGGGTCTATTGAAAGATAGATTAAAAGCTAACAAGAAACTAAATAGTCTAATTTAAAAATAAGAATTTGCCAAACAACAAATCATAGAAAGAATCAATAATTTCATCTAAGATAATGACAAAATGAACTAGATGTTAAAATTTATGGAATAAAGTCAAAGCAGTCATGTATACATGAAAAAATAGAGAAAGAGGATATTAATGAATTATGCATGCAATTAAAAACATTAGATTTCAGAACATATTAAAAATTCCCAATAAAGTACCAAATCATAAATTCTTAAAATCAAAGGAAAGATTAACTAAATTGAGAGCAATAAAATTATTAAACTAATGAATAAAAAATAAAATTTTATAAAAAACATAAATATATGGTTAATTTGATTAAAAAGAAAGAAGAAAAACTAAATTATAACAAGGAAAAACTGAAAGAGGTAAATTCACCACCAATGAGTTAGCAATTAAAATCAGAGTTATTTTGTTCAATTACTTGCCATTACATTTGGCAATATAAGTGGTTTGGATGAATATTTATTAAAAATGACTCAGATTAACAGAAGAGGAAATAAAATTCTTTGAATAAACCCATTTCAAGAAAAACAATGAACAATGCATTAATGAACTCCCTATGAAAAACATTTCCATGAAAAAAAATCATTTCCATATCCTGATGGTTACATAAGTGAAGTCTACCCCACATTAAAGGAACAATTAATTCTAATCCTATAAAAATAATTTCTAAAAAAGTGAAGAAGTTGTACCAATTTCCTTCTTTGACATAAATGAGAGTATAATATCTAAACCAGGAATAATTAACACATAAAAAGAAAAGTATAGAGCAATTTCTCTAAAGATTAGTGGAGCAAGAATTTTAAATATAATATAATAAAGAAATTACACAGGATATTATTAGGATAATATACTATAACTGGACAGTATTTATACAAGGAATGTAGGAATGGCTCAATATTAGGAAAACAATCAGTATAATAAACCATATCAATAATAAAACTAACAGAAACCATGTGATTATCTAAATAAATGCAGAATTTTTTGTCATAATTCAGTACCCATTCATATTAAAAACCCTGGAGCCCTTAGGAATAAATGTTTTCCTTGAAATTATGAGTAGTACCTATCTAAAATACAAGAATTATATGTAATTGGGGAAAGCTAGAAGCATTTGCAATAAGGTCAATGTTGAAACAAGGATGACCATTATTAGTTGCATCAAAAAATGTAAACTTTAGCAATAAGAGAAAAATGAAAATTGAAACATTAGAATAGGCAATGAAAATATAAAATTCTTACTCTTTGCCCTCTGATATGATTATAATACTACTAGAAAAAATTAGCAAATGGAGCAAAGTTTTGGAAAAAAAGGTATATAAATCTTCAGCATTTTTATACATTCCAAAAAAGCAGAGATAGGAAGAGAAATTGTACTTAAAGTACCTTTAAATATAAAAAAGAAACAGTAGTAGATGAGAATAGTAATATATTTTTTGATTAAGGTCCCAGTTTCTGGAAAAAAAATTCATTGTTTGATTAAAAACAAAAAACAAAAAAAAAAGATAAGGTAGAAATGGATACATGATTTGGACATAAGGCTGGTCCCATAAGCCTATGAGGAGAACAAGGAATAACTTACTTTCAGGTCTAAGAAGAGGGAAGGAGTTTATCACTAAACCATAGATTACATTAAATTGGTGATCATTATAAAAAATAAAATGTATAATTTTGATTACAGAAATTAAAAGCTTTTGTATTAGTACAAACAATAGAACCAAGATATAAAGGAATGCAGAAATCTAAGAAATAATTTTACAACTAGTATTTCTGATAAAATACTCATTTCTAAAATATATATTGTGAACTAAGTCAAATTTGTAAGAATACTTGTCATTCCACAATTTATAAATGGTCAAGGGAGTTTAACAGGCAGTTTTCAGCTCTAGATATTAAAACTTACTACAGTCATAGGGGAAAAAAATTCTCTTAATCATTTTTATTTAGAGAAATGCATATTAAAACAATTCTGAGATAGCACCTCACACTTATCAGATAGGTTAAAATGACAATACATGAAAATGATCACTGTTCCAGGTAATGTGGGAAAACTGTAACACTAATACATTGTTGGTGGAATGGTGAACTGATCCAACCATTCTGAAGAGCAACTTGGATCTATGCCCAGATGTCAATAAAAATTTTCAAACATTTTGATCCACCAATATCACTAGTAGATCCATATCCTAGAAAGATCATTAAAAGGGGAAATGACCCACATGTTCAAAAATATTTCCAGCAACTTATTTTATTTAGGGTCAAATAAATGAAAATTGAGAGGATAGCTAACAATTGGGTAAAGGGTGAATTATTTCTGATTATTTGAATGTGTTTAAGTACTGAGTACTAAGAAATCATGAGCAGCTGTACCTCAGAAAATCCTCGAGGGGCGGAGCGAAGATGGGGACAAGAGAGGAAAGGCTCTTAGGCACTCTCTCATAAAACCTCAAAACTAAGGACTTTCACTAAATCTTCGAGAGACAGAACCCACAGAGGGTCCCAGTGAGGCAGTTCTCCTACTCAAGGTAACCTGGAAAAGAGCAGAAAGGCACTGCTCCCCGGGGTTGGAGGGGCAGCCCTCCAGAGGGCTGGCCCACCAGAGCGAAAGAACTTCAGCCTCCCAGAGGCAGCCCCAGGGCACTGGGAGCCCCAGTTCACAGCAGTGGGGGAGTTTCCTGAGTTACTCCCTGGGGAGCACTGGGCACAAATTGGGGTAACAGCTGGGGAGGAAACTCTGCCAGAGGGAGCACTTGAAGCCCAGCCCTAAGGGCACACAGCTAGAAGCTAGCAGCAGCACGGCTAAGGCAGACCAGGAAACAGAAGCAGGCGGAGCCTGTAAGCAGGAGACCCCAAGGCATGAGTCCATTGAACTCAGGGAGGGGAGTGAAGAGAAGAGAGAGAGACTGCAGAGCTCTGCCACTGGAACAAGAATCTGGGGCTCTGACCACATCCAGATGCTGATCGCAGCATAGCCCCCACCCCCCCATAGAACACCAGGGACATCCCTACCTCAGCTCCATGGCAGACGGGGATGCATATGGTCATTCACAGACCAGGAGGGAGGACAGAGCCTCACACACTGAGACCCTTGTGGGAGTGTCCCAAAAGCTCAGGAAGCACCCCCAAAACAGGCTTAGGCTGGGAAGATGAGCAAGCAGAGAGAAAAAAGAGGAACACTATTGAGAAATATTTTGCATATGAGCCCAAGAAGGATCAAAATACTCAGTCTGAAGATGAGGAAGCACAAGCTCCTGCATCTAAAGACTCCAAGAAAAACAGGAATTGTGCTTAGGCTATGACAGAGCTCAAAATAGACTTTGAAATTCAAATGAGGCAGAGGGGTGGCTAGGTGGCATAGTGGATAAAGCACTGGCCCTGCAGTCAGGAGTACCTGGGTTCAAATCCAGTCTCAGACACTTAATAATTACCTGGCTGTGTGGCTTTGGGCAAGCCAATTAACCCAGTTTGTCTTGCAAAAATTAAAAAAAAAAAAGAAATGAGAAAGATGCAGGAAAAACATGAAAATGAAGTCAGCAGCTTGGTCAAGGAAATCCACAAAAAATGTTGAAGAAAATAGCATGTTAAAAACCAGCTTAGGTCAAATGGATAAAACAGTTCAAAAAGTTATTGAGGAAAAGAACGCTTTAAAAAGTAAAATTTGCCAGATGGAAAAAGAGATAAGAAAGCTCTCTGAGGAAGACAAATCCTTCAGACAAAGAATAGGACTCAGGGAGATTGATGAATTTACAAGAAACCAGGACACAATACTTCAAAAACCAAAAAAAAAAAAATGAAAAATTAGAAGAAAATGTGAAACATCTCATTGAAAAAACAACTGATATTTAAAGAGATTTAGAAAAGATAATTTAAAAATTATTGGAATACCTGAAAGTCATGATCGGGAAGATCCTTGACATCATTTTCAAAGAATTACTACAGGAAAATTGCGCTGATATCCTAGAAGCAGAGGGCAAAATAGAAATGGAAAGAATCCATAAATCCCCCCCGAGAAAGTGATCTCAAAAAACCAACCCCTAGGAATATTATAGCCAAGTTCCAGAACTCCCAAGTCAAAGAGAAAATATTACAAGCAGCCAGAAGGACACAATTCAAATATTGGGGAGCTGTAGTCAGGATCACACAGGACTTAGCAGCAACTACATTAAAAGCTTGTAGGGCTTGGAATATAATATACCAGAAGGCAAAAGAGCTTGGAATGCAACCAAGAATCAACTACCCAGCAAAAATGAATGCCCTCTTCCAGGGAAAAAGATGGATTTTTTTAATGAACCAGGGAAATTTCAAATGTTCCTGTTGGAATGGCCAGAGCTGAACAGAAGGTTTGATCTTCAAATACAGGAATTAGGTGAAGCATAGAGAATGGAGAAGGGGAAAATATGAGGGACTTAATGATGATGAACTGCATGTATTCCTGTATAGAAAAATGACACTGATAATACTCATATGAACCTTCTCAGTTAATAGAGCAGGTAAAGGGAGCTTTTATAGTTGAAGCACAGGAGAAAGCTGAATTTGAAGATAAAATATGGTGTAAAAATGGAGTCAATAGAAAAAAAGGGAAATGCAATGGGAGAAAGAAAAGGAGAGGGGGAATAGGCCAAGATATTTCATATAATAAGATTTTTCTTTATCACAATGAACTTTTGCAATGTTATGGAAAGGAGGAAGGCAAGGGGGAATGAGGGAATCTTTGCTCTCAGTAGAGGTGGCTAGGAGAGGAAGCAGCATATATACTCAATGAGGTATAGGCATCTGGAGTAAGAAGGTGGGGGGATGGGGGAAGGAAGGGGATGTGAGTGATGGAAGAGAGGATGGACCATGGGGGGAGAGTGGTCAGATATAACACATTTTCTCTTTTACTTTTTGCAAGGGGCTGGGATTGGATGACCTGTCAGGAACCATAGGGCCAGGTAGATGCTGGGCCTAAGGGGTTGTCATGTGCCTTGGGGCCTTTTGGCCCCAGGGCCAGGGTTCTATCTGCTCTGCCACTGAGCTACCCTACAGCAGAGTCAGAATGAAAGGAGACAGAAAATATAGTACATGGTAGTGGAGAAATATGAAAGGAGGGAGTTGCGATCAGCAATGGCAATGGTGGTAAAATATGGAAGTAATTTTTCCATAGACTTATCATAAAGAATATGATCCACCCTCGACAGAGTTGTTGGTGTTGGATCAAAGACTGAAGCACATTTTTTTATTATTATTATTTTTGGGTGGGGGTGCAGAGCAAATGGGGCTGGGTGGCCCATCTGGGGCTGCATAGCAGCGTGGTCATTGGGTGTCTGAGGCTGGATTGGGACCCGGGTGCTCCTGGCTCAAGGGCCAATGCTCTGTCCACCACCCAGCTACCCCTACTATTGCTACTATTTTATTTTATTTTGGTTTTTTTTTTTCTTTTTTTGATTTTTGCAGGGCAGTGGGGTTGGTGTGGCTTGCATTTCACACAGCTGAGAGATTATTGGGTGTACGGGGCCAGATATGGTATCGGGTGCTCCTGGCTACAGGGCTTGTGCTCTGTCCATTGAACCACCTGGCCATACCTACAATTATTACTATTTTTTTTAATTTTAGTTTTTTCTCTCCCCTTTACTTTATCGCTCAAGTGATACTATATTTTTGGGGAGGAAGGAGTATTTTGTTTACGCATAAACAAGAATATTTTATTAATGTATAAAAAACATTATTTGTACAAAATGAGAATAAATAAACATTAAATTACAATAAAAAAGAAAATCCTTGAAATTCTTGCCTGACTTGATGCTGACTGAACTGAGTAGAACAAGTAGACCATTATATACTTCAAAAGCAACATTATGTGATGATCACCTATGATGGACTTAGTTCCTCTCATTAGTTCAGTAATCAAGGACAACTCTGGAGGATTTGCAATTTAAAATGCAATTCACATACAGAGGAAAAAATATGGAATCTAAATGCAGAACAAATCAAAATATATCTCCACTTTTTATAACTTCCTTTGTTTTGTTTCCCATATCTTTTTTACTTTTTTGTTCTTGTACTTATTTCACAACATGTTAAATATAGTATATCTATCTATCTATCTATCTATCTATCTATCTATCTATCTATATATATATATATGATCCAGATCAGATTACTCACTGACATGAGATTGGGACATGAAAAAAAGGGATATAGAAAGATGTGGAATATCAAAACCTTACAAAATATTAATGTTGAAAATTCTGTATTTAATTGACAAAAAAAAGAAAATTACATAATATATAAAAGGAAAAAAATATGTGAAGGAAAGGTGCATCGGCCTACCAGTTTTAAAACTGTACTACAGGGGAGGCTAGGTGGCGCAGTGGATAAAGCACTGGCCTTGGAGTCAGGAGTACCTGGGTTCAAATCCAGTCTCAGACACTTAATAATTATCTAGCTGTGTGGCCTTGGACAAGCCACTTAACCCCATTTGCCTTGCAAAAACAAAAACAAAAAAAAAACTGTACTACAAAGCTTTCTTTCTAAAATAATTTGTTACTAAATAGTAGTTCTTTGGAAGAGATTAGGTATGTAAAACACAATAGCAAATGACTATAGTGATCCAGTGTTATTAGCAAAGTTCCAAACTTTTGGAAAAAAACTCACTATTTAGCAAATCTTTGAATGAAATTTTGAAAACAATTTCAAAAACTAGGTATAGACCAATATTATTTAGCATCTAGAAAAATGAAGTCAAACTGGGAACCTGATTTGCACATAAAGGTGATCATATAAGGAGAGCGCTGAATAGTTAACTGGTAAAATCGAAGGAAAGGGGGAGATTTTAAAACCAAGCAAGAGACAGAGAACATTACAGGATATAAAAGGGATAATTTTGATCACATTAAGTTAAAAGGTTTTGCACAAAAAGACAAATGAAGCTTAAATTAGATGGAAAGTTAAAAACTGGGGGAAATTTTGCATTAAGTTTTTATGATATAGATCACATTTCTCAAATGTATAGTTAATTGAGTTAAATTTATAAGAAAACAAGTAATTCCATAATTGATAAACAATTGAATGACATGAACAGGAAGTTTTCAGATAAAGAAATAAAAAATATTTGTAGTCTTATGAAAAAGTGCTATACATCACTATTTATTTGAAAATACAAAGTAAAACAACTCTGAATTACCATCTCATACGTATCAGGTTACCTAATATGACAAAAAGTAAAATTCCATATGTTGAAGGAAATGTGGAAAACTGGACTTATTCAACAATTCTGAAGAACAATTTGGAACTATGACTAAAAGTTATAAGACTGTGCATATTCTGTAATTTAGCTATATCACTACTAGATAACTATGCCTAAGAGGTCATTAAAAAAAGGGAAAAGACCTACATGTACAAAAATATTTATAACAGTTCTTTTTGTGGTGGCAAAAAAATGGAAAATTTTAGGGATGCCCATCAATTAGGAAATGGCTGATAAAGTTGTGCTTTAGGATTCTGATGAAATATTGTGATGTTATAAAAAATTAAGACCTAGATAATTTCAGAAACTGTTGGAAAAACATCACATGAATTTATGAAAAGGCAAATGATCAGAACTAGGATAATATTATATTATAGTAACAGCAATATTGTAAGACAATCAGTGTGAATGACATAACTATTTTCAGTAATACAATAATCCATGATAATTCTTAAATATTGCGATATGATGAAAAATGTTATCCTCTTCCAGAGAAAGAAATGATGATTGCTTTTTTAAACTTTATTTTTCTTCTTGTTGCTTTAGTATGTTCTTCTTTTACAAAACAATATTATGGAAATATTTTGCATGACTCTACATGTATATCTCATATCAAATCCCTTGTGCTCTCAAAATGGGGAGGCAGATGGAGTTAGAGAGAAATTTGGAATGTATTTTTTAAGTGAAGGTTAAAAACATTCATTTAATTGGAAAACAATTAAATAGGTGGTGCATTTCTCTTAGTTGCTCAAAGAATTCACTTTTTGTCATCGAATTGTTAAAATTCATTCACAAACTCTTCTTGAAGCATGCAGCAGTTTGTTCTTGTTCTTTCATGTTTATTTCTTATTATGCTGAAGAGCAACCTTTTTATAGTACCCATTTCCCCCTTAAATTTGGAGGTCCAGAGCAGTTTTGCTGTATTGTTATTTCATTTGACATCCACGTTGCTATTTAATTTATCATATTCTAGAACTTTTATAATTAATCTGTGGTATTTGAATCTTCAGAGAGATCAATGCATTTTGGTTATGTAGATTTGAGGCATCTAATATGACATGATTTCTTTTAGCTTCTCTTCATCCAGATTATTCTTTACTCTTTTGTATTAAATGGAATATCAATGAATTGTTCAATCTTATATTTCTTTCTTAAAGTTTGACAACAGGCTTAAAGTTTTCCTTTGCTATTGTTGTTTCTACTGTAAACACAATAACTTTTGTTTTCATATCTCTTATTTACCTCAAAGCATTTGAGACTATCTTTTGCTCTCTGGGCAATTTACAGACTCTTCCAAATCATTATTGATTGTTTCATATTCATTTTACTTGCAGAATTTATTCATAGATTTCTGAACAATTTTATAATTACCTAGAGTTTACAATCTTTCCTGTGTTTCTATCTTATGCTAAGTCTTTTAATGAACTTATTTTTGGTGACAACTTTGGTAATTTCTATCATTTTTTCCCCTTATATTCTCTTATCATTCACTTTCTGACTACTTTCCCTTTGATGGTGATTCCCTAGGCAGTGTTCTTTCCATAATAAACAGTTCATTTCTCTGAAGTCTGTCTATACCTCTAATGATTTCAAAAGGGACAGCTGGATAACTATTTAATTTTTATTTAGGGTTTATAAAATTTGAAGATCACACAGGCATCCTTTTCCCATTCCTTTTGTTCTTCAGTTCATATTGTTGCTGCACAACAACCTGAGATAGTAACCAATCAGTCAGAGAAAGTCCTGGTTTTTGACTTTCTATGGCATAGGGAGGGTATGCAGAGCTGAGTTCTATTTCAAGCCCATGCATGGATTTGTGAATCCCTTCTTGTGTATCCATGGTCCATAGTGAACTTCTGAGTATGGAAAAAGTTGGAAATTAGCTACCTCTGTCATTACTTCATTTGGCATCTTAGACTTTTGTCAAACAACAAAGTGCTTCACAGATTGTACAGAAGTTCACTCTTGTTAAGGTTTGAGAGGCTATGGTTTTTGAAAGAATTATTTCCCATTTTGTTTCTTAGATGGACTATAATATCACCATTTTGGGGTAGCTTCTGCCATAAGAAAGCAAAAGAACAAAGAAATACTAGCAGTCTAATAAGAATTGAACTTCCTTTCGAGCAGCCGGCATCAGCAAACAAAGGGAAACACCAGTTTAGGATACAAGTAGAAAATATAACTAAAAATCATCGTGGTAAAATAAAAGTGATATTAACTTGTACAATAGCAAAAACAAATAATGAACTTTAAGATTTCAATATTTAGACTGTAATTGGAAGAATTAACATTGAAATGTATAATATGAAGTATGGAATAAAAGAAAGCATCAAGAATTGAACTGGACAAATACAGAAAGAACTATGTGATAGAGGCAACAGGGTTTGATATCACTAAGAATAGTGTAAGAAAGTTTTAGTGGTTCCAGTCAAGTGGGTAATGCTTTGGATAAAATATTCTAGCTGACCTCAGTAGGACTTTTCTTTCTGAGTTTAAATCTGGACTTAGGCATTTACTATGTTACCCTAATCAAGTCACTTAACTTTGTTTGTGTCACTGTCTAATCTGTAAAAAAAGAGCTGAAGGAACTGACAACTCCCACTCCAGTATTTTCCCAGAAAACCTCAAATAGGGTCATGAAGCATCTAAAACTAATAAACAATAACAATTTAGATGTGTTGAACATAGCTCACAAAACACTCAGTGGTTATATGCCTAACCAGATTAAAATATAACATGAAAATTATTTTTAAGTAGATAAATAATTCAGCATAAAACACTCCATTGGAAAAAATAAATCCAGGAAAATTGAACATGACTGCAATATTTCAACAGTAATAAAAAGAGGAATTAAAATAGTCATTAGACATACAAATTAAAAATATAAATCCATAGTCCCTTTGCTCAAGGACCTTGTTATCTATTGGTAAAGTTAATTAAGAAGACTTCATTTTTTTCTATCACAGCATAACTAATGATGAAAAAATGTTAATCATTATTGTTCATGATAAACCTATATTGGATTACTTGCTCTCTTGGATAAGGGAAGGCAAAAGTAGGAAGATAGGAAAAATATGTCATCAAAAAGCATACAAATGGAAAACTTTCATATTTCTATTTTAATTGGGATCTAGTCTCAGGCCTTGGTTTTCTAGGGAAGACACTGGAGACTCAGAAATCTGAAGCAATTTGTTTCAGACTATTCAATTTTTGATGCTCAGTTTGGAGCATCACATTTTAGGGAGGAGATTGACAATATGAGAAGCTCCAAAGAAGAATAATGAGATTATTCAGAGGCTTCAAGACAATAACATATCAGGTTTAGTTCAAATTATTCAAAATATTTAGCATGAATAAGAAAAAAATGAGTAGAAATAATTGTCTATGATTATTTGAGTGACTATTATGTTGATATTTTTGTTGAAGGTGAAGAAAAGTAGGTTTTAAATTAAATAAATTTTCTGAAAAAATAACTAGAAGAAAAAAAGGAGGACTGTTTGTTAAATTATTGAGTTTATCTTTCTTAGAGGTCTTCAGTTAAAACTGAACGACTATTTAGAGAGAATTAGAAGGTCATTTATTGAAAAGATTCAAGATGTACTACAGAGTGCTCTGGCATATTTCTAATTCAAAATCTTTAAAAAAAAAACATCTCTGGGGCAGCTAGGTGGCATAGTGGATAAAGCACCGACCTTGGAGTCAGGAGTACCTGGGTTCAAATCTGGTCTCAGACACTTAATAATTACCTAGCTGTGTGGCCTTGAGCAAGCCACTTAACCCCATTTGCCTTTAAAAAAAAAGAAGCATCTCTTCCAAGTTCACAGGATCATAGATTCATAGTTCTTTATGTGCAAGGTACTTCAGAAGCCATTCATTTCAATCACCTCAATCTACATATGAATGAACTGAGACCCAGGGAGGTCAGATGATTTCCCCAAGGTTGCATAGTCATAAGTAACAGAAAGGTGTTTTAAATTCAAGTCCTCTTTTAATTGGACCTCTTTTTATTACTTATGTCATGGATAGATACTGTCAATATTCTATAAATTGAATAGAAGGAAAGAACTTGAGGAATTGTATAGCATCTTTAATTATGTCAAACTCTTCCTTGACAGGTTTAACCATCCTTTAATGTCAGGTTTCTCGAAGCGATAGATTGAAGAATGTAATGATCACAGAAGAAATAAAATCATGAATGAGTCAAAGGGTAATGGAAAATATGTAGTGATTAAACTAGGGGGAAACATATTCCCATCGATTTCTTATTTGAGAGGCAAAATGCAGTAATGGAATGAGAAATAAATGGGTTCAATTCCTATATTTGAAATAAACAGGCTAGGGAAAAGTCACTTAGTATTCCAGTTAGGAAAGGAAATTGAGACTCATGAAGATTAAGAGATATGCCTAAATTTACACCGGGAGCAACTGATAAAGTCCTGGTCCCTTGCACCAGATTCAGTATTCTTTCCCTGATATTAATGAAAGATACTCCTAGTCCAAAACAAGTAACCAAAAAATGTGTTCACAAAAATTAATTTTAAAGAAGAATATCATCAAGGAAATGTATTATCGGAATTGGGGTGAATAATTTGAGATTAAGAATGAATAATTAGCTAGCCATCACAGGATCTCATGAATATTAAAAGATCTAAATGTCTTTCAATTCATTGGATAGCATTTCTATGGAATACAAGGATGATAACATAAAGGAAGACAAATGGTGAATCAATCAATCCATGAGCATTTTTCAAGCACCTGGATATGTAGCCTTCAGTCCTGTGGAACAGGATAAAAAAATTACAATTACAATTAAGAAAATTACTTACAAATTATGAAAATATGCTAGCATAGGTTTATATATGTATAGGCATAAATTTTGTATATCAGTATTAAATAAAACATAAAAATAAATAAATGTTTATATTTTTAGCTTTTGCATGAATGGAAAGGATACCTTTGTGATTTTCAAGTAAATAATAAATTATTGCTTAAAGTAAATATGCTTATTCATTTTCTGCTTTACTGTATTAAAAAGATTCCTGCAATTTTTATGAAAAAAGATCTAGCATTTTACTTTGTAAAGACTATCCTGATTTTTTCCGGGAATATAGTCAAAATCTGCCAACTTTTTTAGATAAATTAACAAATTATGATGTTGGGGCTTAGTTATTGTTTTACTGATGATTTTTTAATGCTGAGTAACTTAATTCTGAACTCTCAAGTACATGACAAAATTCAATTGAATATTTTCTATTACATATAAATTATATTTTCTATTATATACAAATTATTTCAGCATTTTCCTGCCTTACATTTTTTTATTTTAACTATTTTCCTATTTTATATTTTTAAATTATTGAGGATGTATTGGCATTGATATATTGCATAGTCACCTGTTGTTTCTTCAGATATTTGCCTTCGGGTATACTTGAGTTAGTAGGGTATATGCAACAATCTATTTCAAAAGTCTCCCCCTTCACATTAACAGTCTTTTAACAAAAGTATGCTTGGAATGATTTAATAAATAATAATCTTATCCCATTATCAAGCCATAGCATTATCCTTTCATACCTAGAACAAAATGTAAAAAAGGTGCTTTAACTTTGCTAATTTTAAAAAGCAAAAAAAAAAAGGTAAAAATAATTACTGTTTGTTTATGCCTCCCATAATTATTTAAAGCTAAAGATGATTTCTGATCATTTTCTGGCATCCAAGACATGATTTATCCCATCATATTTAGTCATCAGAGAAATATTCATCTCAAATCAATCATTCTCATGCATAGTAACATGGAATTAGGTTTGGAAATTGATAAGATCCTTTGGAGTTATAAAACTATTATCTTATGATAAGATAATTATAACATTGAGGTAGAATACAGTAAATATAAGAGATAACATGTTGATCTATTTTGATTCAAAGAATATAGGTCTATCATCAGTTCCAACACAAACTGCTTGTCTGTCTTTGGGCAAGTCAATTAACTTCTATAGACCAAAGCTACTCTAAAATGAAGTTGGACAACACAATCTCTGAGATCCCTATCAGTTTCAAATTTATGATTTTATGATTCAAATATACTTTATTATGACTTTTAATGATAATTGTAACCAAAGAATAATCACTGCCAACCCCTAAGTTATGACCCTCTTCAAATTTAGCTAAAGACTGCTGTTTGGGAAACAGACATCCAGTGAATTGATCATCTCAACATTTGAATCCTTTCCAACTTGAAAGAAGCAGCCAAAACTTCTGTTATCTCAAAGGTTTCAAGAACCTAGAATCACCCTGAAGATAAAATGAACATCATGGTTGAAATTTAGTTGAAAATTTAATAATTAATATAGTATTTTATAGTATACAGGACAAATGTCTCCCTGCAAGCCTATTTAGTAAGTATAACAGACAACTATTGACTGTATAGTAAAAAATGTGCATTCCAATCTCACTTACCACAGTGAAGTTAAAAGTTGATTCAGTAAATATTATATATATATATCAATGAATCAAACAAAAATACAAATGATTCATTGTCCTTAAATAGTAATGTTCTTGAAAGAAAAGTGAAACAATATAAGTAATATGATTTAGATAATTTGAAAAATTATCTTAGAGGATACACACAGCTATAAGTACATACACACACACACACACACACACACACATACTGATACACACCTACTTCATGAGATAATTCATCACACTTGTGCTTTTTCCTAATCCCAAATTTAAATTTGCTTCTTTGAAAATCCAACCAATTGATACTATTCCTATCCTTCTGATCAAACAACACAAATTTGAATATATACATTTTAAAAAATTCCAGTTAAGAAATATCAAGTAAAAATAAAGGTACATTTAAAGATATAAATAATGCAATGAATATACACATATAACATATACTTAAATTATATACTCATATATTTATTCTGATCTTTTGGGCATGTACTGATATATATTCAGAAATAATATTTACATGTAGTTTAAATGAATTTTCCATTAGCATATTTATGTTAAATATATATGCATTAACCTATTGTGTGGATACACACACACACACACACACACAAATATATATATGCTTTTGCACATATATGTGTACTTTTAGTTTTTATTAATTTCAGAATTTTTAAAAATTTAAAACATAAATAAAAATCATACATGCTACATATCTGATAATAAATATAAATTGATATTCTTCTTAGAAAAGGAAGTGACCAACATGAGGAGTAACTTGGCTTCATCAAAGATGCAGGAAAAACAATGGATGTAAATTACCTAGATTTTAGAAATATTTGATGATACCTTGTCCAATTCTTTTAAAAATGATGAAAAGATATTATTTAGATTTAATTAGTTTGGGAGTTGGTGAACTGATGATTGAGAGTAGTTATAATGATTCAGTGCAAATCAGGCAAGAAGTTCCACATATAGCAATGAAATACTCTTGTAATCTCTGCTTGGACTTGTGAATATGTATGTATAATATTATGTTATCCATCTATATTCATAAGATATAGTATACATGTGAATACATAAGCACACATTCCCATAGTTCCATAGAAACATACTATAAAGTATATACATGAACATCAATATTCTATATAATTGCATACATATGTACATTCATATAATTAAATTATAGATATATGCATAAATTTGTTCAGCCTTGTTGAAACTTATCTTGTTCTGATTTCTCCTAAGGCACCTGGGCCAATGTTCTATTAAGTAGACTAAATTTATAAATAACCAGTATAAAGAAATAATAATAGGAAATATTTCAAAGCAGGACTCCTAGACCTTATGCAAATTGCCCAGCTCAAATGATAGCAATTTTTCATTTGATCATTTATTTTTACAAATATATGTTTTGAAAGTTTTTCAACATTCATCCATATGCATATACATATTTTAAAGTTTCAAAATTTCTTTTACCCCACCCATCCTCCTCCCCTCCCCCAGTGGTGAACCATCAGGTTAACATTATACATATATGTTTGTGATGAACATGTTTACAGATTAGCCATTTTCTGTATGAGAAATTAAGATTAAGGAAAAGGGATACAGAATAGATATTTTTCATAAAGTGCTATGGTGTCACCTTTTTCTGTATCCATTTTAATCTTATGTTTGTATAGGGAATGAGATGTGGGGCTATGCCTAGTTTTTACAATAGTATTTTCCAATTTTCCCAACAATTTTTGTTAAATAGTGAGTTCTTATCCCAGTGACTAATGTCTTTGGGTTTATCAAATGATAGATTTTTGCTTTCACTTTATCTGAGCTCAGGATTGCTACCCCAGCTTTTTGTAAATTCAGTTGAAGCATAATTTATTTAGGTGCTACTGTCTTGGTCTTCTGTTTCTATGATATATAAATCTAAAGAAAAGTTCTGGACAGAGTATAATATCAAATTGGTGCTGATGTCTGAGACAATGTACATTTATTAAATTCAAAGTTTTCACAAAAATTTGACATTGATTTTTAATGTATTAATGTATAAAACTGAAGCTGGGGAGGGAAATTACGTCTTAAAAGGTGAAGCATAGGGAGGGTGGACAAGAAGGGTAAATTAAGAGAAATTTATTGATGTTGAACTACGTGTATTCCTGTATGGAAAGATGATACTGATAATACTCATATGAACCTTCTCATTTAATAGAGCAGTTAGAAGGAGTATATTTAGACAAGGCACTGAAGGGAGCTGAATATAATGGTATAATATATTATGAATATGGAATCAATATGCGAAAAGGGAATGTGCCAGGAGAAAGAGAAAGGAGAGGCTGAATGGGCTAAAATATACCATGTAAAAGAGTCAAGAAAAAGTTTTTGTTGCTACAGAGAAACATGGGCATAGGGTATGATGAGATCAGTTGGAGACAAATTTTAAATCTTTTGTTTACATTGTTAAGGGAATCTTCCTTCTTGTTTTATCATCTAATTTAGGTCACACCTGAGGGCCTGACCTTCAACCTGATTTGGATTGGATTATCTTCTGGTGGGGTTGCCAGGGAGCACAGGTACTAGAAACACCCAAGACCACCCAAAAGAGACTCCTCCCCAAAAAGCAAAATATTCAATGTGGGATTTGGATCACATCACCAGACTTCCAATGGACTCTGAGGGAGAATTTAAGGAGATAGAGGAAGGGGCTCCGTTTCTCTGACCTTCCCGACTCATGGCGAAAACCCTGGTCAGCTGGACTGACCAGTTCAATCAACAACCCACATGATTTACTTTTTAAACTCTTCTTAACTTTTCTAGCACCTTTCTTATGTGTTTTAATTTCTTTTAATAAAATGCTTTCTTTTTCCCAAAACCTGCAATCCCGAGTCTTAGGGCAGTTATGGAGCTCAAGAAACAAATGTCAGCTACATGGAGTAAAAAGGGGGGAAGATGAGGTGAAATGAGAGAGCCTTCATTCTCATTGAAAAGGGCTCAGAAAAGAGACAACACACATTCTTAATTAGATATAGAAATTATTTATCCTAAATGCAAAAAGAGAGGACAGGGATGGGAGAAAGGGAGCAGGGGGAGGGGAGAGTAGGTGTAGTTAACAGAGGAGAGGGTTGATCATGGGAGAGGGTAGTCAGATACAACAGATTTTGTTTTACATTTTCAAGGTGGTGGGATTAAATGGATTGTCTGGGACCAAGTGGCTGGGTGGTTGCTGGGTCTCTGGGGAGAGGTGTAGCTTGGGCCTTCCTGGCCCCAGGGCTGGTGCTCTGTCTGCTACTCCACTTGGCTGCTCCATAGCACCCTTTTTGAAGAGGGACAGAAAGAAAGGAGAGACAAAATAGAATTAATGGGAATGGGGAGGAATGGATGAAGGGAATTACAATTATCAACAGCAGCTGTGGAAAAAATATGGAAATTACTTCTCTGATAAACTTATGATAAAGAATGATATCCACCTCAGAGAGAGAGCTGATGGTATCAGAACACACTGAAATACATGTTTGTTTTCTCTTTCTTTTATTTTATTTCTCATGAGGTTTTCTATTTTTGTAAGGGGAGGGGAGAATATGATTACTCTTACAAGACTATTTTAGTAATGTGTAAATAAATAAAAATGTACATTTTAGAAAATAAATAAAAATAAAAATATTCTCCAATAAAAAGAAGGCATCATAGCCAGTGAAGGTATATCTTTATTAAACGTGTATGCATCTACAAGTGTAGTGGACAAATTCCTAGAGCAATGACTGAGTGAATTACAAGGAGACTTAGACAGCAAAACCATAATAATGAGGAAACTCATCCTCCCTCTCTCAGAACTAGATAAATCTAACCATAAAATAAGTAAGAAAGAAGTTAAGAATGTGAATAAATTCTTAGAAAATTTTGATATGATAGACCTCTGGAGAAAACTTAATTGGATAGAAAAAATATGCCTTTTGCTCTGCAGTACATGGCAACTATACAAAATTTGACAATTACTGGGGCATAACTATCTTAAACTCAAATGCAGGAAGGCAGAAATAATAAATGCATACTTCTCAAATTATGATGCAATAAAAAATTACATGTAATAAAAGGTCTTGGAAAAATAAACTAAAAATTAATTGGAAACTAAATAACTTAATTTTAAAGAATGATTGCATCAAACAACAAATTATAGAAATAATCAATAATTACATACACAAAAATAAGAACAATGAGTCATCATATCAAAATTTATAGTAGGCAGTCAAGGCAGAGTTTAGGGGAAATTTTATATCTCTGTATGCTGAGATGAATAAAATAGAGAAAGAGGAGATCAATGAATTAGGTATGCAACTAAAAAAGCTAGAAAAATAACAAATTAAAGATCCACAATTAAGTATCAAATTAGAAAATCTGAAAATCAAAGGAGAAATTAATAAAATTGAAAGTGAGAAAATCATTGACCAAAAAATAAAACTAAAACTTCATTTTATGTAAAACCTAATAACTTCTGGACAAGACTGTGGAGAAAAGACAGGCACTGCTTTAAAATCTCCTGACTTTCCCTCAGAACTAAAATGAATCAAGCCTCTTAACAGAATTTAGATCCTTAGAGCCCAGAGAAGACAGAGAAGAATAGAAGAGAAATCCTGTAGCAAGGTCTGTCACAGGGAAACATGAGAGTACCATCAGCAGAGTACAGAGACCAAGTGTAGGACCTGCAATGCTGGATGCGAATTTATAATAATTTATAATAATTCATAATAATTTAACAAATAGAAATTATGGTTTATATTCATTAACCCCCCCTACCCCCTTACTAAACTAAATACATTCTGTTAAACCCCAAAACCGGATGACTTAACTTAGCAGAGCATTTTTCAGCCCAAAGGAAATAGGAACAAAACTACTTTTATATTAGTATAATATTAGTATTTAAATTTTAAGGATTTTTAAAAAAATTTAAAGCAATTTAATACTGACATAGTATACAAATATAATTAATCAAAGACTGATCAAAGAATAACAGCAATTTTGTGCTTGGTGGGCAGGAGAGGTCCTAAATGGCAACCCAGATATCTAGCTAGTTAACTTGGTTGGTCTGGAAGACCCAGGCAATCCTCATGTTCTCAGAGGTGGCCCCCCCATTCCTGTGGGAGAACATGACTTTCTACAGAACAAACACAGTAATTGCTACTGGATGTTTGCATCTTGTCCTAAAGCTCAGGTGTGGACAGCAGATCTTCCATGGAGTAAATTGTAGATTAAGTTGATTAACTGTCTAGCCCCAGGAGCCAAGTCCACATTGTGTGAGAAAAGCCCAGATTCTGACTCCCTCCCCTCAACCCCACAGGTCTAGAAAGTGGGCCATTCATCAACATAACAGACTATCCAGAGGAAACTTCTGGCACCCCTTACAGGCTTGCACACTGAAGGACTCCCAAGAGTGGGCAAGGCCACTAGGAATCTCAACACTGAAAGTCTGTGAACCAGTCCCTTCTCCATCACAAGATCCTTGGGAAAGGACCCAAAATGAAGAAAGGCCAGCATACAGTGGGGGCCTTTGAATGTTACCTTGATGACAAGGATCCTAATTCAATGATGATAGAAACTTCAGAGGAGAATATGAATGGGTCTCCAATCCAAAAATATCTCTTAGAAGAGATCAAAATGGAGATGAAAGATCAAATGGAAAAATTAGAAAAGGAAATGAAAGAGAAAAATTTATATTATGCAAGAGAAAAGTAACATCTTACAACAAGAAAGAAAATCCTTTGAAAATATAATTGAACAAGTACAAAAAGAAAATAATTTCTCAGAAACAAAATTGGGCAAATGGAAAAAAGACAACAATGCCTTCAAAAATAGAATTAACCAATTGGAAAAGGCAATGCAGGAGGTAAATGAAGAAAGCTCTTCTCTAAAAAGAAGATTCAAGTCTTTGTAAACTAATGACTTCATTAGACACCAAGAATCTGTTAAATAAAAACAAAAAAAAGGAAAAAGAAAAGAAAATTAAAATACCTCATGGGCCAAATGACAGACTAGGAAAATAGATCCATGAGAGATAATATAAGAATCACAGGTCTTACTGTAAACCTTGAAGAGAACAAAAATCTGCATACATACATCAGAATATAGTGAAGGAGAACTGCTCTGATGTCCTGGAACCAGAGGGCAAAATAATCATTTAAAGAATATATCGATCCTCTACTGAAAGTGATCCCAAAAGGAAAACACTGAGGAATATGGTGGCCAAACATCAGAACTATCAGATTGAGAAAATCCTGCAAAAGGCAAGAAAGAAATAATTCAAATACCAAGAAGATGCAGTGAATATTACACAAGACCTGACTGCATTAAAGTTAAGAGATCGAAGGTCCGGGCATATGGAAGGAACTATGTAGTTTAAATAAAGACCAAAGATCATTATCTTCAATTTAAAAAATGTCTTATGTTTCACATAATTTTTCTGACTCTATTATTTTCTTTCTTCCTTATGGATTTTTTTCTATCAACACTTTTACTTTTGAACTATGTATATCATGGAAATAAATGTTAAAAACTATATCAAATTTCCTTCTGTTGGGGGCAGTAGGGAGGGAAGAAAGGGAGAAGGAAAATTACAAAATTCAAAATCTTGTAAAAAATTGGCAGAAACTACCAATGAATATAATAGAAAAATATATGAAATATTTGCATTTTTAAAGAAAAAATCTACAAAAGTAGTAAACCTTTCATTAATCTGATTAAAATAAAATAAAGAGGCTAACCAAATTACCATTACCAAAAATGAAAAGGGTGAAGGTATTAAAAAGTTAATTCAGAGTTATTTTGCCAAACTGTATGCAATAAATTTGATAATTTGAGGAAAATGGATGAATATTTCCAAAAGTACAAATTGCCCAGATTAACAGAAAAGGAAATAAAATACTTTAATAACCCTCTTTCAGAAAAAAAGAAATTGAAGCAACCTCCAATAACATCTCTAAGCAAAAGTCTCCAGGTCCAGATGGATTTGTCAGTGCATTCTACTAAGCATTTAAGGAACAATTAATTCCTATTCCACATAAACTATTTAAAAAATAGGAGAAGAAGGAGTTCTGCCAAATTCCATTTATGACAACAATATATAGTGTTTATATCTAAACCAGGAAGACCCAAAACAGATAAAGAAAATTAAATACCAATTCCCTAATAAACACTGAAGCAAGAATCTTAAATAAAATTTTAACAAAGATATTACAGCAAATTATTATTAGGATAATACACCATGATCAGGGAATATTCATACCGGATAGGCAGGGATGGTTCAATATTAGGAATAACACTCAATATAATTGAACATATCAATAACCAAATCCAAAAGAAATCATATGATTATCTGAAAAGATGTTGAAAATGACTTTGATAAAATATAACATACATCCTTTTAAAAGCACTAGAAAGTATAAGAATAATTGAAGATTTCCTTAAAATAATAAGCAGTATCTATCAAAAACCATCAACAATTATTTTATGCAATGAGGATAAGCTAGAAGTATTTCCAAGAAGTTCAGGGATGAAACAAGAATGTCCATTATCACTATTATAGTATATATCATTATAGTATTAGAAATGTTAGCTTTAACAGTGAGAGGAAAAAGAATTTGGTGGAATCAGAATTGGCAATGATGAAGCAAAACTTTTCCTTTTTGCATATAATATGATGGTATACTTAGAGAACCCAAGAAACTTATCTACAAAAGTATTTGAAACAATCAACATTTCAATATATGAACAACAAATCCCAAGAGCAAAAATAGAAAGGGAAATTCTATTTAACATAAGTGAAGAGATTAAATACTTGGGAATCTGCCTCTCATGATAAACCCAGAAACTGTTAATTAGATTAATAATTAGAAAACCCTTCTCACACAAGTACAGTGAGATCCAAAGAATTGGAAAAATGTCATGTACCCATGTTTAGGTTGAGATAAAATAATAAAAATGAAAATTCCACACAAATTACTTATTCTGTGTCATGGCAATCAAACCAAGTAATTATTTTTCCAAGCTAGAAAAAATAGTAATAAAATTCATCTGGAACAAAAAAAGGTCAAGAATATCAAGTGAACTGATAAAAAATAATAGAAAGGAATGTGGCCTAGACCTAAATCTAGACCAGATCTAAAACTCTATTATAAGTAGCAGTCATCAAAACTGCCTGGTGATGGTTAAGAAATAGAGTAATGAATCGGTGGGTTACAAAAAGTTCAACAGAAACAAGTCCTGCTTAATCCTGATTCTGACTCCTTGGCATTTCATTCACTTCTTTTTTTGGCTGTCTGCAGGATTTTCTCCTTGATCTGCTAATTCTGGAATCTGGCTACAATATTCCTTGGCTTTTTCAAACAAGTCTGTGGGAAATTCCTTTGATAACCTGAAACTTGCCCAAACTGTAATCTACAGTTAGACAAACACAAAGACAATACCTTCTGGGATAAGAACTTACTATTTGACAAGGATTATTGGGAAAGCTGGAAAATAGTATACCAAAAATTAGGCATAGACACAACTCAAACTGTATATCAAATTGGTCAAAATGGGTACAGAATTTTGACATAATATTGGCACCATAGACCAATTAACAGACCAAGAAATACTCTACCTGATCTCTGGAAAGGGAAAAATTTAATAATCAAACAAAATATACACTATATTATATATTGTAAAATGAATAATTTTGATTATTATTAAATTAAAAGTTTTTGTACTAATAAAACCAATACTGCAAAATTTATGTTGGAAAGAGAAAGCTGAGACATGATTTTCACAGCCAGGGGTCATGATAAAGGTCTCATTTCTAAAATATACAGAGAATTGCATAAAATTTTTAAGGTTGTAATTCATTCCCCCAATGATAAATGATCAACAAATATGATCAGTTTTCAAATGAAGAAATTAAAGCTAAATATAATTGAATGAAAAAATGCATCAAATCATTACTGATTAGAGAAATGCAAATTATAGCACTGTGAGGTTTCACCTCATATCTATCAGATTGGCTAAGCTGACTAAAAGGGAAATTGATCAATGTTAAAGAGAAGCTCTTTTTGTCATGGCAAAGATCTGGAAATCAATGGATTGTCCATCAATTGGGAATGGCTCAACAAGTTATGGTTCATAAACATTATGGAATATTATTGTTCTATAACAAACCATGAATGATCAGACTCCTGAGAAGCATAGAATGAATTATTGTAACTGATTCTGAGAGAAGGGAGCAGAACCAAAAGAACACTGTATACATTAACAACAACAATGGGAACTGACCAACCTTGATGGATACAGCTCCTCTCAGCAGTTCAGGGAACTAGGATAACCCTAGGAGACCACCTATGGACAATGCTATCCACATCCTGAAGAAAAACAAAACAAAATGAAACAAAACAAAATAAAACCAAAATTCCCCTATAGAATCTAAATGAACAATACACTCAGTTTTTAACAATTTCTTTTATGTATTTCTTTCACATGGACTTTTCTGTTCCCTTAATCTTAATTCCTCATGCCAAAAATGACTAATCTGTAATCATGCTAAACATAAATATGTATGTACAACATTATTGACTGTTCATAATTGAGGGGAGAGGGTGGAAGGAAATCATGAAGCTTATAATGTGTATATGCATGTGGATGATTGTTGAAAAATTTTCATAACAAGTAATTAGAAAAATAAAATATCATTTAAAAAGATGTAAACAATTGATGAAATCATAATTGATGATGTGTAGACTAAACCAAAATAAGAAAAATTCAAATCAATTTGAGTTTATCTTCTTATTGTTTCATACCAATCAGACTATCAAATAATTTTTTATAAAACTAGAAATAGTCATACAATTAATTTAGGAAAGAAAAAGTGTTAAAACAGCTGTTTTATTACGTATATTTTAGAATCAATTTAATTTAGAGCATTTTCATATAACCATTGATATCTGTTAATATTAAGAAATACACATAATATTTTTCAAACAGGATGAAAGCACAAGCATTCCTGTTATCATCAGGTAAGCATGAAATATTCTGGGTTAGATATATTATGAAATTTAAATTACTGCTGTTTTGAGATCCAGGAAAAGGGATATATAGATTTCTTGCATGGGTACTTTCTCCAGGCAGAAATCTCTACAAGCTGTAAGAGCTGTAATAAAACTTAAAGAATTTAATCAAAATAATGATAAAATAATTGAACAGGACAAGAAAAAATTTAAGATTTTCATTTTTATATAAAAGGCTTCCTATATATTTATCCTGGAAGTTTGGATGAGCATGATTAACCAAATTATTCATTTTTTTCTCTTGAATTAAAGTTTATAACACAGATATTTATGGGATTAATTTATCCTAGTTGAACCAGATGTTCAAATTAAGAACATTGCTCTTATAGCAAGTTAACTTTTCACAAATTCTACTTCCTAATTTTGTTAATAAATTGACTGTGTACTTGATATGTTTCCAAATGAACAAATACACTCATATAATTAAATATATATTATCTAATATATTAGCCATTAGTATCAATATATTATATGATATACAAAATATAATTCATATGAATGAATTAGTGAATAGATAAATAAACAAATGAATAAATAAATGAATAACACTGGACTTCTTATCTTGAGTATTATAAATGTTGAATCATTATAGAATTGCAAGAAAGATTAAAGGTTAAAATGGGAATCAGACACATGTTGGGATCAAGGCAAGAAAATTTTGATTTAATAAAAAATAATTATTCATTTATTTTTTAATTAATCCAAACATTTTCCCCCCAATTACACATAAAGATAATTGTCAACATTTCTTCTTTTTTTGTTGTTTTTTTGTTGTTTTTTTGCAAGGCAATGGGGTTAAGTGGTTTGCCCAAGGCCACACAGCTAGGAAATTATTAGGTGTCTGAGGCCAGACTTGAACTCAGGTACTCCTGACTCCAAGGCCAGTGCTCTATCCACTGCACCACCTAGCTGGCCCCAACATTTATTCTTTTACAAGATTTTGAGTTCCACATTTTTCTGTCACCTTCCATTCCAGACCTACTCCCCATGGCAGCAAACAACCTGATATAGATTGTACATGTATAACTGTGCATAATGTATTTCCATCTTATTCCTGTTGTAAAAGAATTAGAACTAAAGGGATAAAAGATAACATATAAAAAATAAAAACATAAAAGGAGTTTTTAAAAGTTAACACGGCATGCATTTTTCTTCTTTAAATTTCATTTTTTTCTCTGAAACTAGGTTTAACAAATAGTAGATTACTGTAGTCATTTACAACCTTTGTTTTGTACCTAATCTATTCCACTGATCTACTTCTCTGTTTCTTAGCCAGTACTAGACAGCTTTGATGAGTGTCACTGTATAATATAATTTTAGTTCTAGTATGGCTAGACCACTTTCTCTTGAATTTTTCATTATTTCCCTTGATATTCATGATCATTTTTTA
Source organism: Macrotis lagotis (assembly GCF_037893015.1). Classification (NCBI taxonomy): domain Eukaryota; kingdom Metazoa; phylum Chordata; class Mammalia; order Peramelemorphia; family Peramelidae; genus Macrotis; species Macrotis lagotis. The sequence goes on along the minus strand of NC_133658.1, from coordinate 672,353,095 downwards.
CCTCCAGATAATTTTATTATTTTTTCTTAATTTTTAAAATAATTTTGATAGCTTGATTAATATGACAGTGAATAAGTAATTTGATTTACATAGACTTGTCATTTTTCCTCCATTAGCTCAACATAACCATGATGGACAATTTTACCACTTAAGTTTTACTTTATCATTGAGATGTGTTTTATAATTGTATTAGTATGTAGTTGATATCAACTAAAAACAAATATGAATCTCTTCATTATGTTAATACCCCTTCCAACTCCCTTTCAAGGTCCTGACCTCACCCTAACTAACATGCTCAAGGGGCAGAGTTCCAGACTGTCCCATTAAGAACTAGAAAAATAAATTTGTTTCACAGTGCAGTATTCATTTAAATCATGAGATTTGGGCGAGTTTCAGGTTATCAAAGGAATCTCCCACAGACTTGTTTGAAAAAGCCAAGGAATATTGTAGCCAAATTCCAGAATTAGTAGAACAAGGAGAAAATCCTGCAGACAGCCAAAAAGAAGTAAATGAAATGCCAAAGAGTCAGAATAAGGATTAAGCAGGACTTGGCAACACTAACATTAAAAATTTGAAGGGCCTAGAATATGATATTCAGGAAAGCAAAGGAATTTGAATTAAAACCAAGAAGCAATTATCCAGAAAAAGTGGAGCATATTTATTCAAGGGGATAGATGGACATTTGATGATATACTTGACTTTAAAATTTTCCTGATGACAAAAAAACCAGAGCTGAACAGAAAATTTGATCTTCAAGCATGAGACTGAAGGAATAAATAAAAAAGTTAAATAGGGGAAAAAGAAAGCAGTATTATTCAATAAGATTAAATTGCTTACATAATTATACTGGTGGCATATACTAAAACTTGAGAATTGTATCTCTGTTAGAGAGGGTATATTAATACTGAAGATATAGACCATAAGTTGATTGTGACGGTATGATTTTAAAAAATAGAGACATTATTAAAAAAGTTTGTTCTGGGAAGGGACGAAGTGGGAAACAGGCTGGGATAAATAACATCACATGAAAGAGCAAAGCACCAAGTGCAGTAAAGGAAAAGAAGGAATGGCTGAGAATTGCTAAATCTTACTTTCATTGAATTTAGCTCGAAGTAGGAACAATAGAAAAATTTAGTTTGGTTTAAAAATTTATTTTAATTTATATGGAATTTAGAGAGAGAAAAAGGGAATAAAAGAAGGAGGGAATGAAATAAGAGAAGGAAGAAAAGAGGGGAAAAGTAAAAGAGGAAAGGGGAAAGAAAAGTGAAGGGGGCATGGAAAAGGGGAGTAGATTGTGGTAGGTGGTCTTCAGAAGTTAAACACAGATGAAAAGAGATAAGGTGAAGGGAGGGAGAAAAGAGCAGTGGAAGTGGGGTAGGACAGAGGATATTATTTCATATGAAAGAGGTAAGAAAAAAGGGGAAGTGAGGAGGTGGAGTGAGTGAACCTAACTCTTATTGGAATTGACTCGTAGGAACATGCAGTTGGAAATAGAAATCTATTTTTCTGCATGAAAAAAGTAGGAGAAGAAAGAAAAGGGAGGTAAGGGGACATGGTGGGGGGGTGAAGGTGATAGAACAGAAGAAAGATTGTGGAATGGAATAGTCAGATTCAATACACTTTTGAGGAGGGACGGGGTGAAAGGGGAGAGAAAATAGAACAAATTAGAGTAGGGTAATAGGATGGAGGGAAATACAGTTATCAATAGCAACTGTAGGAAAAAATATTGAAACTTATTGAATAACACTCTGATAAAAACTGCTTTTCTCAAACATAGAGAAACAAGTAAAATTTATTAAGAATAAATTATATTTATAGCAACCCGAAAAGGGTTGTCAGGAGCTAGAAATTGAGAGGATGCCCAGTGACTGAACAAATTGTGGATTATGATTGAAATGAAATGCTACAAAAAAAAGAAAAAAGAAAAAAAAGAAATTCTATTATGGGAAATGCTGAAGAGGACAGTCTCAGTAGTAACCTTATATGATGGCTAACCTGGTTATGGTAAATAAATACTATGGAATAGTATTTTCCCTAAGAAACCCTAAATGATCAGACTCTAGAGAAGCATGGAATAAGTTACAAGATCTGATACTGAGAAAAGGGAGCAGAATCAAGTAGAACCATCAACAACAACATTGTGATAGAAACAACTTTGAGGGAAGCAGTTCCTCTCAGAAGCCAAGAGAACTAGGATAACTGTATTTAACTGGTTATGGGCTATTTTATCCCCAACCAGATAAAGAAAACCAAAACAAACCAAAACAAAACACACAGAGAAAAAATAGACCCTTCCAAATGTGATGAACAATTTATAAAAAACATCTCTTATGAATCTCTTTTTGCTTAATCCTAATTCATCATATTAAAAAATTCTAATTCGTAAAAATGTTTAACAAATTATGTATGTAAAATGCTAGCCTAACTCCATTCTGAGGGGTGGGGGATATAAAGGAAGGGTGGAGGGAAATTTTGTAGCTTGGAAATATACATGTACTTATGGATGAGAATAAATAAATAAATTTTTGAAAACAGAACTTCACATGAGCAGATGGGAAATGTACTTTAATCATGATAGCAATATAGCAGGATGATCAGTTGTGAATGATTTTCCTTTTCTCAGCAATTTTGGGACCCAAGATAACTTTGAAGGACTTATGATAAAGAATACTATTCATCCCCAAAACAGAGCAGATGCTGTCTGAATGCAGACTGAAGCAAGTATTTTTTTAACTTCATTTCTATCGAGGTTTTTTGGTTGGAATATGTGGAACTTTTACAAAATAATTATTGTAGTAATATTTTTCATAAATACACTTTCTCAATCTATACCAAATAACTTGCTCTCTCAATGAGGGGGTAGAGTGGGAGAAAGGGAAAGAGTTTGGCCAAGGTTTTGGAAGTGAATGATGAAATTTGGGGGTTTTTTGCATGTACTGGGGGAGGGGTGGATAAAACTAAACAAAAAGCATTAGCGAGCATAAGAATAAAGAGTTTTCCAAAAACTGATTAGCAGTGTCTATCTTAAGCCAGCAGCAAGCATTATATGTAATGGGGATAAAATAGAAGCATTCCCAAAAATATCAGGGATAAAACAAGGATGCCCATTAAAGTCACTATTATTCAGTATTTTATCAGAAATATTACCTTTACCAATAAGAAAAGAAAAAGAGGTTGAAGGAATTAGAAAAGACAATGATGAAACAAACTCTTATTCTGCAGATGATATGCTTGCATACTTAGAGAATTCTAGAAAATCACTTTAAAAACTTACTTTAAATATTTATCAATTTTACCAAAATTATAGGATATAGCATAAATCAGAAACATTTCTATATATTAGCAACAAAGCATAGCACCAAGTGATAGAAGTTCCATTTTAATTAACTGTAGATATCATAGAATATTTGAAAGTATACGTTCCAAGAAAAAACTCAGAAATTATATGAAATCAATTGCAAAATGTTTTCACATAAATAAAATTAGATCTAAATAGTTAAAAATGTTAATTACTCATGGATATATCAAGTCATTATATTAAAAATGGCATTCCTACCTGAATTAAATTTCTTCAATGCCATACCAACCAAAGTAACAAAAATTATTTTATTGAACTAAAAAAAATAGTAACAAAATTCATATGAAGGTGGAAATGATCAAGAATAATAAGTGAATTAATGAAAAAAATGAAAAGCAAGGTTGTTTAGCTGTGCCACAATTTAAACTATTTTATAAAGTAGCGGTTATGAAAATTGTTTGGTACTGGTTAAGAAAAAAGACTGGAGGGTCAGTGGAATAGATTAGATACAAAAAATTAGTAGTAAATTACTGTAGTAAACTACAGTCTGATAAACTCAATGATTCCAGGTTCTGGATTAAAAATTCATTCTTTAATAAAAAAAATACTGGGAAAACTGAGAAATAGCATGGCAAAAACTAGGGATGGACCAAGATGTTACTGCCTATACCTATATAAGGTTCAAAGGGGAGACACAAAAAGTAATACCATAAGGAGAATAAGAAATAGCTAATGTGTCAGATCTATGCAAAGAGGAGTAGGCTATGACTAAATAAGAGATAGTGAACATTATAAAATGCAAAATAGATAATTTTCACTTCATTAAATTATAAAGGGTTTGCACAAATAAACCCAATACAAACAAGATTTAAGAAATGCTGTAAATTGGGAAATATTTTTACAGCTAGTGTTTCTGATAAAAGACTGATGTCTAACATATATAGATAACTGAGTAAAATTTCTAAGTATATGTTAGCTTAAGAAATAGAATAATGGATCAGAGGATTAGGGTAGGTTCAAAAGAAACCATAGTAAATGACTACAACAATCTACTATTTGACAAACCCAAAGACATCAGTTTCTGGAATAAGAACTCACGATTTGACAAAAATTGCTGGGAAAACTGGAAAAAAGTATGATGAAAACTAGACATTGATCCACATCTCACACACCATACCAAAATAAGGTCAAAATGGGTACAGAATTTAGATATAATGAGCGACACCATAGATAAATTAATAGACCAAGAAATATTCTATCTTATTAGGTCTCTCGAAAAGGGAAAATATATGACCAAACTAAAATTAGAGCATTTTAAAAGTTGCAAAATGAATGATTTTGACTACGTTAAATTAAAAAAGTTTTGCACTAAAAAAATCAATTCTGCCAAAATTATAAGGAAAACAGAAAGTTGTGAAACAATATTCACAGCTATGAGTTCTAATAAAGGTATCATTTCTAAAATATATAGAGAATTGCATCAAATTTATAAGGTTATGAGTCATTCCCCAATTTATAAATGGTCAAAGGATATGAATAGTTTTCAATAAAGAAATTAAAATTATATATAATCATATGAAAAAAATGCTCCAAATCATTATTGATCAATGAAATACAAATGAAAACCACAATGAGGTATTAGCTCACACCTATCAGATTGACCAAGATGAGAAAAAGGGAAAATGATCAATATTGGAGATGTTGTAGTGTTGTACCCCAGAACAGAAGGTGAGATGGAATTTATTTAGGTGGAATTTATTAAACCTGGGGCTGCAAGGAGTCAGAGCCCAAATCAGGTCCCACCAAGTGCTCTGAAGGGGGAAATCATGAGCAAGCAGGATATACCGAAGCCATGATAGTGGTTAGATACATCTCCTTGTCAAACTTTTGAACACGGAGAGGATAGGGACATTGATGCATTGCTGGTGGAGTTGTGAATGGATCCAACCTTTCTGAAGAGAAACATTGACCCAGCAATTCCAATTCTAGGTCAATACCCAGAAGAAATTAAAGAAAAAGGGAAAAGTCTTACACGTTCCAAAATATTCATAGCAGCTCTTTTTATAGTGGCAAAGAATTAGAAATTGAGGGGATGCCCATCAATCGGGGAATGGCTAAACAAGTTATGGTACATGAATACTATGGAATATTGTTGTTTTATAAGAAACCACATCAGATTCTAGATAAGTGTGGAATGACTTATGAGTTCTGATTTTGAGAGAAGGGAGTAGAACCAAGAGAACAATGTTCACATCAACAACATTATGAGATGAAAAACCTTGATGGAAGTAGTTCCTCTCAGCAGCTCAGAGAACTAGGACAATTGTATTAGACTGGCTTTGGACAATGTTATCCCCATACAGAGGAAGAAACACACACACACACACACACACACACACACACACACACACACACACACACAGAGCATCCTTTCAGAATTTAATGAACTCTTTATAAAAATTCTCTTATGTATCTCCTTTTCTTAACCCTAACTCTTCATAACTAATCCATAAACATGTTTGTCAAAAATATGTATGTACAGTGCTAACCTGACTATTTGTTATTGAGAGGAAGGGAGTGGCAAAGGAAGGTGGAAGAAAATTTCATAACTTAAAAATATGCATGTACATATGGATGCAAATAAATAAATAAATAAATTTAAACAATAAGTATATGTTATTCCCCAATTGTTAAATAGTCAAATGTTATGAGCATGCAGCTTTCAGGTGAAGAAATTAAAGCTATCTTTAGTCATACTAAAAATGATCTCAATCATTCTTTTTTTTTTTTAGGTTTTTGCAAGGCAAATGGGATTAAGTGGTTTGGCCAAGGCCACACAACTTGGTAATTATTAAGTGTCTAAGGCTGGATTTGAACTCAAGTACTCCTGACTCCAGGGCTGGTGCTCTATCCACTGCACCACCTAGCTGCCCCTCAATCATTATTTTTTAGATAAATGCAAATTAAAGTAACTCTGAGGCATGACTTCATACCTATCAGACTGATCTATATGACAAAAAAAGGAAAATGGTCAATGTTGGAAGGGATGTGGGAAAACTGGAAAGAGAATATCATAAATATAAGAGAAGAAAATAAAAAGATCAGAGAAGACCCTGGGGCAGGAGTGTGAGAGAGAAGTATAAGAGGGAAGTAGGAGAATATGACTGGATTAAGAGGTTGCTGTTCTAGCCAGGGAGACATTAGGGCTTTTTAACAGGGCCAGGTGGGCTTGGTATTGATGAAAAGGGAAAAGAAAGTTTGGTTATTAATAAGATTCACTATGGAATGGGACGAATACATAATCATGGGTTGAGTGTATGTTAATTCCTGGGTTTCTTTGGTCAAAAGAACAATAACTCTTAGTACACTCAAACAGGTTGACCAGCCCCAGGTCATTGGATCAAGTTATTTAGAATACAACTACTTTCAGGTCCAATCTGGACTTTTCTCTCATCGGTATAAAGCAGAAAGGGCTTTCAAAACTCAGAAAGAGAAAGGACAAGGGTAATAATGAGGATCTACCTGAATTTGAAATGGGGGAAGAGATGGGAATTCTAGGAGATAGTAGTTTAGAGAGATGTCCCTTAGATGCCTCATAGAGAGATTTAGCTAAGATCCCAAATCTGAGAATCCAGTTCTGGACGTATCCCACCAAGCCATGGAAGGACAAAAGTCCTGTTTGGTTGGGGTAAGGGGCAGAGAATATTATAGAGGATTTCATCTCTCCTGAGTGATGGATTTCTCAGAACTGGTGAGTTTGAAACCTAGATAGGTCACAGATGGGAGGGAAAGCTGGACTTTATCCTGAGATACCTGATACCCCTTATCAGTTACGAATTTAGGGATATCAGCAATATTCTTTTGGAAGGATTAAAAATCTGGACACATAAGAGTAAATCATCCACATATAGGGGAAGAGTAGATGGGGAAAGGTTAACTCCCAGGAGATCTTGGACTAATGCTTGGTCAAAAAGATAGATGCTGCCTCTTGAGAGTGGACAGTGAAAATTAGTTGCTGAGAACTTTAGTGTCAAGGTCATGTCAGATAATAGGAAAAAAATCTTGGGAATTCAGATGGAGTGATAAAATAAGGAAGCCATCTTTCAAATCTAAGACTGAGTGTGGTAGAACTGGGAATGAGGGAAAGGAATGTATAAGAATTAGGTACTATGGGATATGCAGGGCTTATAGGGAGATGTGGAGAGTGGATGTTGAGGGCCAGCTCCTAAGAGTGAAATACACATATGTTTGGTGACCTTGGCCAGCAGATATGCATGTTTTCTTGCTCACTAAATGGATTTGATGGCTCATCAGTGAACCCTGACCTAAACATCTGCAGAGCAAGAGGTGTGTGGGAAACTATCTGATAAGGAAGTCTGTGAATTTAAAGGATAAAAATTGTAGATTATATCCAGGGAGCAATGCAGCAGGGTTTCATCTAACCTGTCATGTCTGAGGCAAGTTTTGTTATAAAAGTCTGAGTATCAAAGAATAAGCATAATAGAGTTGGTATCACAAGTTTATGTGTATGTCTCTATTCTACCTGTCCCTCGTCAACTGTTTGGACATACACCAGAACTATCTCATGTGATAACTAGTGCTCAAAATAGGATGGACCTGGAGGGGAATCAGTCTTGAAAGGAAAGACATTGTCTGGAGAGCTCTACAAAGAGAGCAGGGATAGGAGCTATTTTTTTATTTCTTCATTGGGTCTAAAGCAGAGAGCTTTACTATGGGACAGGGACAGTCTAAGGATAGAGGACATTATTTGAAAGTGCTGAAGTAGATAGTTAAAGAGGCTTGATAATAACAACAACAAAACAATTGGAAGAATTTAATGAATGTGTACAAAAATGTTGTCTTTGGTTTCCAGAAGAAGGGATAGTAAGTACTGAAAAATGGGAAACTCTAGGGAAGCAGATGAGTGAACATTTCAAACAGGAAGGTCAGGAGGCATTTCCTATAAGAGTCTTTTCATTATGAAATATTTTAAAAATCTGTCTGATTCCAGCTGGAGATGTTCCTTTGTCTCAGAGTATATTAAAAGTTGATGTAGATGTACAAACTATTCAGCAGGAAGAAGAGTAAAAAAGAATGGTGTCTTTTAACTTAAACACCACCTCCTCCTAACTTTAATAACCCATCTTCTGCACCTTAACCATCTAAAGAAGAAAACGTTATCAAAGATAAGGGGCATATGAATGTTGTTCAAAACACTGCTCGGAAAGTGATAAGAGAGAAGAGATTCCATGGGACATGAAAGGGTTATTTTTCTCTTTTCCCATGCTTTAGAAACCTGATCCAAAGATTCCAGGGATTGTTTTGAGAAAATGCAATGATTTAGATTTTAAAACATTTACAGAATTAAAATCAGTCACAAGCATGTACAGTAATATTAGCCCATATGTTTTAACTATGATATAATATTAATCAGGCAAATTTTAACCCAAGAAAATTGGACTATGGTAGCAGAAACTGCTTCTTGCTGTGCTGCAGCAGGCATTTCAAAGGGATATGAGAGATCAGACAGCTTGTTTGCTCATAGCCCATTTATCTTGATCTAGAAGTTGAGAGAGGTATTAAGAAAAAGCACTACTTAAGCGAGAATGAATTGTTTCATGAAGACTTGATAAAATAAAAGAAAATGTTTAAAAGATGTTCAAAAGGGAATTTATTTAAAGTTTTAGAAACACGAAAGTGACAGTGAGTATTCACAGATGAGAAAGGTATGGGTTAAATAAACATTCACAAAAGAAATGCTATCTGACATTAAGAAAGATTTAAAGAAGTAAATTTCAGGAAGACAAGATAATCAGGTCTATTTTAAAGTACATAATTTGATTATTACAGAAAATAATGGGGCAATTGAGAATTTAAAAACAGAAGACTCTCCTCCCAGAAAAGATTTAAGGCTCTTCCTTTAAAAATAAGTTATTTGGCTTACACTTTAAGCTGAAAGGGTACAGGGGATACTTCAATTAAGCAGAGGGATTTTTGAATGACTGTTTGCTTTTTCAAAAGTTAAGGTTATTTGTAGTTAAAATGAAAAAGTGTTAAATATTAAAAACTTTGAATGGAAAAATGAATTTTAAAATAGTGAAATGTTCTCTGCATTTTTCCTCTGGTTACTTGTACATTTGTTTTTCTTTTCTGGCTGGATCTGGTATCCTGTTTTTTTTTTTTGTCTTTGTGTAATGTTTATAGGGACTCTTTAGTGTGAGAGCAGAGTGTGGGGTTTCCCTGGATTTCAGTGGCCTTTCTGGTTCTAAATGCTCTGACTTCGTTTATGTGCCTATACGTGTTTGTTTTAAAATACAGGCAAAGGGAAGCTCTCAGCTGTTTCTCAGGTCTGCTGTTCTCTTGTGTTCTGATTGTCCAATCTTCTTTCTATTCTCTCTCTTTTCAAATTAGATCTTCTTTTTCCCCAAAACTCATGATTGGTGCCAAAAAAGGAGATTTTCCTGAGAATCATGTTGTTTTTAAAGGAGAAGGGGTTCTATTATTTTTTCTTATTTTCTAGTGTCTCTTTTCTGGTCTGATTGACTAATAGAGTTTTATTTATTGATTTGGCAAATTATAATCATAGTGAACCTAAAAGAAATTGAAATTGTCTCTAAAATTATCTTTTTAATTGGTCTTAATTAGAATGTTAAAAAAATTGGAGGTGAGCATGGAATGATAAACACTAAAGGTAAATAATTAGTGCATACTACCTTGATATCACAAAATGTGAGTAATCTCCAATTCCCAGAACATCATTTTGTCAGTGAGGATAGAAAGCTATTTTTAGTTAGAGCACTGAGAAATTAGAATAGCACTGATACAGATAAGAAGGATTTGCAAACTTTTATATTTTGAAAAGGAAAATCATTTAAGGTAATTTTGAATATGAGATTGGAATTTATTAATGTATTAAGAGAACTACAAAGAAAATCTTGCAATCATAAAAAGGGATTTTAGAAATAACTGGTAACAAGAACTTTTTATGTATTACAGAGTTTTAGGGAGTAAAGGGAATATACACTAAACTGAAATGTGTTATGTATAATTAGTAAACTTTGTATAAGAACAGATTCAGAAAATTTTTTGAAACCTTAATATTGTGTTATAATAAGAAACAATGAATGAGCTGAATTATCATCCATCAGCTTTGCAAATATTTGCTATAAGGAAACTGGAGACTACCTTGCCAACAAGGTTATATCTCTCAAGGTCTTTTGGCCCAGAGATATTGTGAAAAGTTACGCCTTTCCAACTAGTGTTTCGTAAAGGGAATATTTATATGTAAGATCAAAGTAATTTATTTAGTATCTGTTATTTAAGAATAAATTGCATATATATACTGTAACCCTGGCATTGGTAAAATTTTTATATTGGATTTTTGGAAATTATTATACATATACATTATATATATATAAAGAAATTCATAAAGAATCTTATTTTCTTTTTGAAAATAATAGTGTATTTGAACAAGAGGAAAATAAGCTTATAAAACAGAAATGTGAAAGAAATTTACATGTAACAGATATTTAGTTATAAGGTTAACTTTAAGAGAATGAGATGCGCATGGAAACATTATGGTTCATGTAAGTTAAGAATTTAATGTTTAGTTCTAAAGAAGCAAAATGGTAAACTTAGAGGAAGGTTGTATAAGAAATTGGGAAATTTAAAATTATGTAACCCATAGTTAGGTAATTTACTGATGTGCAAGATGTTAAAAAGTTATATGATCTAGTTTTGTCAATATAAACTATTTTACTATAATTGGGTTAAAGCCTGGAATTAATGATTGATTTCTCTGTAGAGGTAATGAAGGAAAATATCTGAAGTTATGACACTCTGGGTTTTCTGAAATTTTTAAACAATGTGATGAACCTTATTACAGACTTATAGGTCTAAGTATAAATGAAATAACAGAAATTTTCAACTTCTAAATCAAAACAAAAGAATGAATTACATGCCCAATTAATGGTATTAAAAGAACAGCTACAAACCCTTAACATTTTTACAGATAGTAAGTATAGTTATCATGTGGTCAGATACATAGAAAGAACTTTTATTTAACATAGCACTTATGAAGAATTATATCAACTCTTTAAAGAATTACAAGAAGTTATAAGAAATAGATACAATCCTTTTTTATTTGAACACATACATTCCCACAGTGGATTGCCTGGGCCTATATATGAAGCTAATCAAAGGGATGATAATCCTTCCACTTCTTATAAACTTAGTAAAAGAGCAAGCTAGGCAGTCTCACAAAATATTTCACCAGAATGCCTCTTTTCTAAGGAAAGAATTTAAAATCACCAGAGAGCAAGCAAGGAATATAGTAAAATCTTGTCAACAATGCATTCCATAACTATCTGCTCCTCCAAATTATTCCAACAATCCTAGAGGCCAGGTTCCTAATGAATTGTGGCAGATTATTATGCAACACTTGGAAAAATTGAATTTAATTTATGTTACTGTAAATATATTTATTTGATATACAGTAGCAACAGCACAAAGTTCAAATGTTACACAAGGTGTGATTGATCATTTATTCCATTATTTTGCTATTGCAGGTATACCAAAGTCCATAAAATCAGATAATGGTCCTGGATATGCTTTTATGGAATTTAAACAATTCTACCTATATTACAATTTAAACATATTGCAGGTATTCCCTATAATCCCACTGGTCAAGCTTTAGTAGAAAGGAAACATAAAGATCTTAAGAGATTTCTGGAAGTGCAAAAGAAGGGGGAATTTATAGGGACAAATGGGAAACAAGAGGAGGATAAATCTTGCCTTATATACAATGAATTTTTTAACATTGAATGATAAACAATTAACACCTGTGAAAGATTTTTTAATAAGGATATGCAACATGAAGAGAAGGGCATAGTCACATGGGAGCACCCTGAGGCATCAACAATGAAAATGTCTTGATCAATTATTTACCTGGGGTCAAGGGTATGCTTTTGTTTTGTCCACAGATGGAGAAACTATGTGGGTACCAGAAAGAAACATAAGACCATGCAGACCAGAGAATCAAGTAAAACAGAAAATGAATAACTTACACTTAAGAAATCAAAAATGAAAAAGATAGAAGGAAGGACAGTCCACACAAAAGGAAAGCATGTCATGGACTTAAAGAGCAATTTATATATAGGACAAAATATAAGACAATTATTGCTCATGAACAATTTGGGGACTGTAAAAGGAAATGAATATTGGACTTAGGTTCAAGACCCTCCATGGGTAACTACTCTACAATGGGGAGAGACTATGGCTGAAATTGAATTAATAGGGGAAGCTGCAGATTATTTGGGATATAACAAAGTTCCTACTAGAAATATCAAAGAGTAGATGCTAAGAAGAGAATTTAGATATAATTTTTCGGGTTTAAATAGTATGGCACCTATATGTTTTTGTAAAACGTGTGCTGTTGAACCATGTGTTAAATTAAGTAAAACTAATCATTCAACTCATCTAAATATTTGTAACATGGGAGAATTTAGGACCTTAGAAATATCAGGATTTCCAATTGTAGAAAGTATTGAAGGTAGAAAGACATTTCCTACAGAACCTCCTTGTTTAAATTTAAATGCTTGGGATTTCAAACATGAACGTTTTCTACCGTGGGCTGCCTGTCACACCCCAATTCAAAGAATTTGTAATCATTCTATTTTGCTACATGTGTGAAATTCCCCTGATAGAGTTATTTCATGGAATATTCCAGGCTATATTAAACCAATTATATACCCAGAAATAGGGTTAGGTAATTCAGAGATATGGAAGGCTATGGCAGCAATAGATGAGATAAGGTATATACAATGGAATAAGATGTTGGGCAAAATACCTTATGCAGAAAAGAAATCATCTGTGACTGCATGCACAGGACCAGATATTGCTGTCATGATAGAATCTTTCAAAAACGTCAATATTATCAGAGAAAAAGGGGGTATAATATTAACTGTTACAATTGTATTATTCAAGCATGTGTAGGTAAGGAAGTGATGAAAAAGCAAAATATATTCAAGAATTATCAGAAAATGTTACTGGAGCATTAAAGGCTCAGAAGAGAATTAATGAAGATACTTATCATTTGATTAATCAATTAAAAAGCCCTGTAATGAACATAAGGGCCAATTGCAATGTGATTATAGATTTTCTGCTATTTGTGTTACTCTTTTAAAATATAATACTTCTCTTGTCAGGCCACAAACAATAAAGGGGTGGGGAGAGACTGCAGACATCTTTGTACTATCCCTAGGGCAGGACTCTGCTCTTTACCCACACTCAGATGCAGGCTGAAGTCTAGGGCTCCTACTACCATAGAGGAGTAGAAACCCTTCTCACAGCTCCAGGGCAGAGGAGAGGGTTTGTGGTCATCCACAGACCAGAGACCAGGTAAGAGAGCATTTAAAGCTTCTCATAAAACCTTGGAGGAAATAAGGTCCTTGTGGGGTGTCCCCCAAAACCTGCTCAAAGCCTTGGAAGTGCAATAAATTAGTCAGAGGCTCAGGAAATGAGAAAACAACAGACAAAAAGAAGAAGCTGACCATAGGAAATTACTTTGGACCCATGGAGCATCAAAATACACACTCAGAAGATTAGTCAAATTTGAAGCTTCTGTATCCATAACCTCCAAGAAAAATAGGAAATGACTGCATGAAGTGGAAGAGTTCAAAAAACAATTAAAAAACAAGTAAGGGAGGTAGAGGAAAGATTGGGAAGAGAAAAGAGAGCAATACAAGTAAATCATGAAAACAAGTCAGAATATTGGTGAAAGAAATACAAAAAAAAACTGAAGAAAATAACATGTTAAAAACTAGTTTAGGACAAAAAAGGATAGTGTCTTAGGCGCTCTCATAAAACTCATAAGCTAAGGATTCTAATTAAATTTTCGAGAAACAGAACCCACAGAGGGACCCAGGGAGGCAGTTCTCCTACTCAAGGTAACCTGAAAAAAAAAAAAAAACAGAAAGGCTCTGCTCCCTAGGGTTGGAGGGGAGGCCCGCCACAGGGGTGGCCCACCAGAGGGAAAGAACTTCAGCCTCCCAGAGGCAGCCCCAGAGCGCTGGGAGCCATGGCTCACAGCAGCGGGGGAGTTTCCTGACCTGCGCCCCAGGGAGCACCAGGCACAGTTTGGAGGAACAGGGGCATGGGAGGGGGGGAACCTCTGCCAGAGCGAGCACATGGAGCCCAGTCCTCAGGATACACAGCAAGCAGCATGGCCACCACAGTCCAGGTCCAGAAACAGAAGAAGTCAGAGTAGGTAAGCAGGAGCCCCAAGGGCATGAGCCCATTGAACCTAGGGAGCAGAGTGAAGAGAGAGACTGCTGAGCTCTGCCCCTGGATCAGGAGTCAGAGGGTCTAAACACATTCAGATGCTGATGGAAGTCTAGCCCCCCCCCCATAGAAAAGAAGGGCTCCCCCCACCTCAGCCCCATGGCAGAGGGGGACGCATATGGTCATTCACAGACCAGGATGTAAGACAGAGCCTCACACACTGATGTCTTTGTGGGAGTGTCCCAAAACCTAAGGAAGCACCCCCAAAACAGGCTTAGCCTGGGAAAATGAGGAAGTAGAGAAAAAAGAACACCATTGAGAAATACATTGCATATGAGCCCAAGAAGGATGAAAATACTCAGTCTGAACATGAGGAAGCACAAGTCCCTGCATCTAAACACACCAAGGAAAACAGAAATTGGGCTCAAGCTAAGACAGCTCAAAAAAGACTTTGAAAATCAAATGAGGAACTTAGAAGAAAAAACTGGGAAAAGAAATGAGAGAGATGCAGGAAAAACATGAAAATGAAGTCAGCAGCTTAGTCAAAGAAATCCAAAAAAATGGTGAAGAAAATAGCATGCTAAAAACCAGCTTAGGTCAAATGGATAAAACAGTTCAAAAAGTTATGGAGAAGAATACTTTAAAAAGCAAAATTAGTGAGATGGAAAAAGAAATAAGAAAACTCTCTGAGGAGAACAAATCCTTCTGAGAAAGAATAGAATTCAGGGAGATAGATGAATTACCATAAATCAGAAATCAATACTTAAAAACCAAAAAATGAAAAATTAGAAGAAAATGTGAAATATCTCATTGAAAAAACAACTGATATGGAAAACAGACTTAGGAAAGATAGTATAAAAAATATTGGAATACCTGAAAGTCATGATCAGGAAAAGAGCCTTTTCATCATTTTCAAAGAATTACTACAGGAAAATTGCCCTGATACCCTAGAAGCAGAGGGAAAAATAGAAGTGGAGAGAATCCACAGATCCCCCTGAGAAAGAGATCCCAAAAAAACAACCACCAGGAATATTATAGCCAAGTTCCAAAACTCCCAAGTCAAAGACAAAATGTTACAAGCAGCCAGAAGGACACAATTCAAATATTGTGAAGCTGCAGTCAGGATCACACAGGACTTAGCAGCAACTACCTTAAAAGCTCATAGGACTTGGAATGTAATATACTGGAAGGCAAAAGAGCTTAAAATGCAGCCAAGAATCAACTACCCAGCAAGGCTGAATGTCCTTTTCCAGGGAAAAAAGATGGACTTTCAAAGAACCAGAGGAATTTCATATGTTCCTGTTGGAATGGCCAGAGCTGAACAGAAGGTTTGATCTTCAGATACAGGACTCGGGTGAAGAATAGAGATTGGAGGAGAGGGGTAAAATATGAGGGACTTAATGATGATGACTTGTATGTATTCCTGGACAGAAAAATGACACTGATAATACTCATATGAATCTTCTCAGTTAATAGATCATGTAGAGGGAATTTTTATAGTTGAAACACAGAAGAATGCTGAATTTGAAGATAAAATATAGAATAAAATTGGAGTCAATAGAAAAAAAGGAAATGTAATGGGAGAAATAAAAAGGAGAGGGGGAATAGCTAAGATATTTCATGTAATAAGATTTTTCTTTATTACAATGAGCTACTTCAATGACATGGAAGGGGGAAGGCGAGGGGGAAGGAGGGAAAATTCACTCTCATCAGGGGTAGTTAGGAGAGGAAACAGCGTATATACTCAATGGAGTATAGGCATCGGGAGTAAGAAGGAGAGGGGGTGACAGTGGGTTGGGGGGATGTGAGTGATGGAGGAGAGAATGGACCATGGGGAGAAAGTGATCAGATATAACACATTTTCTTTTTTACTTCTTGCAAGGGACTGGGAATGGATGGCCTGTCCGGGACCATAGGGCCAGGTGGATACTGGGCCTAAGGGGTGGTAGGGGGGCTCAGGGCCTCTTGGCCCCAGAGGCAGGGATCTGTCTGCTGTGCCACTCAGCTACCCTACAGCAGAGTCAGAATGAAAGGAGAGAGAAAATATAGTACATGGTAGTGGAGAAATATGAAAGGAGGGAGTTGTGATCAGCAATGGCAATGGTGGAAAAATATGGAAGTAACTTTTGCCATGGACTTATCATGAAGAATGTGATCCACCTGTGACAGAGTTGTTGGTATTGTAAGAAAGACTCAAGAACATTTTTTATTATTATTATTTGGGGGGGGGTGCAAGGCAAATGGGGCTGGGTGGCTTGCCTGGGGCCGCATAGTGCGGTGATCATTGGGTGTCTGAAGCCGGATTGGGACCCAGGTGCTCCTGGCTCATAGGCTGATGCTCTCTCCACCACTGAGCCACCCTTGCTATTATTGCTATTTTATTTTATTTTGGGTCTTTTTTCTTTTTATTTTTTTTTTTTTGGTTTTTGCAGGGCAGTGGGGTTCGGGTGGCTTGCATGTCACACGGCTGGGTGATTGTTGGGTGTATGGGGCCGGATGTGGGCTCGGGTGCTCGTGGCTCCAGGGCTGGTGCTCCATCCATTGCGCCACCTAGCCATACCTACAAAAATACAAAATAAATAAATAAATAAACGAACAAACAAATAAACAAATAAATTTTTTTTAATTTTTTTTATTAATTTAATATTTATTCTCATTTTGTACAAATTATGTCTTTTTACATTAATAAAATATTCTTGTTTAAGAGTAAATGAAATACCACCTCCCCCCATAAATATAGACTTTCTTGAGCGATAAAGTAAAGGAGAGAGAGAAAAAAATTAAAATAAAAAAAATAATAGTAAAAATTGTAGGTATGGCCAGGTGGTGCAATGGATGGAGCACCAGCCCTGGAGCCACGAGCACCCGAGCCCACATCCAGCCTCAAAAACCCAACAATCACCCAGCCGTGTGACATGCAAGCCACCCAAACCCCACTGCCCTGCAAAAAACAAAAAAAAAAGGAAAAAGAAAAAAATAACCAAAATAAAATAAAATAGTAATAATAGTAGGGATGGCTGGGTGGTAGACAGAGCATTGGCCCTTGAGCCAGGAGAACCTGGGTCCAAATCCAGCCTCAGACACCCAACAATCACCCTGCTCTGCGGCCCCAGGCAGGCCACCCAGCCCCATTTGCCCAGCATCCCCCCAGAATAATAATGATAGAAAATGTGCTTGAGTCTCTGCTCTAACATCAACACCTCTGTCATGGGTGGATCACATTTTTTATGATAAGTCTATGGCAAAAGTTACTTCTATATTTTTCCACCATTGCCATTGCTGATCGCAACTCCCTCCTTTCATATTTCTCCACCACTATGTGCTATATTTTGTCTCTCCTTTCCTTCTGAATCTGCTGTAGGGTAGCTGAGTGGTGCAGCAGACATATCCCCGCCTCTGGGGCCAAGAGGCCCTGAGCCCCCCTACCACCCCTTAGGCCCAGCATCCACCTGGCCCTATGGTCCCGGACAGGACAACCAATCCAGCCCCTTGCAAGAAGTAAAAAAGAAAATGTGTTATATCTGACCACTCTCCTCCCCCCTGTGGTCCATCCTTTCCTCCATCACTCACATCCTCCCCTTCCCCCTGTCCCCCTCTCTCCTTCTTACTCCAGATGTCTATACCCCATTGAGTATATATGTTGTTTCTTCTTCTAACCACCTCTGATGAGAGCGAAGATTCCCTCATTCCCCCTTGCCTTCCCCCCCTTCCATATCATTGCAATAGCTCACTTTAATAAAGAAAAATCTTATTAATTAAATATCTTGGCCTATCCCCCCCCTCTCTTTTTTCTTTCTCCCATTACATTTCCCTTTTTTTTCTATTGACTCCATTTTTACTCCATATTTTATCTTCGAATTGAGCTTTCTCCTGTGCTTTAACTATAAAAGTTACTTCTACCTGATCTATTAACTGAGAAGATTCATATGAGTATTATCAGTGTCATTTTTCTGTCCAGGAATACATACAAGTCATCATCATTAAGTCCCTCATATTTTCCCCTTCTTCTCCAATCTCTATTCTTCACCCGAGTCCTGTATCTGAAGATCAAACCTTCTGTTCAGCTCTGGCCATTCCAACAGGAACATTTGAAACTCCCCTGGTTCATTGAAAGTCCATCTTTTTCCCTGGAAGAGGACATTCAGCCTTGCTGGGTAGTTGATTCTTGTTGCATTCTAAGCTCTTTTGCCTTCCGGTGTATTATATTCCAAGCCCTCCAAGCTTCCAATGTAGTTGCTGCTAAGTCCTGTGTGATCCTGACTGCAGCTCCACAATATTTGAATTGTGTCCTTCTGGCTGCTTGTATATTTTCTCTTTGTCTTGTGAGTTTTGGAACTTGGCTCTAATATTTCTAGGGGTTGGTTTTTTGGGATCTCTTTCTCGGGGGGATCTGTGGATTCTCTCCATTTCTCTTTTGCCTTCTGATTCTAGAATCTCAGGGCAATTTTCCTGTAGTAATTCTTTGAAAATGATGTCAAGGCTCTTTTCCTGTTCATGACTTTCAGGTATTCCAATAATTTTTAAATTATCTTTCCTAAGTCTGTTTTCCATATCAGTTGTTTTTTCAATGAGATATTTCACATTTTCTTCTAATTTTCAATTTTTTTGGTTTTGAAGTATTGATTCCTGATTTGTGGTAAATTCATCAATCTCCCTAAATTTTATTCTTTGTCTGAAGGATTTGTTCCCCTCAGAGAATTTTCTTATCTCTTTTTCCATCTGGCCAATTTTGCTTTGTAATGCATTCTTCTCCATAACTTTTTGAACTGTTTTATCCATTTGACCTAAGCTGGTTTTTAGCATGCTATTTTCTTCAGCATTTTTTTGGATTTCCTTGACTAAACTGCTGACTTCATTTTCATGTTTTCCCTGCATCTCTCTCATTTCTTTTCCCAGTTTATCTTCTAACTCCCT
The DNA here is from genome assembly GCF_037893015.1 of Macrotis lagotis. Classification (NCBI taxonomy): domain Eukaryota; kingdom Metazoa; phylum Chordata; class Mammalia; order Peramelemorphia; family Peramelidae; genus Macrotis; species Macrotis lagotis. Next base: position 672,333,603 of record NC_133658.1, on the reverse strand, counting down.
CATTTGATTTTCAAAGTCTTTTTTGAGCTCTCTCATAGCCTGAGTGCAATTTCTGTTTTTCTTGGAGTCTTTACATGCAGGAGCTTGTGCTTCCTCATCTTCAGACTGAGCATTTTGATCCTTCTTGGTCTCATTTGCAAAATATTTCTCAATGGTGTTCCTCTTTTTTCTCTGCTTGCTCATTTTCCCAGCCTGGGCCTGGTTTTGGGGTGCTTCCTGAGCTTTTGGGACACTCCCACAAGGGTCTCAGTGTGTGAGGCTCTGTCCTTCCTCCTGGTCTGTGAAATGACTATAAGCACTCCCCTCTGCCACAGGGCTGAGATGGGGGGGGGTGCTGTTCTATGGGGGGGGGGGCCTAAACTGGGATCAGCATATGAATGTGGTCAAAGCCCCACAGTCCTGTTCCAGGGGTGGAGAACAGAGCTTGGCAGTCTCTCTCTTTACTCCCCTCCCTCAGCTCAATGAGCTCATTCCCTCTGAGCTCCTGCTTAGGGGCTCCACCTGCTTCTGTTCCTGGATCTGGGCTGTTGAAAGAACACATTGCGTGCTGTGTGCCCTGAGGCCTGGGGTTCAGGTGCTCACTCTGGCAGAAGTCCCCCGCTGTTCCTCCACTTTGTGCCCAGTGCTCCCTGGGGTGTAGCTCAGGAGACTCCCCTGCTGCTGTGAGCCTTGGCTCCCAGCGCCCTGGGGCTGCTTCCAGGAGGCTGAAGTTCTTTTGCTCAGAGTCTTTCTGCTCTTTTCCAGGTTACCTTGAGTAGGAGAACTGCCTCCCTGGGTCCCTCTGTGGGTTCTGTCTCTCAAAAATTTAGTTAGAGTCCTTAGCTTATGAGTTTTATGAGAGAGCACCTAAGACTTGATCCTTTCTTGTCACCATCTTGGCTCTGCTCCCATAAAAAACTATTCTAGACCATTAGTAAAAGCAACACAAAAGGCAAATGAAAAGAATGCCTTAAAAAGCAGAATTGGTCAGCTGGAAAAGGAAATTAAAAAGGTCACTGAAGAAAATAACTCCTTCAAATGTCGAATCAAGCTAAAGGAAGCTGATGGCTTTTTTTTTAAGTTTTTGCAAGGCAGATGGAGTTACATGGCTTGGCCAAGGCCACACAGCTTGGTAATTATTAAGTGTCTGAGGCTGAATTTGAACCCAAGTACTCCTGACTGCAGGGCTGGTGCTTTATCCACTATGTCACCTAGCTGCCCCAAGCTGATGACTTTCTGAGAAATCAAGAAGCAATACAACAATACCAATAGAAAGAAAATTTAGAAGAAAATGTGAAATATCTAATTGGACAAAGTAGATCCAGGAAAAATAATTTTAAAATTATTGGGATACCTAAACATTATGACCAGGAAAAGATTCAAGACTTCATTTTTCAAGAAATAATACAACAAAATTGCCCTCCTATCTTAGAAACAGAGGGTAAAATAGAAAATAGAAATTGAGGGAATTTAATCATCTCCTGAAACAGATTCCAAAAAGAAACACACCCAGGAATATTATTAGTAAATTCCAAAGCTCCAAAGTGAAAGAAAAAATACTACAAGCTGCCAGAAAGAAATGCTCAACTACCATGGCTCTATAATCAGGATTAAACAGTATTTGGCAGTGTCTACATTAAGCACTCATAGGGCTTGGAATGTGATATTCCAGAAAGGAAAAGAGCCTGGATTACAACCCAGGATCAACAAAGCTGCAAAATTGAATATCCTCTTTCAGGGGAAAGGATGGACTTTCAAACAAATGGGGCACTTTCAAACTTTTCTATTGAAATGACCAGAGTTGAACAGAAAGTTTGATTTCCAGATATATGATGCAGGTGAAGCATAGAGAAGTGGACAAGCAGGGCAAACTATAAGGATGTTAATATTGCTGAACTGTGTATATTCCTGGATGGGAAGAAGATACTAATAACTCATATAAACCTTTGAATTTATCAGAGCAGTTAGAAGGAGCACATATAGACAAGCCTCAGGAGGGAGTTGAATATAATAATATAATATAAAGAGGGAGTCAATTGGTGATAGAATATTGAGCAGAAGGGAAAGGAGAGGGTACAATGAGCTAAAATATTTCAGAAAAAAAGAGGCAAGTAAAAGCTTTTTCAATAAAGTGGAAAGGGGAGAAGGTGAGGGGGAATGAGTGAGCCTTCATTTTCATTATAAATGGCTCAGTAGGGGTGGCTAGGTCGCATAGTGGATAAAGCACCAGCCCTGGATTCAGGAGTACAAGGGTTCAAATCCGGTCTCAGACAATAATTACCTAGCTGTATGGCCTTGGGCAAGCCACTTAACCCCATTTGCCTTACAAAAAAAAACAACCTAAAATAAAAAATAAATGGCTCAGTGAAGAAATAACATACTCACTTAACAGGGTATAGAATTATATCTTATCAAAGAAAAAAATGAGAGGAAAGGAATGGGATAAGGGGAATATGAGAGGTAGATGAGAAATGGAAGATCAGGGAAGAGGGTAATCAGATATAACACATCTGAGCAGGGGCAGGGTGAAAGGAGAGAGAGTATAGGATAAATGGGAGTGTGGAGGAATAGAATAGAGGGAAATACAGCTAGGGATAGTGACTGTGGGAAAAGATATTGAAGCAACTTCTCTGGTGGACTTAGAATAAAGAAGGCAACTTATCCTTATGCTCCTCCTCCTCTAAGAGACACAACCAATGGAATCTGAAAACAGATTGAAATACACTTTCTTTTTTCCTCTCATTTCATTTCTCTTGAGGTTTCTCTATGTTTTGGGGAAGAGGATTGGGGTGTTATGTTTACTTTTGCAATATTATTGTAATGATAATATAAACAAAATAAGTGATAAAAAGGAAAAGTTAAAAAAAAGATTTCATCCTTTAGTTACCCAATATAGAAATAGGACAGCCAGGAACTATCAGAAAGGGATGAGTCAAATTACAAGCCCCAACAGAAGAGAGTAAATAAAAGGAGTAATTAGGGGATTAGAGGTGAGTCCCTCACTCCCCCATAATTGAAATAAATCAGTTTTTATGGGTCCTTATTATTCTGGCAGGACAATGAATGTGGACCTGTTGTGTATGTGAAAAAATGTTGCCTTTCCTGCTTCTTATAGAGATACCTGACATTCCACTTGCATGATAGGTTCAAAGATTGAGGGAGATCCAAGGCATTGTCAGTCATCCATGGCCAGAATCAAGCAGGAAGCTTTTCAGAAGTAAACCAAAGTCCTCCCTTTCAAGCAAGAGAGGTGCAGTCTGATTTCCATTTTTAAAGTTTGCCACACATTGGGAAAGGCTTGGAGTGGAGCCTTGGATTTGGGCTTTGGGTCTCCTTAATGCTTTTACCTGCCCTATTTAAATCATTCATCTTTGGGATTATTGCCATTATTATGTGCCCTTCAGTGGTATTAGGACTCATTAATACCAGAGGATCACATCTGGAGGGATTTGGTTTGGGATATAACTTCCTCTTCATCCTGATTATTGAAGACTGAGAAGGTTGAATTGACAATAGGTGTCTGGGGTCTATCTTCCATCTTCCTCAGTTTTTTATGGATATCAGGGATTGACTGGGAAATGAAGTGGATATTTAAGAAAATATTCCTTTCAGGAGTTTCAGGTTTAACAATAGTACATTTCGTAGTAGATTCTTTAGGTCTGTTAAGGAATGCGATGGGGTTTTCATTGGGGCCCTACAAAAGCTTTCTTAACTTTATGGATGTTTTCAACTTTTCAAGCTGTAGTTTGAAGACCAGTCATCAGGCAAATATTAATGTAATCCCTAGCATGTAAATTTTGGAAACATTGAAATTCCATTTAGGGTATTCCCAAGGGATAGAAATTGTCCCTAAGGGACTGTCTGTAGGGCCGTGTATATTTATCATGTCTGCATGACCTTGTGCTTCTTTCTAGACCCCTTTCTTCTCATCATCAGTCAAATAAGTGGAAAAAATAACATATATATATATATATATATATATATAGATAGATAGATAGATAGATATACATATATATAGATATAGATATAGATGATATAGATATAGATAGATAGATAGATAGATAGATAGATAGATAGATAGATAGATAGATATAGATACATATATAGATATCTACCTGTCAGGTCATAGGATACAGTAAGAAAATGAAATTCTTTAGAAAACTGAGAGGGACCAGTAGAATAGGAACCATGTCGGGGTTTTTTTCAATTTGATTGCAGTTGGGAAAAAAGAAAGGGGCATGGACTCTGATAGGTTTGCCCTTGGAACCCACCACTTCACTAAGAGGAAGGATATGACAAGGGTGAAGCTGAATCTGAAGAGGAGGGGAAAAAGGGGGAAAAGTTGTGGTGGTTGAAGAAGGTAGATTATCTGAGACAGAAGGAGGGAGAATAGATGTGGCCACACTTGGAGAAAGACCTGAAATAGAATCAGTTACAGGAAGAGGAGCATAAGGGGGAAAGCAACATGGTACCAAAAAGGAAGACATCTTCCAGAGGATTCTGGAGGAGAAATGAACAGGGCTGAGGTGGGAAGTTCTGTTTGATAGGGAAGAAGAATTTGGGTAGCAAAGATGTATTCACATAGGGAAAGGAACTCTCTTATTCAAAAAATATCTGGACATATAGTATCTCACTCCATTTGCCTTGCCTCTGACACAGGTTATTTAGGTCAGTGAGGGGATCATAATCAAAATTTCTCTCAGGTGGCCATGCCTCTCCATTAACTAATTTACATTGAGACCAATGTATGGTGCAAAGAAACACAAGGTCATTTAGATTAGAGTTGGGGATCTATTTGTTTCAGAGTTTTATAGGCACATGCCAGTGGAGTTTCTGGGATCTTTTTTGAATGAAAGTTTTCCATGAACATAGGTAATAGGAGAAGTGAAGATCCTTAGAGGTGCCCAGTGGCAACAACTAAAACCCATATAGGGAGTGTCCCCACCTGCTGAAGTCATTTAGTTTTGGTTTAAATAGAGAAAGGAAGTAGCTTCCCAGTTCCATTTCTCTTTTTTGAGACAGTTCCCCACCTAGCTAGGATTTTGGAAAGGAACACCATGGGTGTCTCAGCAAAGAGAAAGGGGGAGTGCCTGGGAAGGAGTCAAATTAGCCTCATCTTCTGAAATGACCAGGATGAGGGGGAGGATCAGTAGCAGGTTCCCTTAATTATCAAGGATTTAGTAGGTACAGGAAAGGATTGAAAAGGTTCCTTTGGGCAAAATCAGGGAATTAGCCAGAGTGTTCAACAACAGCTCCTTGATTCCCTGATAACAAACCATGAGGATTCCCTGCCACTTCTCTACCAGGTTTTGGCATCAAATGAAAGGTCAAAAGGTGAACCATAAATAAAAAGGAAGATGATTCCATAAATGGAAGTGAATACCAAAGTGTTTATTGAAGAAAGAAAAGGTAGGGTTTGGTCTGACCAGACTCCAGCAGTGGGTAGAGGGGAGAGCAGGTCTTTTTGTATAGGTTATGGAATATAGGAAGCAGGATGGCATGGTTTCTATGGATGTTAGGATTCATATCCTTGGGAAAGCATAAATCAATGGGGCTCTCCTAGGCAAGAATTGAACTCAGGTCGGGATCTAACACATGACTGTCACTGTATATACAAATCAAAAAGTAAAATCTTGATTTCAAAATTTGCTGTCTACTAGGAAATTCAACATGCATGCAGCTAAAAATGAAAGTTAATTTGAGATAGGAAGAATATACTAATGTTAGGACAATATATAGACAGTAAAACATAAATGATACTTCATGAATACCACTACTAGGTCTATATCCAAACAAGATAAAAAATAAGTAAAGTCTCATTTGATCAAAATATTAATAGCAGTTCAATTTTAATGGCAAAGGATTGGAAATTGAAGGGATATCCATAAATGGGAGAATGACTGAACATATTATGGTTTATGAATGTTATGGATTACTATTCTGTAAGAAATTACAAGCAACTGGATTTCAGTTAAACATGTAAAGAATTACAAGAACTGATTCTGAGTGAAGAGAGCAGAACCATGAAAGCATTATATACATTAACAACAGCATTGTCAAATGATCAGGTAAGATAGATGAAGTTCAATGATCAAGGCCAATCCTGAGAAAGCAATTATGGAAAATACTAGCTATATCTCTGTAAAAAGAATTATAGAATCTAAATGCAGAACAAAGCTTAGAATGCACCCTTTTAAAATTTCTTTTAGGTTTTTTTCTTTCTATCTCATCCTTTTTATTTTCTTAGTTCTAATTCCTCTTTCTGAACATGATTAATATGGAAATATGTTAAACACAATTGTACAGACACAAATTTTAACAAATTGTTCAACAACATGAGGAGAAGGGAGGATGGTAGAAAAATGTGAAACTCATAAACTTGCAAATGGATAAATGATGAAAACTACCTTTATAGAATTCTGAAAAATATATAGAGAATTGCATCAAATTTATGTTTACAAGTATTCCACAACTGACAAATGGTCAAAGGATATGAATAGACAGTTTCAAATGAATATAATTAAACCTATATACAATCTAAGGAAAAATGCTCCAAATCATTATTGATTAAAACAACTCTGAGGTATCACCTCAGGCCTATCAGATTGGCTAATATGAGCAAAAGTGAAAATGATCAATGTTAGAAAGGTTATAGGAGCATTGTGACATTAATGAAATGGTGGGGGAGTTGTGAGATGATCCAACCATTCTAGAGAGCATTATGAAACTATGTACAAAGAGCAAAAAAATGGTTCATTTCCTTTGACCCAGCAATTCCAATTGTAGGCCTATATTCAGAAGAAATCATAAAAAAATGGAAAAAGTCCCACATGTTCCAAAATATTAATAGCAGTTGTTTATATAGCGGCAAAGAATTTGAAATTGAGGGAATGCCCATCAATTGGGGAATGACTGAAAAAAGTTATGTTATATGAATATTGTGGAATAATATTATTCTATGAGAAGCCATAAATGGTCAGACTCTATAGATGCATGGAATGAATTACAGAATCTGATCCAAAGTGAAGGAAGCAGAACCAAGAGAAAAATGTAAACATTACCAACATCATTGTAAGATGATCAGCTGTGATGGAAGCAGTTACTCTCAGCAGTTAAAAGACTAGAACAAGCATATTATACTGGCTATGGACAATACTATCCACATCCAGAGGAAGAAAAACAAATCAAAACAAACCCCCCCCCCAAATTTTAAAAAATATCTTAAAAATCTGATGAACACTTTATAAATAATATGTCTTTATTTATGTTTCCCTTAATCCTACCTAATTCCTCATGCTGAAAATGACTAATTTGTATACATATTTATCACAAATATGTACAATGTTAATCTGTTTGCCACTGAAGGGAGGTGGGAAGGGAGAGCAGAAGGAAATTTTTAAAAAATATACATATGCATTTGGATGAATGTTGAAAATCTTTCATTACATGTTTTTGTAAAAATAAAATATCAGCACAAAAAAGAAACTTTTTACATGCAATTGGAAAATAAAAATTAAAAAAATGAAATTGAATGACAGATTCTAGGACTTTTTAATGAATGCAAAAGTTTTAATAAAACAGTAAAACATTTATGGCAAGTTAAATAACTAAGGTCAAGCAGAATGTACACTAGGAATGGAGTCTTGGTTGAATATTAGTATAATTGACCATATCAATAACAAACCTTACAGAATTCTCATGATTATCTCAACAGATACTGAAAAAGCTTTTTGACACAATACAGCAACCATTACTATTAAAAACATTAGAGAACATGGAAATAAATGGAATGTTACTTTAAATGATCTAATCAACAAGCAATATATGTAATGAGAATAAGCTAGAAGCATTCCAAAGAAGATAACAGTGGAAACAAAAAATGAACTTTAACCCTACTATTATTCAATATTCTCTTTTTAAAAAAAATATGACTTTTTAAAGGAGATGTGGCAATTGATACCAAAATCATGGAAATGAAATATCAAATCTACTGAAATAAGTTTACATTAAAGGTCCAGCTACCTTCTCAAGTTATTAATGATGTCATCCTTGTAACCTCTTTTGATTTGCTGACTGTCACACTGATATTTCCAATATGAGAAGTGTTGAAGTAAATCATGCTCACTTATAGCTCTACTCCTAAGTCTCCAGAATTTAACATCTTTTCCTCATGTCAAGTACCTCTTTTCTATCTCCCTTGTCATCTCTTTTTGTTTTCTGTTTTACCTCTATTAGGTTCTTAAGTGTGGAGATTATTTTTCTTTTTACTTGTATTTATATTCCCAAAACTTAGCGAAGAGCTTTGCACCTAGTAGTCAATAAATGCTCTATCTATCTATCACTTATCTGAAGGGGAATAACGTAAGATAAATCTAGAAATGATCATTGCAGGAAGACTGCTAAGGCTTTTAAAAAGCACTCTTAGAAGTCTTTATTTTATTCTGAAAGCAAAGAATTTCAAACTTAAGAAATAAGTCACTCTGTGAAAATTGATGACTCAATTCTCATAAATGTTACAGCAAAAATGTTTAAAAACTAATTCTACAAGAGAAAATCAAATATCAGTCGGCCATTTTCTTATCTAAATATACATTTTGCTAAATTTACATTTAGAATAAAATTCATCAAACCTCTAGCTTACTTAAGGAATATTAATAGGAATGACTGTTCTTCATAAATACCTGTTTGATTCGATTTGCATAGTAAATGTCTGCTAAGGAAACCCATTATTTTCAGGAGTTATCAATGGCTTATAGAAGATAAGGAATTTTCCTGGAAAAACAAATTAAAAAGTTGCTTGAAACAATTAGCAACTTTACAATTTGTAAGGTATAAAATTAACCCACACAAATCATCAGCATTTCTATATATTACCAACAAAAACAAACAAAAGATATTCCATTTAAAAAAGAAAAATTCTATTTAAATATCTTTAGATAACATAAAAGTACTTGGTAGTCTGTCTGGCAAAACAAGTCCAGAAACTATAAGAAAACAATTACAAAGCACTTTTCACAGAAATAAAATGAGATGTAAATATTTTGAAAATATCAATTGGAAAGGCCAAGCAAATATAATAATTATGACAATTCTATGTAAATTAAATTACTTATTCAATGCTATTATTGAGCTATAACAAATCATAACAAAATTCTTTCAGAGAAACAAAAACTCATGACTATCAAGAGAATTAATGAACAAAAAATTTCAAGGAAAGGTAGCATCACTCTATAAGATATACAACTTTATTATGAAGCAGCAGTCATCAAAAATGTTTAGTACTGGCTGAGAGACTGAACAGTAGAATTCATTAGGTACAAAAGAATCAGTATTCAATGACTATAGTAATCTACTATTTGATAAACCCAAATTCTCCAGTTTTGGGGTTAAGAACTCAATCTTTAACTAAAAGTGTTGGAAAAACTGGAAAATAGCAGAACAGAAACAAGACCTAGACCAGCACCCTGTACCAAGATAAGGTCAAAATGAGTTCAACATTTAGACATGTAAGTTAAGAGAACAAGGAATAGGTTATTTTTCACAACTATGGGAAGAGGAAGAAGCTCTGACCCAAACAGAGATAGAGAACATTATATAATGCAAAATGGATGGTTTTGATTACATTAAATTGAAAATGTTTTGCATAAATAAAGCCAGTGAAAACAAGATTAAAAAGAATGCTGTAAATCGAGGGGGGAAAAATTATAGCCAGTGTTTCTGGTAAAGGTTTCATGGGAACTGAATCAAATTTATAAGAATACAACTCATTCCACAATTGGTAAATGGTCTGAGGGTATGAATAGGTCACTCTCAGATGAAGAAATCAAAGCTATCTATAGTCATATGAAAAAAAATGTTCTCAATCATTATTGATTACAGAAATGTAACTTAAAACAACCCTGAGATACCACCTCACATTTATCAGATTTTCCAGTATGAAATAAAGGAAAATGATCAATGCTGAAGGGATGTGAGAAAACTGGAACCCTAATACATTGTTTTTGGAGGTCTGATGTGATCGAATCTTTGTAGAGAAAAATTGGAACCTTTATAAGAAAATAAATACAAGAGCAATCAAACTGTGCAAACCCCTGGATCCAGCATTACTGCTTCTAAGTCTGTATCCCAAAGACATTATAAGAAAAGACATAAAGCCCACATGTACAAAAATATTTATAGCCATTCTTTTTGTAATGACACAAATTGGAAATTGAAAGCATGCCCATCAAGTGAGGAATGGCTAAATAAATTGTGGTATATGAATATGATGGAGTACTATTGTTCTGAAAGAAATCATGAACTAAACTCAGAAAAGTCTGGAAAAACTTGCATGAACTGATGCTAAGAGAAGGGAACAGAACTAAAAGAATCTTGGAAATATTAACAGCAACATTGTGTGATGATCAACTATGATGGACTTGTTCTTTTTAGTAATACAATGATCAAAGATAATTCCAAAAGACTTTTGTGATAGAAAATAACATCCATATTAGAGAAGGAACTGTGGTATCTGAGTTCAGATCAAAGCATATTATTTTAATTATTTTAAATTATTTAGATTTTAAGGCTTTCTTCCCCTCTCATTTCTTTTCCCTTTTTGTTCTGATTCTTTCACAATGTGATTTATATGGAAATATGTTTAATATAGTTATGCATATATAATCCCTATTAGATTACTCCCTATCACAGGGATGGGGTGAGTGAGGGAGGGAGAAAATATGGAATTTATAAAAAATGAATGTTGAAAACTATCTTTGCATAAAGTAGGATAAATTTATTTTAAGCAAATAACTTTAAGGAATTTCCCCGTATCACCTAGCTATCAAAGTGATACAATGAAGCAGGTAGAGAGTTTGAAAACTGAAACCTGGATACAAATCTTAATGTTGAAACATCATACCTATAAAACTGTTAGCATCCTAGGTCTCATTTTCCTTAGTTATATAAATAGGGAGATATATTTGATAGACATGTTGAGATCACTTCTCAGTTTTCATTCTTAAATAATGTTATGAAATCTGGTATTCTTGGTATCTTTTTCTTGATAATTTATCAGATACCAAATACACTGGCCCTTGCTTTAAGGCAGGTAGAAACAGAAGTTTTAGTCACTCACAAAAGTAGAGTAAAGATGAGAAACAAATAACAAAAAGGGAAATTTAGTTAAGGATTAATGAAATAAGTTTATAGGGAACAGTAATTGGCAGAATCATTGATTGTGTTTAAAATTTGTGCTTAATTTTAAGAAAAGAAAATTTAAAACTTCATCTCTAAGCTTTTATTTTTGTTTTGCTAAACATAAATCAAATTCCAGAAACTTTGTAATCGGGAAGCATGCACAGCAAACTATGCTTCAGAACTAAATATAATGGATTTTTTCAGCATTACTTGATTCTAAGATAATGATTTTTCTTTCCTAAACTGGATGACCCAGGGGGAAAAAAAATCCCAAATCTCATATCCTGTAATTCTAATCAAGGAAGATGCTGCAAAGTGTCTGTAAGTTGGGTAAGTGAAATATTGCATAGTCAAAAGAGTTAGGTAACAAATGTCAGTTTTTTGTCACATCTATGCCTGCTAAAGCTGGATAAGAAATGACTCTAAAATTCAATGTATCCTTCATTTGGGGTAATATGGGCTTCCCCCCCATGTTTTTACAAATTACAATGGAAAAGGCCTAGAAGGTAAGGACTTCTTTGATCTTCTTTGCACCAAATACAACACTACACTTAGGTACATAGAAAATGTTTCTAATGATTTATTGCATCCAGCATCATTCAGAAAATTTCATAATTTAAGTCATACAAAATAAGGTTATACTATTAATTTTCCATTCATTCCCAGTATTTGTTGATCCAGACTTTGGATTAATGAGATGAATTTTGTCATATCTTGTCACTAGAAGGTGGAAATAAAGGAATAAGAACCACTGACTAGTCAGGGTCGATGCTTAATTCTATGAATGAGGTCTTAGAATAGCACATTTTGGGACAGTATAGGCAGGAAGTGCCAAGCTAATGTCAAAATCAACTTTTGGAAAGAAGTCATGTCAGAGAGTCATATGAAACAGTGGGTCAAATTCCATCCTTGTGAAATGAAGGCAGAGAATATGATGACTTACTATTTGGACAATAACAAATGAACAAGATGAACACAAGAGTTTATGCTACTCCAAGGAACAGTACTTTGTAACATAACTATGTTCTAACTAAGAATTTTTTTGGTTTTTACCTGGGAGTTAATGAATGTATTTTTTTGTAATTTTTCTAATTATTTCAATGTATTTGGTTTCCTTTATAATGTGGAAGTTTTTATTTTAAATTATGCTTTTTAAATATTTTAATTAATCCATGGACTTCATCAGACAGTCAAATATGTCAATGACAATAAATATATTTAGAACTTCAATTTTAATACCTTGCTCACATATTAACAATATACACAGAAGTCAGATGGTTTGAAATTGGAGCTCAAAAGTATGAGTTCCATATTATTTTTAATTCAGTTTGCTAGAGCATTATACTAATGATACCAGGGTTGTCAGCTTACATGTATAGCTCAGTTGTCTGTTCATATTTACAGAATACCACCCTATTTCCTTAGTTAAATATTTCCATCAAATATGATATATGTCAAAAAGGGAAACCAAACAAGTGAGAAATTCATGATGTAATGTCAAGTCAAATATCCTCACTCTAAATAATAGTCAGATTATCTAGAGCTACAGTTTCAGAAGCCTTCTAATTCAGCCTTCTAATTTTACAAATAAAGAAATTGAGATTTAAGGAGCCTGTGATTTGGACCAACTAACACAGATTATAAGTGTCAGAGTTTTTAAACATATTTCCCATGACTTCAAGGTTCAGCAATCCTAGAAGGTAATCGCATAATTACAAATACACACATGCATGTGTGTAAATATGTATAATTATACATATAAATATACAGGAACATATATACATAGGCCCATACACAATTACATACATATGTTTCTACATACATGTGTAAATACATATACATATGTGTATATAAAATATACTGTGTGCCCATTTCTAAATACCAAGATTGACAAATACAGGAATACAATGTCTTAAAATTAATTCTTAGGAGAGACTGGGAGTGAGTGGGTAGGGAAACAGAGATAAAAAGAAAGAGAAAGAGTAATTAAATGTTTATCAGATGTGTATTACTTTGATATAAATCATGAGTATGAAGAAAAAAGATAAATGAAATACATGAATCAATTAGGCTTTGTCAGAAATAAAATTTTGAGCTATTTTGGTCCTCAAGAAACAATGCATTCCCCATTTTATAAATGCTCAAATGATGTCAGTTTTCAAATGAAGAAATTAAAGCTATATATAATCATACGAAAAAAGTTTTAAATCATTATTGATTAGAGAAATACAAATTAAAACAATATCACTTCATACCTCTCAGATTGGCCAAAATGAGAAAAAGTGAAAAATATCGATATTGGAAAGGTGGTGGGAGGATTGGGTCATCAATTCATTGCAGGTGGACTTATGAATGGATCCAACCATTCTGAACAGCAATATGGAACTATGTCCAAAAAGTAATAAAACTATCCAAAACCTTTTACCCAGCAATTCCAATTCTATGTGTATAGCCAGAAATTTTTTTTTTAAAAAATGGGAAAAGTCTCACATTTTCCAAAATATTCAGGGCAGCTCTTTTTGTCATTCCAAAGAATTGGAAATTGAAGGGATGCCCATCAATTGGGGAATGGCTAAACAAGTTATGGTACATTAATACTATGAAATATTATCATTCTATAAGAAACCATAAATGTTTGGACTCTAGAGAAGCATGGAATGAGTTACAGGATCTGATGCTGAGTGAAGGGAGCAGAACCAAGAGAGCAATGTACACATTAACAACATTATGAGATGAACAAACTTGATGGAAGCAGCTCCTCTGCTCAGTACAGAGAGCTAGGACAACAGTATTAAAATGGCTATGGACAACGTAATCCCTAACCAGAGGAAGAAAAACAAAACAAAGCAAAACACACATACACACACACACACACACACATGTACACACAAACACACATACATGCACACACACAAACACACACATACTTTCATAATGTGATGAACACTTTATAAAAATTATCTCTTATGTTTCTCATTCCTTTAATCCTACTTCCTCATACCAAAAATGACTAATCTATAAACATGTTTATCAAAAATATGTTCATAGCCTGACTGTTCATAGCTGAGGGGAGAAGGGTAGAAAGGGAAGTTGGAAAGAAATTTTATAGCTTAAAAATATACATGTACAGCATATGAATAAAAATAAATTTAAAAAAGCAATGCATCCAGTCTTTTGGAAATGTCTTAGATCATTATATTTCTCAGAAGAATAATCCTATTTTGGCTGTTCATCCCAGGTTGTTGCTCTTACTATATACAATGTTTACTGGTTCTGCTCATTATCTTGGCATAAGTTAATGTAAGCCTTGTCATGCTTTTTTTCCCTTTAAATCTACCTCCTTGTCATTTCTCATGATACAATAATATTCCATTACCTGTCTTGTTAAGTGATTCTTCAACTTATGGGCATTCCATAAAATTCCAATTATTCGCCACCACAAAAAAAGGCTACTCTTGATATTTTTATACATGGGCATCCTTTTCCCTTTTTTATGATCTCTTTGGGATTCAGACCTGGTAGCAGTTTGTGATGCTTTATGTCTGAATTCCAAATCACTCTCCAGAATGGTGGTATTAGTTCAAAACTCCCTTTGACAAAAAATTGTTGGGAAAATTTGACAAAAATTGTTAGGAGAAATGGAAAATATTATGGAAAAAGTTAGAAATTGATCCACATATTGCACCATATACCAAAATAAGGTCAAAATGTGTACAAGATTTAGAAATGAAGAGCGACACCATAAAGTAATAGACCAAAAATACTCTATTTATCTGATTTATGGAAAAGGGATAAATTTATGACCAGTCAAGAAGTAGAGCACATTCTAAACTGCAAAATTAATGATTTTATTATATTAAATTAAAGAGTTTTTGCACTAATACAATCAATTTTGCCAAAATTAGAAGTAAAGCAGAAAAATGAGAACCAATCTTCACAGCCCAGAATTCTGCTAAAGGTCTCATTTCTAAAATATATAGAAATTTGCATCAAACTCATAAGATCACAAGTCATTCCCCAATTGATGAATGGTTAAAGGATATAAAGTTTTCAAATGAAGAAATTGAAGCTATATATAAAATCATATAAAAATACTCCAAATCAGGGGCAGCTAGGTGGCATAGTGGATAAAGCACAGGCCTTGGAGTCATGAGTACCTGGGTTCAAATCCAGCCTCAGACACTTAATAATTACCTAGCTGTGTGGCCTTGGGCAAGCCACTTAACCCCATCTGCCTTGCAAAAAACGTAAAAAAAAAATACTCCAAATCACTGTTGATTAGAGAAATGCAATTAAAACAATGAGTTATTATCTCATACCAGTTGGATTAGCACAGATGTTAAAAAGGGAAGAAGATCAATGTTGGAGAGGTTGTGGGAGGATTGAGACATTGATGCATTGCTGGTGGAGTAATGAACAGATCCAACCTTTCTGGAGAGCAATATGGAACTATGCCCAAAGAGCAATAAATCTTCATAACTTTTGACACGATAATTCCAATTCTAGTACTTTATCCAGAAGAAATTGTAGAAAACAGGAAAAATCCTACATGTTCCAAAATATTCCTAGCATGGAAATTGAGGAGATGCTAATTAGCTGGGGAATTGTTAAACAAGTTATGGTACATGAATACTATGGATTATTATTGTTCTATAAGAAACCATAAATAGTTGGACTCTAGAGAAGTATGGAATGATTTCCGAGATCTGATGCTGATTGAAAGGAATAGAGCTAAAAGAACCATGTATGCAACAACAATTAGGAGATGAGCAAACCTAATGGAAGAAACTCCTCTAGAGAGTCCTGAGAGCCAGGACTGGTTTGAGAGTTAGGACTATTTGACTGGCTGTGGACTATATTATCCCCAACCACAGGAAGAAAAACAAAACACACAGAAAAAACCCTT
This sequence comes from Macrotis lagotis, assembly GCF_037893015.1. Classification (NCBI taxonomy): domain Eukaryota; kingdom Metazoa; phylum Chordata; class Mammalia; order Peramelemorphia; family Peramelidae; genus Macrotis; species Macrotis lagotis. The sequence continues at coordinate 672,317,540 of NC_133658.1, read as the reverse complement.
CTGAATCTGAAGAATACTTTATAAAAATATCTTATGTATCTCTTTTCCATAATCTGAATTTCTCATGCCAAAAATTTTTAACCAAAATGTATGTAAAAGCCAGTTGGAAAGGGAAGGTGGAGGGAAATTTTGTAATTTGAAAATATGCATGTACAACTGAATGAAAATAAATAATTTTTTTAAAAAATGAATTAAAATTTCACAACTCCATCAACAATGTCTTAGTGTCTCAGGTTTCCAATTTTCCCACACCCCCTTCAGCATTTGTCATTTCTCTTTTTCTATCATTTTGCCAATCAGAGAGATGTAAGGCATTACTTCAGATTAATGTGCATTTCTTTAATAAATGTTAAGAACATTTATTCTTATGACCATAGATGGCTTTACTTTCCTCACCTGAAAACTACCTATTCATATCTGTTGATCACTGGCCAATTGAGTTAAAGCCTTTTTCAAATTTACTTAAAGGTCCCAGACATATATATTATGAATAAGGCAGATATGGAAGCAACTATAGTTGTAGAGTTTCACAGTGGAATGGGATGGGTGGGTAAGCTACACTAATGATTCTTTCACCCTAGCTGCAGTCTAATTGTCTCCTACTCCTGTGAAGAAAGGGAATGGTTAGGCCAGATTAGATTACTTTTGAAGGGGTGGCTAGGTGGCACAGTGGATAGACCACTGGCCCTGGAGTCAGGAGAACCTGAATTCAAATTCAGCCTCAGACACTTAATAATTGTCTAGCTGCATGGCCTTGGGCAAGCCACTTAACTACATTTGCCTTGCATAAAAATCTAAAACAATTTTTAAAAAAGATTACTTTTTAATACTATTGGTATAAATTAATTTTGTTAAAGAATATTTAGGAAGAAAATATACTATACCTGGGAAATGAAGTATTTCACCATTATCACAAGGAATCTTGCTGATGGATGCTTTATGCTATGCTGAGGGGAGAAGGGTAGAAAGGGAAGTTGGAAAGAAATTTTATAGCTTAAAAATATACATGTACAGCATATGAATAAAAATAAATTAAAAAAAGGAATGCATCCAGTCTTTTGGAAATGTCTTGGATCATTATATTTCTCAGAAGAATAATCCTATTGTAGTTGTTCATGCTGTCCTTAAAACTCAGTACAGGATGAATTCATTTTAGTTCTTAAGAGCTTTGATGAGAAATGGGACATTGTACCTCTTATTTGCTGAATAGAAAAAAAAAATCCCCAAATTATACAAAATAATTTTTATTAATTTTTTTAAAAAACAATTTAATGTTTTCTATTTTTTTCTAGAATCATTCATGATCAGGTTTTTGTCAGTTGCTTGATGTTAAAAGGAAAGTAACAGCTAATAATGTTTATTGATTAGGTACAAATCAAGGGCATCTCTGGGTATCAAGGATATTTCCTTTTCTCATAGTAAAGAATTAGTTTTCATTAAATTCAAGGGCTAAATGTCAAAGAAATGGTAAGTTTTCTAGACATTATGCTCTTTCCATTTTTACTTTACTTATCAGATATTTAGTTTTATATGTGTTCCTGCCAGTAATCACAAAGTAATGAAGATGAGAGAAATTCCTGAATAAAATTAGCAATAATAAATTGAGTTCATCATTTCAATTTATGTACTCCAAAAGAAGGAATTGGAATGGGATGGAGAGGCAATCATATTATAAATCTTAAGAATCCTATGAGACAAGCTTAGCATACTATCAGTGAATAATGGCCCCCATTAAATCCCTCCTATCGTCTTCCTTTCACCACCAATCCTATCAAATATATTTCTCTTTCACCTACTGTTTACATGTCTCCTCCATTCTCTTCTTCATGCCTTAACACTTTGTGTTCTGAGTTCTGAATTTATCACTGAAATGAATCTATTCTTTGGAATGTCATACAATGTTTTGTCTAGACAGATTATCTCACAGTATTCAGTCTACTAACCCTCTTTACTATTTGAGAGACTCAGTGTACTATACTGATCTCTGTTTTTCCCTTGAGTTTCCTTCTTCTATAGTCTAAACAAAACAATGTTAATTCACCGTACCTTTCTTTTTATCTTTTTCCATTAAGAATTCCATTTACTCTCATAGTTTCATTCACCACTTCTGAACAAATGATTTACAATTATATTTTACTGACTGCAATCATCTCTGACCCTAAAATTCCAGGTGTTTTCCAAACTTTTTCTGGACTATTTAGTACATATCTCAGTAGTTGTTGAAACTCAAAACGTTATCCAGGACTGTTTATATCACATAGTGACATAATGCCTAGCAATTTACCAAATCTCAATTATGGACTCATATATCACTTTGTTATCTCTTAGTGCATAATTTATCTTCCATTGACTTCCTGTATATACCTGATATTCCAAACTGTATAACATATATGATCCCTCAAAAACGCTTCATATAATTCTGTTCTTGCACTTTTATTATTCTCAATGCCCTGATTGTTTCTTTTCACCCTATCCCACTACACACATACGTCATTTTTATCATAATACTATTGTACATAGCTTTTAAGGTTAAATTCATGTCTCCCACTCTGTGAAAAGTCTTCTGTTACCTCATGCAAATGCTGTGACTCCTTTGTGGGACTATTAATGCATTATTTGAAGCACTGGTGACACATTCCATCCTACCTATTGCTTCCATAATAATAAGAACCAACATGAACATACAGGTTTAAATTTTATAAACCACTTTTTAAATGTTAAGCAATTCTACTTCAATATGTTATCTATACAATGACTAAGGACCAATCATGGAATCAAAAGACCCTCCCTGTGCAGTGCCTCAATGAATGAAGGCAATAAAATGTTAATTAATGAGTATCTACCTAGCTAGGTAGTTATTAATGGTAACAATGCAATAATAATATAGATGTTGGATAAACATGATCAGCGAAAATATACAAGAAACTATAGATGTCTTACCCAGAAAGATTTAATGATCTAAGTATTTTAGAGAAGGAAATGGTAACCAGTGAAATATGTTATTGGAGATTCAAATAAACTATCACATTCCAAATACCAGATGAACTATGATCTAGTAATTAAAATTAATTATAAGAAACTTTCACCTATTCATTAATGGAGAAATGACAAATGCACATACTACAAACATAGATCTACAATATTCTAAGAATTCACTGAACACACTGTGCTGGGACAGAAACAGTCCCACAGACCAAACTATAATTTATAATTTTGTGGAAGATAAAATCTATAGTAATTGCTTTTAAATGACACTGCCATATCAAATGATCATAATCTCTAAACTACAAGAAATGAAAAATATACAAAATAAAGGGACACATAAGAAGAAACCAAAATAATTTAGAAACAAGGTAAAGCACACACATATCATTGAATTTCCCAGTCTTCTGTTGAAGTTATATCTAGAATTAACTTTTTATTCAAATAAAAATATTAATTTTTGAATTGAGTATAATATCAGAAGAGCATTACATTTAAAAGTTTAATAACAGCATAGTGTCTTGTTCTATATGATAATTTTATCTGAATATCATTGAACAAGATGAACACACTAATATGTACATATACATACATTTTTAATTGAGCATAAATATGCATGTGTGTATATATACATACATATATATACACATTCTTAGATGATATATTGAAAGTAGCTATGTATACATTTTTAAATTTTGATTTCTAAATTAGTTCAGTTCATCTGATTTTAATTGGCTATTCAAATCATTCTCACATCTCCTGAAGTTATATGAATCATCATTTTATGATTCTTGAATATGTAACTTTATAAAAAAGTTTATATTCACAATCAGTTTTGCTTTGAGTACCATAATCTTTCTAATTTTTCCTACTTCTCAAGCATATCAATAACCTGGTTTTAAGCCCCTATAATCTTATTCTTTGGACATTATATTTAAGAGGATTTAATTTCTGTATAAAATTTTCATGGTCAGTATCCATTTCTTCAATAGTAAATTGGCACAGTGCATAGAGTACCAAAACTGTAGTCAGGAAGATCGGAGTTTAAATCTGGCAAAGCTGAGGCTTGTATTCCAGGGAAAAGATAGACATTTAACAAAATGGGAGACTTCTTACATTTCTTAATGAAAAGACCACAGGTAAATAGAAAATTTGGACATCAAAGAGGAGACTCAATAGACACATTAAAACATAAGATAAAAATGGGATAAACAAAAAAATGTTGCTATCCAATAAGATGAAATTGGCTTTATCCCCACTTGGGAGAAAGATTCTCATTACTCTTGAGAAGTGTAACTCTATTAGAGAGAATATACTTACCCAGAAGTGATGGTCACTCATGATTTATCCATGAGATTGTTATCCAATAATATTAAACTGGCTATATCCCTACCTGGGAGAAAAACTAAAAAATCTCAAGAAGTGTAACTCTATTAGAGAGAACATACTTAGGCAAAAGTGATGGACACTCATGACTTTTCTGTGACTTAGATTCTTTAAAAAACAATACCTCCTTAAAAAGAGGGGACAGTAAGGAGATGGGAGGATGGAGGGGATTAAATGGGGTAAATCTCATTACATTAAGAGGTACAAGAGACTTATTGCAATAGAAGGGAAGAAGGGAGTAGGTGAGCACCACCCGAATCTTCATCTCATCAGACATGGCTTAAAGTTAAATAGAAACACTTAATCAAGTTAGGAAACGTACCTTACCTTTCAAACATTAAAAGGTGAAAAGGTGATGGAGGGATGGGGAGAGGAGAAAATAAGTAAACTAACCAAAGGAAGGGAAGGAAGAAGGGATAAAAGGAAAATGGGAATGAAAGGGGAGGAGGGTTGATATAGGAGGGCTAACACATTGAAGGTGGTGGTACTCAGAAACAAAACACTGGGGAACATGGATAAAGGGGAAAAGGGGAAAAATACAAACAGAAGAAAGATAGCATGGAGGGCAATAAAGAGACAGTAACTGTAACTTTGAATGTGAATGTGATGAAATCTCCCTTATAATGTAAGTGAATAGCAGAGTGGATTAAAAACCAGAATCCTACAATATGTTGCTTATAAGAAACTCATTGGAAGAAAAGAGATACATATAGAGTAAAAGTAAAAGGTTGGAGAAAAATATATTTTGCTTCAGTTGAAGTGAAAAAAGCAAGGTTAGCAATACTCATCTCAGACACAGCAGCCACAAAAATAGATAGGAATAAAAGAGATAACAAAGGAAATTATGTCCTCCTAAAAGGAACCATAGACAATGAAGTAATTTCAATGTTAAATATGAATGCACCCAAAGGTATAGTACCAAATTCTTAGAGGAGAACTTCAAAAACCTACAGGAAGACATAGATATCAAAACTCTACTAGCAGGAGACCTCAAACTCCTGCTCTCAGATGTAGATAAATTGAATCATAAAATAAACAAGAAGGAAGTTAAGGAGGTAAATAGATTGTTAGAAAACCTAGATATGATAGAATTATGGAGGAAATTGAACAGGGATAGAAAAGAATATACTTTTTTCTGCAGCACATGGTAGTTACACAAAAACTGATCATGTACTAGGGCATAAAAACCTAATAATAAATTGTAGAAATGCAGAAATAGTGAATACAACTTTCTAAGATCATAATGCAATAAAATTCACATTCAATATGTGCCACAGAGATATAGACCCAGAACCAATTCGAAACTAAATAACTTCATTTTAAAGAATGAGTGTGGGCATCTAGGTGGCACAGTGGATAGAGTACCGGCCCTGGAGTCAGGAGTACCTGATTTCAAATCTGGCCTCATACAATTAATAATTACCTAGGTGTGTGGCCTTGGGCAAGCCACTTAACCCCATTGCCTTGCAAAAACTAAAAAAAAAAGAATGAGTGAATCAAGAAACAAATTATAGTTAAATGTTTGGAACTATTCTTAAATGTTTGATAGAATTCACTTGTGAATCCATCTGGCCCTGCAGATTTTTTTCTTAGGGAGTTCAATTATGAATTGTTGAATTGCTTTTACTGAGATAGAGTTACTTAGGCATTTAACTTCCTCTTCATTTAACCTGGGGAACTTAAGTTTTTGTAAATATTCATCCATTTCACTTAGATTGTCAAATTTATTGGCATAGAGTTGGACAAAATAATTCTGAAATATTATTTTAATTTCCTCCCCATCAGTGATGAGCTCACCTTTTTCATTTATGATACTAGCAATTTGGTTTGCTTCTTTCATTTTTTTAATCAAACTGACCAAAATTTCAACAATTTTATTGGTATTTTCATAAAACCAGCTCTTGGTTTTATTTATTAGTTCAATAGCTTTATTGCTTTCTTTTTTACTAATTTATCAAATTTTTAGAATTTCTAGTTTGGTATTTAATTGTGGGGTTATAATTTGTTCTTTCTATATTTTTTAGTTGAATGTTTCGTCATTGGTTTCTTCTTTCTCTAATTTATTCATGTGAGTATTTAAAGATATAATATATCCCCTGACAGTCACCTTGAATGTATCCTATGACATTTGGTATGTTTCAATATTGATATTATCTAGAATGAAATAATTAATTATTTCTATAATTTATTTCTTGATTCACTCATTCTTTTTTTTTTTTAGTTTTTGCAAGGCAATGGGTTTAAGTGGCTTGCCCAAGGCCACACACCTAGGGGATTATTAAGTGTATGAAGCTGGATTTGAAATCAAATACTCCTGACTCCAGGGCTGGTGCTCTATCCACTGTGCAACCTAGCCGCCCCCCATTCATTCTTTAAAATGAGGTTATTTAGTTTCGAATTAGTTCTGGGTCTATATATCCATGGCCCATATTGAATGTGGATTTTATTGCATTATGATCTTAGAAAGTTGTATTCACTATTTCTGCATTTCTACAATTTATTATTAGGTTTTTATGCCCTAGTACATGATCAGTTTTTGTGTAACTACCATGTGCTGCAGAAAAAAGTATATTCTTTTCTATCCCTGTTCAATTTCCTCCATAATTCTATCATATCTAGGTTTTCTAACAATCTATTTACCTCCTTAACTTCCTTCTTGTTTATTTTATGATTCAATTTATCTACATCTGAGAGCAGGAGTTTGAGGTCTCCTGCTAGTAGAGTTTTGATATCTATGTCTTCCTGTAGGTTTTTGAAGTTCTCCTCTAAGAATTTGGTACTATACCTTTGGGTGCATTCATATTTAACATTGAAATTACTTCATTGTCTATGGTTCCTTTTAGGAGGACATAATTTCCTTTGTTATCTCTTTTATTCCTATCTATTTTTGTGGCTGCTGTGTCTGAGATGAGTATTGCTAACCTTGCTTTTTTCACTTCAACTGAAGCAAAATATATTGGAACCAATTCTGCATAAAATCCTTGGAAAGATAGGTGAAGAAAGAACTTTGCCTAACTCTTACTATGACACCAACATGGTGCTGATACCTAAACCAGGAAGAGTTAAAACAGAGAAAGAACATTATAGACCTATCTCCCTGATGAATATAGATGCAAAAATTCATAAATAAAATTTTATCAAAGTGATTACAAGTTATCAGAAGTATAATAAGTTATGACCAAGTGGGATTTAACCCAGGAATGTAGGGTTGGTTCAATATTAGGAAATCTGTTAGTATAAATAATATATCAGTAACAAGCCTATCAGAAATCATATGATTATATCAATAGATGCTGGAAAATACTTTGACAAAATATAGCACCCATTCCCACCAAAAACACTAGAGAATGGAGGAATAAATGGATTGTTCCTTAGAATAATAAGCAGTTTCTATCTGAAACCATCAACAAGCAATATATGCAATGGGGATCAGCTAGAGACATTTCAAATAAGAACAGGGGTGAAATAAGGATGCCTGTTATAACCAATACTATTCAATATTTTATTTGAGATGCTAGCTTCAGCAAAAAGAGAAGAAAAATAAATTGAAAGTATTAGAATTGGGAAGGAAGGGACAAAACTCTGACTCTTTGCAGATGACAAGATGGTATACCTAGAGAATCCCCAAATATCATCTAAAAAAACTGCTAGACATGGAGTGGCTAGTTGGCACAGTGAATAAATCACTGGCCCTAGAGTCAGAAGTACCTGAGTTCAAATCCGGCCTCAGACCCTTAATAATTACCTAGCTGTGTGGCTTAGGGCAAGCCACTTAATCCCATTGCCTTGCAAAAAAAAATTTTAAAAAGGACTACTAGACATAATTATCAACCTTAGCAAAGTCACAGGATATTAAATAAACCCTCAGAAATCATCAACATTTCTACATATGACTAGCAAGGTACAGCAGAATGAACTAGAAAGAGAAATCCCATTCAAAGTAACCTCAGACAATATAAAATAGCTGGGAGTCTACCTGCCAAGGCAGACTCAAAAAGGTTTTGAAAACAATTGAAAAACACTTCTCACACAAATAAAATCAGATTTAAATAACTGGGCAAACATTAACTGCTCATGGATAGGTAGAGCCAATTTAATAAAAAATGACAATTCTACCAAAATGATATTATTTATTTGGTGCCTTACCAATCAAAATTCAAAAAAAAAAATACCTTAATGAGTTAGAAAAAAGTTGGCTAAAAAAAGTTAGCTAAAATTGGGTCTGGCACTTGCCACTCACTAAAGTCTTTATGGCTGAGACTGGCCCTCTGGCTTCCCTAATCTGCCTTCTCTGCACTAATCCTCTTCTCTCATCTCCCAGTTCACCCAAGGTCCCCTGAGACAGACCTTCTTGGTAGGTGTTCTTTTCTTAGCTTCTCTGTCTGGGTTTTGTTCTGTTAAGAGGTTTCTCTCACGTTATTTCTGAGGGGAAAGAGAGAGCACCTATCACAGTGCCTTTCTTCTCTCTACCATTTTGGCTGGAAGTCAGATTTTATTCTAAATTTTAAAAATCTAATTCACTAATGACATCTAATTGTTTTCATAAAACCCGTTACTTGAATTATTATTAACTCAATTTTTTAACTTTTAGTTTTACTGATGTTTGCTTAAACTTTAGTAAAACATTTAATTTTTGATCTCTTCTTTGATTTTTAGAATTACCACTTTGGTGTTTAATTGCAAAATTTATATGTTTTTTAGTTTCTTTTGTTATGCCCAATTCATTCATCTGTTTGCTTTCTGTTTCATTGTTGTAAAAATTTAAATTAAACACTTTTTTTCCCTAAGTACTGCTTTGGGTTCATCCCATAAATTTTTGATGTCTTATAATTGTCATTCTTTTTAATCAACTTGTTGATTGTTTCTGTGAGTTGTTCTTCAACTCACTGATTCCTTAAGATAAGATTATTTAGTTTCCAATGGATTTTTAAATTTATATATTTACTGCCTTTTGTGGAATGTAATTTTATTGCATTGTGATATGAAAAGAACACATTTAATATTTCTGTCTTTCTACATTTGATTTTGAGGTTTTAATCCCTTTTCATAATTTCTTTTAATGCCATGTATTGCTGAGAACTTATATTCTGTTATTGTCCTTTTCTGTTTTCTCCAATGATACATAATATTTAACTTTTTGATATTCTATTTTCATCCTTTTTTTCTTGCTTATTTTTTCATTGGTTTTCCCAAGTTCCTGAAAGAGGGCACTTGAAATCTCCTACTATGATAGTTTTATTGTCCATTTCTTCCTGAAACTCACTTAGCTTCTCCTGTAAATATTTGGATGCCAAACCATTTTGGGCACATAAATTTAGTATTGCTATTGCTTCATTGTCTATGATATCTTTTAGCCAGATATAGTAGTTGTCACCTCTTTTAACTAGGTCTATTTTTGCTTCACTTTTGTCTGATATCAGGACTGTTAACCTTGCTAATTTTTAAAAACTTCCACTGAAGTATAATACATTCTTCTCTAATCTTTTCCCTTTACATTATGTGTATCAGTCTGCTTCAAGGGGGTTTCTCGTAAACAAGATTTTGTAGGATTAGAGTTTTTGATCCACTTTTATCCACTATTATCTAATTCTGTTTTATAGGAGAATTCATGAAATTCATATTCACAGGTGTGGTTATTTACCTCCATTATATTTTTCATCTTTTTTTATCCCCTCTCTCCAATCAGCCTTTTCTTCCTCATTGGTGTTACACTTTTTTTCTTCTGCCTCCCCAATATGCACTCCCTTTTATCATTCTGCCCTTCCCTCCACTTTAATCTCCTCCCTACTTACCTTCCTATTGATAAAGGTAGATTTATTTATTCTAATTATTGAGAACATTATTTTCTTTATGAGTCAATATTGATGAAAGTAGGGTTGAATTAACTCCTGTTGCCCATTTTCCCCTCCATTCTAATAAGTCTTTCACATCTCTTCATGTCAAATTACTTACCACATCCTACTCTTTCTTCTCATTCCTTAAGTATTTTTATAAAATTTCTTCAAATACAGATGATAACCACACCTTCTGTCTGTATATATACATACATATATATATATATATATATATATATATGCATATATATGCATATATATGCCTCCCAGTTGTAAAATTAGTTTTATAATTTTTGAGAATTCTAGCAAGCATTTTACCATGTAGGTATGTAAACCATATAGTTCTAGTAAATCCCTTATGTTTTCTTTTCCCTTTTTCCCCTGTTTATTCTTCTCTTGTATCTTGATATTAGAGTCCAAATTTTTGGTTTAATTTTGTTCCTCTCATGGAAACTTGCAATCCTCTATTTCATTGTATTTCCATTTTGTATCATGATGCAATGCTCTTAATTTTTCCTGGTAATTTTGCTATTTTTAATCCTAGTTACTTTGCCTTCCAGAATATCATGTTTCATGGTCCCTGATCTTTTAATATTTCAGCTGTTTATCCTCCTTGGTATTTTCAATAGTTTTTTTCTGGCAACTTGTGGTATTTTTAACTTGAACCTATAGTTCTATGCCAGGGGCCAAGAAGCCCCATAAGATAAAAAGAGCAAACAAAATTCCAGACATACCAGGAGCCAAGAAGCCCCATGGCAGATAAGATAAAAGGAGCAAACAAAATTCCAGGCATACCAAGGGCCAAGATAAAGGAAAGAGGCCTCACCCTCCGTTATCAAGAGCAAACAGACCACAGACTATCCCTTCTCTCAGGCCAAGGCATACCAACTCCACCCCTAAGCTAATCCCCTTGTTCCTTCTCTACATAAGCATGTACTTTCTCAAATAAACTCAGACTTTATCCACCATCCTTGGGTCTCACTCTCCTTATTCTCACCCATTCCTTTTCAGGCTGGGTCCTCCTCGACACCCCACTTTTCTGTCCCGGGGGTCGGGGCACATGGCGCCCAACGTGCGGCTCGAGGCACGGACTCTTGCCAGGCAGACCCCGTAAAGAAGAATCGTCGCGACCCCCTCTGATCGCTCTGGAGAGCCCCACGAACAGGTAAGTGAAGTCTGCCTCATTCTTTTCTCATGGGTTCCAAGCTGTCTAAAGAACAGGTCTTTATACGGGACCTCAAACTGGCACTTAAAGACAGGGGAGTTAAAGTAAAGAAAAAGGATCTTGTTAGATTCTTCCTTTTTATAGATGAAGTATGCCCGTGGTTTCTGGTAACAGGACCTGAGATCCACCCAGGCAAATGGCAGAAAGTAGGAAGAGATCTTAATCAGAAATTGAAAATAGAAGGACCCGATGCCGTCCCTGTTTCAGCCCTTTCTTACTGGGGTCTTATAAGAGACATAGTGGAAAGCGCCACCGGGGACCCCACAAAACAACAGCTTCTTTCAGTTGCGGAGTCCTGCCTTCGCCCTCTTTCCCGTACAGCCTCTATAAAGTCTTTGAAAGAAGAGGAAGCGAAACCCCCTAAAACTCCAGCTAGATCTCCCTCAGCAGCTATTGAAATCCCCCCAAGCAAATCCCTCTATCCTCCTCTTCCTTCTGAGATAACACCAGCAGAGGAGCCCATAACCTGCCCAGTGTTTACAAGAAATAAGAATCTCCGGTCCAGTCCAGAAACGGACCCAGATTCAGAGCCTCCAGACCCAGGCAATGAGGCAGAACTTGAGGAAGAGGCCGCTAGATATAATAACCCAGACTGGCCCCTAGCCTCCACTCCCCCCTCCATACCTAACCGCCCCTGCCTTCCTGCCCCTGGGGCCTAACATGACCACACTCAATAAGGCACGGGAGCAACTATCCGCGCAAGTAAAAGAACTCCGTGAGGTTTTAGAACTCCAAACGCAATATGCGCAGCTCTCTGGTGAGTTGTCTGCCCTACAGGATTCATTACAAAGGTCCCTTAAAATCCCCCTCTTAAAAAACCAGTTTAATTCAAAAACCAGAAGTGAAAGCAAAACAAAACAGAGACACTCTAAGGCAGGAGCTGCCATGAATTATAAAAAACAGATGGCATTCCCTGTCATGACAAGATCCCGCCAAGATGATAGTGACCCCGATGCAGGAGAGGCTGAGCCCCCCGAGTCTTCCCATAGCGAAGGAGAAGAGGAAGAGGAGAATAGGAACAGGGAAGATGAGAGGGAAGTGGCAGATAGTCTAGGGGAACAAAAATCACTAAATTATAGAAAAATCCACTTCAAAAGTTTGAAAGACTTACATACAGCTGTTAAGACCTATGGGCCTAATGCCCCCTTTACACTCTCCCCACTAGAAGCCATCTCCCATGGGGGATATCTTCTCCCCTCCAAGTGGCTCAGGGTCGTCCAGGCAGTACTTACACGAGGACAGTTCCTCAACTGGAAGGCTGATTTTTTTGATCGTTGTCAAACCATTGCTTCAACTACCTATAAAACTTCTAAGGGAGCTTATGAAAAACTCACAGGGCAGGGCAAGTACGCTAGTGAAACCCGGCAGTCCCATCTCCCGATTGGATTGCTTGCTCAGGCAGCTAGTGCTGCCATTTCTGCCTGGCGGGCCCTTCCCAACACTGGCTCCCCTTTTGCACCCCTCAATAAAATTGTCCAAGGAAACCAGGAAGAATTCTCAGAATATGTAAGCAGGCTCCTGGAAGCCACAGAGAGGACCCTAGGGCAGGAAGCAGCTGATGACCAGCTTGTTAGATGCTTAGCCTACGAGAATGCCAATGCCACTTGCCGCTCCATTTTACGGGGAAAATGGAGAGACAAAACCTTAGATGAAATGATAAGACTCTGTAAAGACATAGACCCCCTTATGCAGACAGTTCATTTAGCTGTTGGGGCAGCCCTTCAGCACTCTGACCAATCTAAGACCTGTTTTAGGTGTGGCCAGGAAGGCCACTTTGCCCGCCAATGCCCAATTACCAACACCAACACAGGAGGTTTTTACCAAAGACCTAATCAACCACAGACCCTCTGCCCCAGATGTAGGAAAGGAAAGCACTGGGCCAACACCTGTCGATCCACCACCAACGCTGAAGGCCAACCCATTGTCCCGTTTCCGGGAAACGGCAAGAGGGGCCAGCCCCAGGCCCCTCAAACAACCCCCAACCCACAAGCCTCGGGGAACAGCTTGCCCACCTACCATTACGCAGAGCCACCACAGGGAGCGCAGGGGTGGACTTGTGTTCCTCCTCCTGTACAATATTAAACCCTGAGGATGGTCCCAGTATGATCCCCACTGGCGTCTATGCCCCCCCCCCTCAGGGATTCCTTTTTCTTATAATTGTCTGTGCCTCCTCCACCTTGGGTGACTTTATTGTCCACCCCTCTCTTGTAGACAATGATTATATGGAAGAAATTAGAATAATGGCGTCCACTCTTAATAACTCCATCACTATTCAGAAAGGACAACACCTTGCCCAAGCACTCCCGCTCCCCCTGCAAACCCAATATTCAACAGTTACACAAAGGAGGGGAGCTTCCAACCCAGGGTCTTCAGATGTTTTTTGGGCTCAAACCATTTCACAGGAATGCCCTACACTTAAATTGGCCATTCAGGGCCAGATCTTTTCTGGAATACTAGATTCTGGGGCGGACTCCACAGTCCTCTCCAAAGAAAGTTGGCCACCCTCCTGGCCCCTTCAGCCCTCTATGACCCACCTACAAGGAATAGGACAATCTCAAAATGCCCTACAAAGTTCTCAATGGCTCCCCTGGAAAGATGAGGAAGGAAATGTAGGTACTGTTTGACCCTATGTAGTCCCTGGCCTCCCTGTTAACCTCTGGGGAAGAGACATTCTCTCCCAAATGGGAGTCATTATGTTCAGCCCTAATTTTACAGTAACCAGCCAGATGCTTGCTCAAGGATTTCTCCCTGGACAAGGCCTTGAAAAAGAAAAGCAAGGTCAACCGCTCCCTTTGCAAATTACAGGAAAAACAGGGCGCTCAGGATTAGGGTTTGAAAACCATTTTTTATAAGGGCCACTGGTCCCCCTGCACTACAGGTGGAAAAAATATCATGGAAAGATGACCATCCCATCTGGATTGACCAGTGGCCCCTTCCTAAGGCTAAATTGGATGCAGCCTTTAGATTAGTGCAGGAACAATTAGATGCAGGACACATCAAACCTTCTGTGTCCCCCTGGAACACCTCCATTTTTGTCATCCAAAAACGCTCAGGTAAATGGCGACTTTTACATGACCTCAGAGCGGTTAATAAAACTATGATCCCCATGGGGGCAATGCAACCTGGTCTTCCCTCGCCTGTAGCCATCCCTGAAGGTTTTACCAAGGTAGTTATTGACCTCAAAGATTGTTTTTTCTCAATCCCTCTCCATCCCGCTGACTGCAAATGCTTTGCCTTTAGCCTACCCATCACCAATTGCCATGGCCCATTCCCACGCTTTCAATGGAAAGTCTTACCCCAGGGCATGACCAATAGCCCTACACTCTGCCAAAAGTATGTAGCCCAGACTATTGACCCCTTTAGGATGCAATATCCCTCACTCTATATCATCCATTATATGGACGATATCCTCCTTGCGGGACCTACGGAAAAAGAATTGGTAACTATCTCTCAGAAACTTATAGAGGCACTAGAAAAAAGAGGACTCCGGATCTCCCCGGAAAAAGTTCAGACCCGACCCCCCCAGTTATTTCTTGGATTTGAACTTTTCACTAACAAAATTTTGACCCAGAAAGCCCATATTCATATTGATCATTTGAATTCCCTCAATGATTTTCAGAAATTATTAGGAGACATCAATTGGCTTCGACCCTATTTAAAACTGACAACGGGGGGATTAAAGCCATTATTTGACATCTTAAAGGGAGACCCAGAGCCCACCTCCCCACGCTCCTTGACACCAGAAGCCCGCTCAGCCCTGATGCTAGTTGAGCAAGCCATAAAAAACCAACACATAGGATATTATAGCCCTGAAAAGCCTCTCTGGCTTTTGCTCTTTCCCACAAATCTCTCTCCCACTGGCCTGCTTTGGCAAAATCATCCATTTTTCTGGATACACATGCCAGCCATCCCCACCAAAATTCTCCCATCATACCCACACCTCACCGCTGACCTCCTTAAAGGAGGAAGAGAAGCTGCAGTAAGACTCTTTGGCAAAGAACCTGATCGCATCATTTGCCCATACACAGCATCACAAATAAATTGGCTCCTATTAAACGATGATGACTGGGCTGTGAGCTGTATCTCATTCCCAGGGGTCATAGACAATCACTACCCCCCTGACAAACTTATTCAGTTCCTGCAAATAACACCTGTAGTCTTCCCCAAAATAACTAAAAGGACACCCCTCAAGTAGGCCCATCTCATCTTCACAGATGGCTCAGCATCTGGGAAAGCCGCAGTGAGCGTAAATGGGAAGATCACCTCCCTCACCTTCCCATACACCTCTGCACAACTTGTAGAGCTTGCTGCAATCATCTGGGCTTTTGAGGCAGTCCCTGATCCTTTAAATCTGTACACAGATAGTGCCTACGTTGCCCACTCGGTACCCCTTTTAGAAACTGTCCATTATATACGACCATCTACCAATGCCTCCCCTCTCTTTGCCAAGTTACAGTCGCTCATACTTTCCAGAAGTCAACCCTTTTTCATTGGTCATATTCGTGCCCATTCTGACCTCCCAGGTCCCCTGACAGAAGGGAATGCACAAGTGGACCGGGCAACTCAAGATCCATTTTTAGAAAAAGGAACAGGTTTCTGTGGGGTAGCTTATGAGCCTGTGTTGCTGTGTCCCCTAGAGGCTGCCACGCGGGCCCACAAGCTGCACCACCTAAACTCACAGACACTCAGGCTTAAATTTGGCATAACCAGGGAACAAGCAAGACAAATTGTCAAACAGTGCCCAGGGTGTCTTGTCTTGCTCCCAGAGCCACAACTCGGTGTCAATCCCCGGGGGTTGGTTCCTGGTGAAGTCTGGCAGATGGATGTCACCCACTATGCACCTTTTGGAAAGCTTAAGTACATCCATGTTTCTATCGACACCTTCAGTGGGTTTATTTTTGCCACCCCCCAGAGCGGTGAAGCTACCCGCCATGTTATTAACCATGTTCTGGCCGCCTTGGCTACACTCCCCAACCCTAAGATCATTAAAACAGACAATGGACCCGGATATGCAAGTGCCTCCTTCTGTAACTTCTGTCAGAGTTTAGGTATCAAACATATTACAGGAATTCCTTATAACACTCAAGGACAGGGCATTGTATAAAGAGCACACCAAACGCTCAAAAACATGATTACTAAATTACAGAAAGGGTCAGAGACACTCTACCCCAAGATTAACCATGCTAAAACCATTCTTAACCATGCCCTCTTTGTCCTCAATTTCCTCTCCCTTGATGCTAATGCCAAATCTGCAGCAGATCGCCTTTGGCATCCCACTACTGAACACAACTATGCACAGGCTATGTGGAGAGATCCCATCTCCAACAAATGGCAAGGACCTGACCCAGTCCTTATCTGGGGTAAAGGACATGCCTGTATTTATGATTCATCAGCTCAAAATGCTAGATGGCTGCCCGAGCATCTAGTAAAACTACATAATCCACCCAGGGAACCCCCTGAGAAATCTCCCTCTGTGCTCTCTTGTAGATAAGGGATCCAGCATGAAGGCCCTCGTCTTATGCCTGCTCTTACCGCTATCCTGCTCATACAGACTACTCAACTATACCTGGTCCGTTGAAGACTCGCGAGGCTCCCGTGTTTGGAGCACATCTAAAGTAGATTCAACCGCCCCATGGCCCCCTCTATACCCCGACCTTTGTCAACTCTTGCAATACGATTCAGGATGGAGTATGATGTGGGGCCCATGTGCGGGACCCACTGGATGTCTCACTAAAGACCGAAGAAGAAAGCTTGCCAGCCTATCCTTCTATGTATGCCCCGGATATGCACGGACCCACCCACATTGCGGCTGACCGGCAGATTATTTCTGCAAACAGTGGGGTTGTGAAACAACAGGTACTGGGTACTGGATAAAACACTCAGAAACAGACTTTATAACAGTCGCCGCCAACTATAGCCTCACTCAGAATTCTTGCCAGACTAACAACCAATGGTGCAACCCCCTGGAAATTCAGTTTACTGAGAAAGGGAAAGAGGCGCGCGGATGGGAAAAGGGATATACCTGGGGACTCCGATTATATAAGTCTAAATATAACCCTGGAACTATATTCACCATCAAACTCACCCAAACCATCCCCACACCCTCCCAACGGGTGGCCATTGGGCCTAATGCTAGCATCTATAATACCAGACCCTTGGACCAACCTACTCCCAGCACCCCTGTCTCCCTTGACACCGTCCCTTATAGACCCACCCTCCCTGCTAGCTGTCCCTCTACTGCCCATATCATACTTACCCTCATTAATGCCTCTGTGCAAGCTTTGACCCAGATACAGAATTCTTCATTGGAAGAATGCTGGATCTGCTATTCCTCTTCCCCTCCCTTCTATGAAGGTATTGCTCAATTCGGGAACATCACACACTCCAACAGAACAGATGACCTCAGATGGGGCACTGGGGAATCCCAAGGCCTCACTCTTGCAAAAATCTCCGGTCAGGGAAATTGTCTCCTTGGCCTGCAAATGCTCCCCCCTCTTCAGCTAGACACAGTATGTAACCAAAGTACCCTTATTAATACTTCCTATAGATATGCTGTAGCCCCTCCTAATACCTATCTTGCCTGCTCGTCAGGACTAACCACCTTTGTGGACACCAAACAATTCCTTGAGAAAAAGGACTATTGTGTCCTTGTCTCCCTTTTTCCTCACCTAACTGTCCACTACCCAGAGGAATTCCTCCAATTTTGGGAACATGGAAGGGGTACCCTTATCAGAGACAAAAGAGAACCCCTGACAGCAGTTACACTCGTGGTCCTGATTGGACTTGGGTTTGTTGGCTCTGGTACAGGTATTGCCTCCTTAGTCTCCTCCAATGCACAGTACACCCAGCTTAGCTCCGCTATTGATAAGGATCTCTCAGAACTTCAAGCAGGGTTAGAACACCTAAAAGATTCTGTTGCCTCTCTAGCTGAAGTAGCATTACAAAATAGATGCGGTCTTGATTTGTTATTTTTACAACAGGGGGGACTCTGCACGGCACTAAAGGAAGAATGCTGTTTTTTTTTAAGGATAAACTTGGCCTGGTAGAAGACAGTCTGCAAAGGGTTAAGGATAGCCTGGAAAAAAGAAAAAGGGAGAGAGAGAAAGGTGAGGCATGGTATAAAAATTGGTTTTCCACATCCCCCTGGCTCTCTACTCTGCTCCCAAGCCTTCTAGGCCCGTTAATTGGCTTCCTAATTCTAATTTCTTTTGGACCATGGGCCTTCAGGAGACTGACCAACTTTATCAAATCCCAAATTGACTCAGCCCTTGGAAAACCTGTTTCGGTCTTATACCACCAATTGAAAAGCCAAGGGTCCTGTGAGGACCTCCAAATGGAACCCTTGAGGTTCACTGCTCTTACACCTCGCCCACCTTGGTATGTGTGCATCTGCTCAAGGAAAGGCACCCCCTAAGGGCTGCAGTGATACCCAATGACGGGATTTAGTGCGACTCCATGACTTGGGAACATCAGATCCTACAGGAGATAACAAGGACCTCGCTAAGGTCCCCTCCTGGTCACGGATACCAAGCATGAAAAACAAGTTGCACAGCATAAGACAGGGATCCTGCCCATAAATTTAATACAAAAAAGGGGGACATGCCAGGGGCCAAGAAGCCCCATAAGATAAAAAGAGCAAACAAAATTCCAGACATACCAGGAACCAAGAAGCCCCATGGCAGATAAGATAAAACAAGCAAACAAAATTCCAGGCATAGGAAGGGCCAAGATAAAGGAAAGAGGCCTCACCCTCCGTTATCAAGAGCAAACAGACCACAGACTATCCCTTCTCTCAGGCCAAGGCATACCAACTCCACCCCTAAGCTAATCCCCTTGTTCCTTCTCTACATAAGTATGTACTTTCTCAAATAAACTCAGACCTTATCCACCATCCTTGGGTCTCACTCTCCTTATTCTCATCCACTCCTTTTCAGGCTGGGTCCTCCTCGACACCCCACTTTTCTGTCCTGCGGGTCGGGGCAGTTCTAAATTTTGGAATAGTATTCTTTGGTGTTTTTATTTTGCAATACCTATGGTTTGATAATTTATATGTTCTTCCAATGATTGTTATGCCTTCTGATTCTGAAATATCAGAGGAAGTTTCCTTAATAATTTCTTGAATGCTGTGTCCATGTCCTCTTTTAGATTATGACTTTCAGGTAGTTCAGTAGTTTTAAAATTTTCTGTCCTGGATTTAGTGTCCAGGTCAGTTCATTTATAAATGGGATATTCTATATTTTCTTCTATTTGTTTTATTTTTTGAATTTGTTTGATTCTTTTTATTATTATAAATTTGTTAAACTATTTTTTTAATGATATGAAAACATTATTTTCATTGTTCTACAGTTTTCTCCCTTCAAACCTTCCTTCCACCATACCCAAGGCAGCAAGAAATCTAATATAGGCTATACATGCACAACCATATTACACAAATATCCTAATTAGACCTGTGAAAAGGAACATGTGTTATTTAATTAGAAATGGTCGGGGACTTCTGGCCAAGATGGTGGAGAGAAGACAGGCATTGTTCTAAGTCTCCTGATCTTCCCTCATATATAATATGAAACAAACCAATTAGAAAATCTATTGAAAAAACCTAGAAAAAAGAAGCAAGGAGAATAACATCTATCTCAAGTTTGTCTTCCAGGATGGTGGTACTGAGAACAGAATCCCTGCTGGGAGGGGTGACAGGCAGACTAACCTAGGATAAGCTGCAGAGGCATTGACAATTGGAGCAAAGTCCAAGAGCCAACTGAGGCATGGATGATTTGACTGTGGGACTGATGATAAGGGGTGCTGTGGTGGAGCTGAAAGATGAGTTCCAGCACAGACAGTTTCAGAATTGATCTGCTCGGTTCCTCTGGTCTGGAGTATCTAAGATTCCATACTTTCACTTCAGCAGAGTCCTCTTCCAAGCACAAACACATTAACAGCCCACCGCCTCACACCCCACAGGCTCAGGCATAAGCAGCAGAGTTCCCTTAGCTGAATATGGAGAGTAATTACCTTGCCCCAGAGCACAGCCCAGAGTATTTGAGGACAAAATCAGTTTCCCCCACACCCTCCAGACCAAGAGAAAGGGCCTCAATTCAAGGTCACAGGCACTCCAGAAAAAGCAATCAGCACCACCTACTGACTGACCCACTTGAAGATATTAAACTCAATGAGTAAAGCCTCTAGAATACCCTACTGGCCAGCCCACTTGGAGCTATTAAACTCAGAGAGTAAAGCCTCTAGGGATCTCAGCACCAAACTTCTTGTCAACCAGCCCCTTCTCCAGCATAAAAACTCAGGAAAATGAAGAAAGGCCAGAGAAAGGGGGGGGGGGTCATTGAAAGCTACCTCGAAGACAAAGACCCTACACCTCAGATATATAAAACCTATGAGGAGAATGATTTGCTCTCCAGCCCAGAAAGACTTCCTTGAAGAAATCAGGAAAGAGTTTAAAAATCAATTGGAAAACTTGGAAGAGAAAATTAACACATTGCAACAAGAAAACAAATCCATGGAAAATACAACTGGACAAATGTAAAAAGAAAATAATTCTCAAAATCTCAATTGGGCAAATGGAAAATTATTTCAAAAATAGAACTGACCAATTGGAAAAGGAGTTGCAAAACTTAAATGAAGAAAATTCTTCCCTTAAAAAAATAGAGGGGTAGCTAGTTGGCACAGTGGGTAGAGCACCAGTCCTGGGGTCAGGAGTATCTGAGTTGAAATTTGACCTCAGACACTTAATAATTACCTAGCTTTGTAGCCTTAGGCATAGCACTTAACCCCATTGCCTTGCAAAAAACCTAAAAAAAATATGGAGTCTATGGAAACTAATTACTTCATGAGACAACAAGAATATGTTAAACAAAACCAAAAAATTGAAAAATTAGAAGAAAATGTAAAATATCTCATCAACAAAATGACTGACCTCAAGAATAGAATGAGGAGAGACAACCTAAGAATCATTGGATTTCTTAAAAATATTGAAGAGAAAAATACCTGGACTTAATATTACAGGATTTAGTGATGGAAAATTGCCCTGACATCATGGAACCTCATGGAACATCATCTTTTGGACAAGATGGTGGAGAGAAGAGAGGCACTGTACTAAGTGCTCCTGGTTCCCCTCAAAAATAACATGAAAGAAACCTCTTGATAGAATTTCAATCAACAAAACTCAGAAAAATAAGCTAGGAGAAGAGCACCTAACCAACAAGATCTGTCTCAAGGGGACCGTGGATGAACCAGGAATGGAGAGCTGAGGGTGAGCACAGTGACAGCTGTGTGGGGAAACCAGCGAACTGACCTTAGTCAAAGAGAATTTGGTGAGTGGTGGTAGGAGGACCAACTTTAGGGGCAGAATCTTTTGCTGGGGGAAGAGCTCTGGTGAGTCCCAGTCAATAGGAGGCTTAGTTCTAGCACAGAGTTTCAGGGCACACCTGCAAAGTCAGCAGTTGTCCTCAGTATCTGAGGTCCATAGTTTTGCAGAGCATTCTTCCCAGAATGAATGGGAAGGGTAAACACCACTCTCATTCCCTCAGGCTCAGGTTTGAGCAATAGAGTTCACACAGCTGAAAGGGAGATTAACTCCCTCCCCCAGGACCCAGCCCACAGTCCAACGTCAAACAGACCCTGCTTAGGAAGAAGTGATGGACACTCATGACTTTTCTGTGACTCAGATAGAATGATTTAAAAACAATACCTTCTTAAAAGGTGTGACAATAAGGAGACATGAGGATGGAGGAGACTGAATGGGGTAAATCTTATTTCATTAAGAGGTACAAAAGACGTATTGCAATAGAGGGGAAGAAGGAACAAAGAAAGACTTGGCTTAAATTTAACTTACACTCAGTTAAGTTAAGAAACTTATCTTACCTTTCAAGTATTAAAAGGGGAAAAGTGGAGGGGGGTAGGGAGGGAGAAAAAGGGGAACTACCAGATGGAAGACAAGGAAGAAGGGGAAAAGGGAAAGGGGAAATAAAGGGGAGGGTGTTGATATAGTAGGGTAAACACACTGATGGTGGTGGTATTAAGAAACAAAATACTAAGGAATATGGATAAAGTCATAAAAGAGTAAAAATACAAATAGAGGAATTAGTAATTATAAATTGAATGTGAATTAGAGGAACTCTCCCTTAAAACATAACTGAATAGTAGAGTTGATTAGAAACCAGAATCCTATAATATGCTGCTTACAAGAAACTCATTTGAAGCAGAGAGATACATGTAGAGAAAAGGTTAAAGGTTGGACCAAAATATATTTTGCATTAGCTGAAGTGAAAAAAGCAGGGATAGCAATCAATATCTCAAACAAAGCAGTTGCAAAATTAGATAGCATTAAGAGAGAAGGAAGGAAAAGATATCCCCCTAAAAGGTATCATAGACAATGAAGTAATTTCAGTACTAAATATGCATGCACCCAGTGGGACAGCATACAAAGTCTTAGATGAGAAGTTCAAAGAGCTATAGGAAGACATAGACAGCAAAAGTCAGCTAGTGGGAGACTTCAACCTCCCTCTCTCAAATTTAAATGAATCTAATCTGAAAATAAACAAGAAAGAAGTTAAGGGGGCAGCTAGTTGGAGCAGTGGATAGAGCACCAGCCTTGTAGTCACCAGTACCTGGGTTCAAATCCAGCCTCAGACACTTAATAACAATTACCTAGCTGTGTGGCCTTGGGCAAGCCACTTAACTCCATTTGACTTGCAAAAATACCTTTAAAAAAAGAAGGAAGTTAAGGAGGTAAATAGATTTTTAGAATACCTAAATAAGATACAATTATGGAGGAAATGGAATGGGGATAGAAAGGAATATCTTTTTCTGTTGTGCAGTACATGATAATTATGCATGACCATATACAAGGGCAAAAAAATCTAATCATCAGTTACAGAAAGGTAGAAATAGTGGATACATCTTTCTCAGATCATAATGCAATCAAAATCAATTGTAATGTTTGGCCAGGGAGATATAGACCCCAATCTAATTGGAAACTAAATAACCTCATTTTAAAGAATGAGTGGATCAAGCAACAAATTATAGAAAGCATTAACTATTTGATCCTAGACAATGACAATAATGAAACTATAACCAAAACTTATGGGACACAGCAAAGGCAGCTCTCAGAAGATATATATTTAAATGCTTACATGAATAATTTAGAGAAAGAGGAAATCACTGAACTAAATATGAAATGAAAAAAGTTAGAGAAAGAACAAATTAAAAACCTCCAGTTAAATACCAAATTAGAAATTCTAAAAATTAAAGGAGAAATTAATAAAATTGACAACCAAGTGAACTATTGAACTAATTAAAAAAACCAATAGTTGGTTTTATGAAAAAAAAAACCAGTAAAATTGAAAACCTCTGGTGAATTTAATTTAAGAAAAGAAGAAAACCAAATTGCTAGTATCATAAATGAAAAAGGTGAACTCACCACCATTGAAGAAGAAATTAAAAAAATAATTCAGAAGTATTTTGCCCTACTCAATGCTAATAACATTGACAATCTAAGTGAAATGGATGAATATTTACAAAAATATAAATTTCCCCAGTTTAAATGAACAGGAAATTAAATATCTAAATAACCCTACCTCTGAAAAAGAAATTCACCAAGCCATTATTGAACTCCATAAGAAAAAAATCTCTAGGGCCAGATGGATTTAGTGAATTCTATCAAACATTTAGAGAATAATTGGTTCAAATTCTATATAAACTCCTTGGAAAAATGAGTGAATGGATCTCTGCTTTACCCTTTCTATGCCAACAATATGGTGCTGATACCTAAACCAGGAAGAGTCAAAATAGAGAAAGAAAATTATAGACCTATCTCCTTGATGAATATAGATGCAAAAATCTTAAATAAAATCTTAGCAAAATAAGTACAAGAAGTTATCACTGGGATAATACATTATGATCAAGTAGGATTTATCCCAGGAATGCAGGGTTGGTTCAATAATAGAAAAACTCTTAGTATACTCAATTATATCAACAACAAACTTATCAGAAATCATATGATCATATCAATAGATGCTGAAAAAGGTTTTGACAAAATACAGCACCCATTCCTATTAAAAACACTAGAGATTGTAGGAATATATATGGATTGTTCCTTAGAATAATTAGCAGTATCTATCTGAAACCATAAACAAGCATTATATTCAATGGGGAGAGGCTAGAGGCATTCCCAATAAAACCAAGGGTCAAGCAAGGATACCCATTATCACCACTACTATTCAATATCATATCAGAAATGTTAGAGCCAGCAATAAGAGAAGAAATAGAAATTGAAGGAATTAGAATTGGAAAGGAGGAGACAAAACTCTCTTTGCATATGATAGTATACCTAGAAAATCCCCAAAAGTCATCTAAAACATACTAGAAATAATTAACAACTTTATCAATTTAGCTGGATATAAAATAAACCCTCATAAATCCTCAGCATTTCTATATATGACTATCAGGATACAGCAGAAAAAGCTAGAAAGAGAATCCCTTTGAAGGTAATCTCCAGCAAAATAAAATATCTGGCAGTCTACCTGCCAAGGTGTACTCCAAAACTTTGTGAAAACAATTACAAAACTCTTCTCATGCAAATAAAATCAGATTTAAATACCTGGGCAAACATCAACTGATCATGGATAAATCGAGCTATTATAATAAAAATGACAATTCTACCATAAATTAACTACTTGTTTAGTGCCCTAACAATCAAAATTCCCAAAAAATTACTTTAATGAGTCAAAAAAAATTGCACATAAATTTATATGGAGAGCTCGGTCTCTCTCCTCTGAACCCCGTGGAACCAGCCCTGACCAGAAATTCAGCATGTCGATTTTGAAGATCATTGCAAGAGAGATCTTTGACTCTCATGAAAGCCCCACTGTTGAAGTTGATCTCTATACTTTAAAAGGTCTCTTCAGAGCTGCTGTGCCCAGTGGGGCTTCTACTGGCATCCATGAAGCCCTGGAGCTCCAAGACAATGATAATACCCGATATATGGGGAAAGATGTCTCAAAAGCGGTTGAGCACATCAATAAAACTATTGCCCCAAGCCTGATTAGCAAGAAACTGAATGTTGTGGAGCAGGAGAAGATTGAAAAATTGATGATAGAGATGGATGGTTCTGAGAATAAATCTAAATTTGGAGCAAATGCTATATTGGGAGTGTCTCTGGCTGTAAGGCTGGGGCTGCAGAGAAAGGTGTCTCCTTGTTCCGCCATATTGCTGATCTTGCAGGCAATGAAGAAGTCATCCTGCCAGTTTCAGCCTTCAGTGTGATCAATGGTGGCTCCCATGCTGGCAACAAGCTAGCAATGCAAGAGTTCATGATCCTCCCTGTTGGAGCATCAAACTTCAAGGAGGCCATGTGCATTGGAGCTGAGGTCTACCACAACCTGAAGAATGTGATTAAGAAGAAATATGGACAGGATGCCACCAATGTAGGAGATGAAGGTGGCTTTGCTCGTAACATCCTGGAGAATAAAAAAGCTCTTGAGCTGCTGAAGGAAGCGATTGGCAAGGCTGGCTATACAGACAAGGTTGTAATTGGCATGGATGTTGCTGCGTCTGAATTCTTCCGGTCTGGGAAATATGACTTGGACTTCAAGTCTCCTGATGATCCCAGCAGATACATCTCACCTGCTGAGCTTGGGGACCTTTACAAGAGCTTCATCCGGGACTATCCAGTGGTGTCTTTTGAAGATCCCTTTGACCAGGGTGATTGGGAAGCTTGGAAGAATTTTACTGAAACAGCAGGCATCCAGGTTGTAGGGGATGATCTCACAGTGACCAATCCCAAGTGCTTTGAAAAGGCTGTGAATGAGAAAGCTTGCAATTGCCTCCTGCTCAATGTGAACCAGATTGGCTCCGTGATGGAATCTCTCCAGGCGTGTAAGCTGGCCCAGTCCAATGGGTGGGAAGTAATGGTTTCCCATCGCTCCAGAGAGACTGAAGATACCTTCATTGCAGACCTGGTGGTGGGTCTCTGCACTGGGCAGATCAAGACTGGGGCCCCCTGTCGATCTGAGCGTTTGGCCAAGTATAACCAAATTCTCAGAATTGAGGAAGAACTGGGCAGCAAGGCTAACTTTGCTGGAAGGAACTTCAGAAACCCTCTGGCCAAGTAAGCTCCATGACCATGAAGCCTCAGAGCTAGTAGGCTACAGTCACCTCCGTAGAAGTCCTCCAAAGAATGGGCAGCACCAAGTAGTAGACCAGTTTTGTTTTGGGGATGGGGGCTCAGCGCTACATAACTCCACCCTGCTCTCTTCCACCTTTCTGTGTTCTCACTGCTTCTTCTGGTACCTGATCATTTGGTCCTTTTTTGGAAGACCTCATCTTGTGACTGGATAGAATGATCTGTTCTCACCCCCACCCCCAGTGTTGATGTGCAGAGTCATATACTTGTGATGCAGCCCCCCAACAAGCCCATGGGCCAGATCCTTTAGTGGCTTCTATGTGCAGAATAAAAGTATTCAGTAATCCAAAATAAAAATTATATGGAGAAATAAAAAGTCAAGAATTTCCAGAGATTCAGTTTAAAAAAGTGCAAAAGAAGGTGGCTTAGCTTTTTTATTGCATTATGATCTGAGAATGATATATTCACTCTTTCTGCCATTCTGCAATTAATCATTAGGTTTTTATGTCCTAGTACATGGTCAATTTTGTGTGTCATATACTGCAGGAAAAAAAAAAAGTATATTCCTTTCTCACCCCATTCAATTTCTTCCATTGGTCTATCATATCTAGGTTTTTTCTAACAATCTATTTAACTTCTTAATTTCCTTCTTGTTTATTTTATGATTTGATTTATCTGAACTTGAGAGCAGGAGGTTGAGATCTCCCACCAGTAGAGTTTTGCTATGTATTTCTGTAATTCTTTCAACTTCTCTAAGAATTTGGATACCATCCCATTGGGTACATACATATTTAGTATTGAAATTATTTTATTGTCTATAGTAACTTTTAGGAGAATATAGTTTCCTTCCTTATCTCTTTTTATGCTATCTATTTTTGCAGCTGCTTTGTCTGAGATAAGAATTGCTACCCCTGCTTTTTTTTTTCACTTCAGCTGAAGGAAAATATATTTTGCTCCAACCTTTTACCTTTAATACATATATATGTATATATATATACATATATATGTATGTATGTATGTATATCTGCTTCAAATGAGTTTCTTGTAATCAGCATATTGTAGGATTCTGTTTTTTAATGTACTCTGCTATTCACTTACATCCCATTCACATTCAAAGTTATAACTACCAACTCTTTATTGCCCTCCATGCTATATTCCTTCTGTTTGTATTTCCCCCCTTTTTTCCCATTATCCATATTCCCCAGAGCTTTCTTTTTGAATATTGCCACATTCAGTGTGTTTGCCCTTTCAAATCAACCCCCTCCCCCTTTCCTTCCTTTCCCTTTTCCCTTTCTTCCCTTCCTTGTGTTAGTTCCACTTTTTCTCTCCATCCTCATCCCCCCTACCCTTTTAATGCTGCAAATGTAAGATAAGTTTCTTGATTATGTGTCTTAGTTAACTTTAAGCTAAGTCTGATGAGATGAAGATTCAGGTGGTTCTCACCTCCTCCCTTCCTGACCTTGATTACAGTAAGTCTTTTGTATCTCTTGATGTAATAAGATTTACCCCATTCAGTCTCCCTTCAACCTCCCTTCTCCTTACTGCCCCCCTTTTTAAGGAGGTATTGTTTTCAAATCATTCTATGTAATTCTCTGAAAAATTATGAGTGTCCATTACTTCTGGCTTTGTAAATTCTCTCTAATAAAATCACAAATCTCAAAAGTTATGAGACTCTTTCTCCCAAGTTGGTATATATCCATTTTCATCTTACTGTACAGCAGTTTTTGGGTTTTTTTTTTAAACCTTGTCAAGTGTCTCTTGAGCCTCCTGTGTGATGTCCAAATTTTCTATTTAACTCTGTTCTTTTCATCAAGAAATCTTGGAAGTATCCCATTTCATTAAATGTCCCCCTTTTTCCCTGGAAGAGAAGGCTCAGCCTTGCTGGGTAGAGGATTCTTGGCTGCATTCCAAGCTCCTTTGCTCTTTGAATATCTCATTCCAGGCCTTTCAAGCCTTTAATGCTGCAGCCAGGTCCTGGGTAATCCTTATTGTGGCTCCTTTGTATTTAAATTTTTTCTCTCTGGCTGCTTGCAGGATTTTTTCTTTTATTTGATGGTCCTGCAATTTGGCCACAGCATTCCTTGGTGTTTTCATTTTAGGATCTCCTTTTAGAGGAGAACAATATATTTTTTCAATAATTATTTTGCCCTCTGATTCCATATCAGGGCAATTTTCCAACCCTAAATCTTGTAATATTAAGTCCAGAGTTTTTTTTCAATGTTCTCATGAAGGCCAATAATTCTCTGATTCTCCCTTCTCAATCAATTCTCCAGGTCAGTGGTTTTGCATCTTGTTATATCATGAAGTCATTAGTTTCTGCCAATTACATTATTTTTTAGGGGAGATTTTTTTCTTCCATTATCTTTTAAAACTCCTTTTCCAGTTGGTTTATTCTATTTTCGAAGCACTTTTTTATCTGTCCAAATGTAGTTTTGAGAGAATCATTTCCTTTTTGCATTTTCCCAGTTAAGGATTTCAGAGAATCATTTACTTTTTTGCAGTTGCCCAATTGGAGATCTGAGAGTTATTCTCATTTTGTATTTCTCCAATTGTTTTTTTCCAAGAATTTGTTTCCTTGTTACGAGATATTAATTTTCTCTTGCAATGTGTTAATTTTCTCTTGAGGTTCTTTCTCTAATTTTTCCAATAGATTTTTAAACTCCTTCCTGATTTCTTCAAGGAAATCTTTCTGGGCTGGAGAAAAATTCATATTCTTCTCAGCAGTGCTAGATTGCTCTGGATTAGGAGCTGTCTTTTGTAAGTATTTCTCCATTGGCCCCCCTTTTCTCCCACATTTTTTCATCTTGTGTTGGGGGGTGGTGGAGCTGGCTCTCAGAGGTTTGCTTTTGAGGATCCTAGAGTCTTTATTCACCTGGTTTAGTAATTCCAAGTGCCAGCCAATGGGAGGTGCTGGGTGCTTTCTCTGGAATGAGGTCTTCAGCTGCAGGGTATGAGTTGACCTTGAACACTGGTCTGTGTCCTGGGTGAGGGAATTAATCTCTTTCTGTTGAGTGAGCTCTGTAGCTCTGAGTGGGTGGGGGGCTGTTTATTGTTTGTTCTGGCAAAGGGCTCTGATGAAAGTATGGAGCTCAGGTCACTGGCCTAGCTGTTTGTTCTCCAGGAGTACTCTGAGACTCTGTGCTGGAACTCACCCTCCCATAACTCTTCTCCCCCTGGTCAAAGACTAAAGCTAAAGCTATATATCACACACACCACTCACCTAAGTTTCCACAGCTGAGACTGATCTTCTGGCCTCCCCCAGCTGCAGTCCCCAGCACTAATCCTCTGCTCTTGTCTCCTGGTTCATTCATGGTCTTGGGAGGTGTTCTCCTAGCTTCTTTTTCTGGGTTTTGTTGTTCTCTCATGTTATTTCTGAGGGGAAAGAGAGAATACTTTCACAGTGTCTGTCTTCTCTGCCATCTTGTATTTCCTACTTTTAAAACATGATTTTAAAGTTCTTTTGGGGGCTCTATCATGATTTCTTTTTGGTCTTGAGACACTTCCTCATTTTTCTTTGGGGCCTTGCTTATATAGGCTTTTGGACATTATTTATATCTTTGAAGTTTGTGTTTTAATCTATCCCATTGGTATAATAAATTTTATTAACAAATTCATTTTGATGATGTTTTTATTCATCTTTCCTGACTTTTTAAAATAAAACTTGAGATGTATTTCCAGTGAAAAGGGGATACTATCTCCAGTTTCTTGTTTCAGAACCTGTAAGACTTGATTATTTACCTGGGTGCTAGACAGGTGTTACTCTGAGAATCATAGGGGATCCTTGAGTTGGTGTCACACTAAGAAGTTGGTTTGGCAGAGAGTGGTTCATGCTGCTGGAGGGATCTGGCTATAGGTGTTGAGCTGGGTTGCTACTGCTGGTGCCTAATATGTACTAAAAGCAATAGAATTTCTGTATTTTATCATGGATACAATGAATCCCATGGGAATCTGAGCACTGCTGACTGCTAGGATGCCTGGTCCTATGTTGAAGCAGGTAATGATTCTCAAAGAGTTTTCCCCATTTATCTAATTATGCTTAGGCAAGTTGGGAATACTGGTATTTGCATTTGTCTACAACACTAAACTGTACCCCAGATTTTCTCCTAATTTGTGGCAGGTTTTCCTGTTAGCTTGCTGGGATACTTCGTATCCTAGACTCAGTTCCATTTTTGCTTGAGTGAGAGAGTTTTTCTGCAGGAAATTACAATTTGCAACATTAAAGAATTTACCAGAGCTTATTTGAGTAAATGCTAGATACTTTGAGAAACCAAGGATACTACTATTCAGAGTAGCACTTTATGTACTAATGATTTATAATATAATTTGTTATGGTATGACATAATAATGTTATTTTCATAATAAGATGAATAGCTATGTTATCAGTGAAGATGTCAAATCTATAATATGAATTAACATTTACAAGGCAAAAGAAATTGATTTTTAATCAAGAAAATAATTAAGTAGTTTTTATATGCCAAAAAATTCACAATAAATTTGATTTTTTAAATTATGACATTTTTGTTGAATTCTTTGAATATAACAATTGATTTAATTTTGAACTAAAAATAGCCATGATACTGAAGAAAGTTCCATTTTTTAATAAATGATCTTCGATTATTCCTTTTGTTTGATAATGTGTTGATTTCTTTCAAATGAGCTATTTCAGGATACTTGTACATACAATAATTAAAAAAAGAGCTATAGTAAGCAAAAATTCTATTTTACAAGAGGGTATCAAATACAATATCATAGAGTAGAATAAACATTCCAAATTAAATATTCTCCAAAGAAGGAAAATACTGGATTTTTGGTCAAGATGAAAGAGATAAATCAGGAACTTTGTTAGGTGCTCCTAGGTTAGCCACAGAAACATGAATTAATCATTTAAGAGTCTGGAGTGTCAGAATGCATAAAAGAACTGAATGGAAAATCATCCAGAATGTTCTGCCATGAGAGATTGTGAGAATGTTCTGTCATGAGAGATTGTGGTTGTGCCTAGGGCAGAGAACTAAAATCCAGCAAAACATGATGGATCTGGGACAGGAATGTCTTGAGATCCTTGACTGTGGGAATAGGTACTTTTGCAGTTTGAGCTACCTGGTGGCCTGCAAGAGTTTCAGCACACTGGGAAAGCTTCAGCTTGGGGACCCAGAATCTTCATTTATCTGGCACAGTTGTTCTGGATAGGGCAACTAGGTTGGAGAATCCCTGGCATTCCCTTCCCCCACTAACAGTTCTGAAGTAACCCCCTAGGAAGAAGTCAGCTGACTTCCCACCTCTAAAAGCCCAGAAAGGGCCTCTGGTATTTCTAGCCAAGACAGCTTAACCCAGTGGCTGGGCTCCCATGCAGACAATTCAGAGACTACCAACTACCAACATTCTCAATGACCCAGAGAGTATATAGCTGACATTCCCAGAACAGATAATACATAGGGAGAGTTTTCTTTACCAGTTGGTCCACTGAGCAACCTCCTGAAGTTCCTAACACTTATGATCCCATAACAAGTCTCTAGGGTTCTTAATACCTAAAATCTGCAAGGTGGTCCGTTGCACCAACACAATTAAGAAAGGTCAGAGAGGGCGGCTAGGTGGAGCAGTGAATAGAGCACCAGCCTTGGAGTCAGAAGTACCTGGGTTCAAATCCAACCTCAGACATTTAATTACCTAGCTGTGTGGCCTTGGGCAAGCCACTTAACCCCATTGCCTTCAAAAAAGAAAGAAAGGTCAGAGAAAAGCAAGGGGAATTGAAAGTTAGCTTGGAGTTGAGAAACAGAGGGAGGAAGAAGTGATATATGTAAAGTTTCAAAGGAGAGTATGAATTGGTCTCCAGCCAAGAAAGACTTATTAGAAGAAATAAAAATTTATTTTAAAAATTAAATGGAAAAATTGGGAAAAGGAATTGAAGAGAAAATTAACATCTTAAAATAAAAAGTGACGGAAGAAAGCAAGTCCTCTAAAAATAAAATTGGGCAAATACAAAAAGAAAATAATTCTTCAAAAATTTAATTAGATAAATGGAAAAAAGGGAACCGCTCCTTTAAAGTTACAAATGACCAAATGAAAAGGAGATGAAAAAGCTAGCTTCCTTGCAAAATACTCTGGAACCAATGGAAACTAAAGATTTTATGAGTTAACAAGAGTCTCTTAAAAATTTTTTTTAAATGAAAAATAAAAGGAAATATAAAATAGCACCTTGGTAAAACTATTGATTTGGATAGATCCAGGAGAGATATTGAGAATCATTGGACTACCTAGAAGACATGATTAAAAAGATGAAAGTTGAAAGCATTATTTATGAAACCGTCAAGAAAAACTGCACTGATATACTGGAAATATAAGACATAGCATAATGAATCCACTACTTACCTCCTGAAACGGACCTGAAAATGAAAATGGCAAGGAACATTGCAGCCAAACTTAAGAAATATCATACCAAGGAGAAAATCCTGCAAGTGACAGAAAGAAGCAAATTAAATACTGAGGAGCCACAGTAAGGATTACACATGACCTGCCTACATCAATATTAAATGATTGAAAGACTTAAAATATGATATGTCAAAGAGTGAGGGAGCTTGGATTACAACCAACAATCAAACATTCGGCAAAACTGAGCATGTTCTTTCAGGGGAAAAGATGGACAAATGATGAAATAAGTGACTTTCACCCTTTCCAAATGAAAAGACCTGGATTGAACAGAAAAATATGATCTTCAAGCAGGAGGCTCAACAAATATAGGAAAAGGTAAATAGGCAAAAGAAAAAAACACTGCTATTCAATAAGATTAAATTGTTTACATCCATACCTGGGAGGAAGATTCTCATAACTCTAGAGAACTCTGACTGCATTAGAGAGGAGTATACCTAGTCTGAACTATTGATGGAAAGATTGTTAAAAATTAAGACATGAAAATGGGTGGGAATTGTAATGTGACAGGAAGAAGGGGGAGAATGGAGGGAATGACATCACCTGAAGAGGTATGAAAGACTTATTGAAGTGGAAGGAAAGAAGGGAGGAGATGAGAATTGCCTTAACCATACTCTCCACAGATTGGTTCAAAGGCAGAATAATACATATACTCAATTGGGTTTAGAAATGCATCTTATCAAACCTTTCTAGTATTAGGAGGGTAAAGGTGGGAAGAGAAGAAAGAACTGATAAAAGGGAAGAATGGAAGATAGGGAAAAGGAAAAGATGGAAGAAAAGGGAGGGTCTGACAGAAGGGGAAGCAAATTGAAAGTGGTGGAATTCATGAGCAAAGCATTGGTAAGGAGGGATAGAGTGAAAGGAGTGGGGAAAAAGTACAAATGAAGTGGACAAAGCATGGAGATTAATAATAGGTTAGTGATTATACCTGTGGATGTGAATGTGATAAACACTTTCATAAGATGGAATTTGGCACCAGATTGGATTAAAAAAACCAGAATCCTATGAATATGCTGCTTAAAAGAAACACATTTGAAACAGAAACACACGCAGAATAAAGATAAAGAAAGGAGCTGAATATATTATGCTTCAAGTGAAATAAAAAAAAAGCAAATGTAGCAGTCCTTATCTCAGAAAAAGCAATTGCAAAACTAGATCTCATTAAAAGAGATAAAGAAGAAAACTATATCTTTCTAAAAGATACCATAGACCGTGACATATAATAATATTGCATCCAAATTCTTACAGGAATATCTTATAGGTTGACATAGACAGTAAAACTATTTTTGTGAAGGACCTCAAACTCCCTCTTTTAGAATTAGATAAATCTACCCAAAAAATAAATGAGAAAGAGGTTAAGGAGATGAATAGAAAGTTAGAAAATTTAGACCTGATAGGGTACTAGAGAAAACCGAATAAATATAGAAAGGAATATATCATTTTTTTGTCTGTGATACATGGCACCTACCCCCAAAATGATCATTTATTAGGAAATATTAACCTCACAATCTAATGTAGGAAGGCAGAAATATTAAATGAACCCTATTCAGATCATGATGCAAAAAAATCACATGCAATAAAGTGCCATGGAGAGATAGACCTAAAATTAATTGAAACTAAATAACCTAATTTTGAAGAATATGTGAATTGAAGAATTGATCATAGAAATAATTAATAACTTTATCCAAGATAATGGCAATAATGAAACAACATATCAAAATTTGAGGAATATAGTCAAAGCAGTTAGTAGGAGAAATATTATATCCCTAAAAGCTTAAATGAATAAAATAGAGAAAGAGGAGATCAGCATATTAATAAAAAAAGGGAGGGAAAACAAAATTAATATTTCCAATTAAATACCAAATTAAAAATTCTGAAAATTAATAAGAAATTAATAAAAGTGAAAGTAAGAAAATTGTTGAACTAATAAGTAAAAGTTGAGAGATTGTTTTATGAAAAAATAATAAAATAGATAAATCTTCTGTTAATTTGATAAGAAAAAGGTAAACCAAACAACCAGTATTAAAAATGAAAAAAAAAAGGTGAATTCACTACCAATAAGGAGGAAATTAAAGTAATAATTCAGAGTTATTTTGACCTACTATATGAAAATAAATTTGACAATCTAAGTAAAATGGATATGCATTTATAAAAATATATACTGACCTGATTAAAAGAAGAGGAAATTAAAAACTTAAATAACCTAATCCCATAAAAATTTGAACAAACTATCAATAAACTCCCTATGAAAAATATGTTCATTGCCAGATGGATTCACAAGAAAATTCTAACAGAAATTCAGAACAATAATTTCCAATTCTAATATAAACTATTTGCAAAAATTGTAAAAAAGAAGGAGTCCTGTTAAATTCTTTTTGTGACACAATATGGTGCTGGTACCTAAACCTGGAAGAGTGAAAATAAAGAAAGAAATTTATAAACCATTTCCCCTAAAGAGTATGGATAGCATCATTTTAAATAAAATATTAACAAGTTATCACTAGATGGAATCACAAGCAAATTCTACCAGAAATTCAGAACAATAATTTCCAATTCTATATAAACATCCATTAACAAGTTTTCAGCAAGCTATCACTAGGACTATTCATTATGACAAGGATGATTCAGACAAGAAATGCAGGATTTGTTCAATATTAGAAAAACTATCAGTGTAATTGGCAATATCAATAATAAGCCTAACAAATCATATGATTATTTCATCAAATGCTGAAAAAGGTTTTGACAAAATACTGCACCCATTCCTATTGAAAACATGAGAGAGCATGAGACTAAATGCAGTGTTCCTTAAAATGATAAGCAATATCTCAATAAAACCATCAAGAAGCATTACATGTAATAGAGAAAAGCTTATTCCATTAGCAATAAGATCAGGGGTAAAAGAAGGATGCCTGTTATCAGCACTGCTATTCAATATTGTGTTATAAATATTGACTTTAAAAATAAGAGAACAAGAAATTGAAGGATTCAAAATAGGTAGTAAAGAAACAACAACTCTCACACTTTGCAGATGATATGATGGTGTACTTAGAGAACCCTAGAAAATCCTCTTAAAATTATCTGAATCAATTAGTAGCTTCATTAAAGTTACATGATATACAATAAATCCACATATATTCTCAGTGTTTCTATATATTATTTTATTATGTAAATATTTTATTTGTTTTTCAATTATGTACACTAGTAGTGTCTACCTATCATTTTTTGGTAAGGTTTTGAATTTTACCCTTTCTCTCTCCCCTCCCCCATAGAAGATAATATGATAATCTATATTGTTTCCATGCTATATGCAATTATCAAAATTGAATGTGGTGAGAGAAAAAACATATCCTTGAGGAAACAATAAAATATTAGAGATACTAAAATTATGCAGTAAATAAGACAACTTTTTTTTTAAATTAAAGGTAATAATTTTTGGTCTTTGTTTAAATTCTCTGGATATAGATGGTATTCTGCATCACAGATACCCTAAAATTTTCCCTGATTATTGCACAGATGGAATGAGTAAATCTATAAGTTTGATCATCACCCCCAATTTCTACAGCAGGACACATCAGCAAGAGATAGAAAGAATAATTCCATTTAACATTACTTAGACAACATAAAATATTTGGGAGTCTGTCTGTCAAAGCAGACTATGAAACTATATAAAAAAAACTATAAGGCTTTTTATACAAATAAAATCTGCTTTAAGTAACTGGGCAAATGCCAATTACTCATGGCTAGACTGAGGTAACATAATAAAAAATGGCAATTTTGCCTAAATTACATTATGTTGTCAGCACCATCCCAATCAACCTTCCAAAACATTACTTTATGGAGCTAGTGAAAAATGATAACTAAATTCAAAATAGTAACTAAATGGTCAAGAATGCAAAGTGAATTGATGCAAAAATTACAAAAGAAGTGCCCTGGATGTGGCAGAAATATAACTATACTATGAAAAGGTAATCATCAAGACTCCCTGGTACTGGTTAAGAAATAGAATCATGAACCAGTGAATTAGAATAGGTACAAAAGTTAGAGCATT
The DNA here is from genome assembly GCF_037893015.1 of Macrotis lagotis. Taxonomy (NCBI): domain Eukaryota; kingdom Metazoa; phylum Chordata; class Mammalia; order Peramelemorphia; family Peramelidae; genus Macrotis; species Macrotis lagotis. The sequence goes on along the minus strand of NC_133658.1, from coordinate 672,280,512 downwards.
AAATAACCTTATTAAGCCATTCTTTGAAAATCTCAAATATTCCAGCTTCTCATATAGGTATTGACTCTGATAAAATCTGCTGTGAAAACTGGAAGATAGTATGGTAGAAACTAGTAAGAGACCAGCATCTCATAACCTATTCCAAGATAAGGTTGAAATGCGTACAGGATTTAGACATGAAAGATGATTTCTTAAGCCAATTGTGAGGACAAGGAATGGTTTACCTGTCATATCTATATTTAACAAAAGAAGAGGTAAAAAGTATTTTAAAATGCCAATCAGATAATTTTTATACATTAAACTGAAAAATTTTTGCACAACTATAACCAATACAACTAAGATTACAAGGAAGGCAGTAAGTTAGGAAACAGTTTTTACATCTAGTGTTTCTGACAAATAACTCATTTTAAAACTATTTAGATGACTTGGTGAAATTTATAAGAATACAAGTCATTCCTCAATTGATAAATGGTCTAAAGGCATGAAAAAATGATTCTCAGATGAAGAAATTAAAACTGTCAATAACCTTATGAAAAATGCTCTAAATTATTACTGATAAGAGAAATGCATATTAAAACAACTGAGATATCACCTCACACTTTTAAGATTGGTTAATATTATTGAAAATGAAAGTGAACACTGTTGGACAGGATGTGAGAAAAGTAGTACAATGTTAGTAGAGTTATGAATTGATGCAAAATTTCTGGGGAACAATTTGGAGTTACATGTAGAGAATAATAAAACTGTACAAACATTTGATCCTACAATACCAGTACTAGATCTGAAATCCAAATCATGAAAAAGTATAAAAAAACCTTATGTGCAAAAGTCTTTAGAGAAATTTTGGTTTTCCTTATGTCATTGAATTGGAAATTGAGGGGATGTCCATCAATTGAAAAATGACTGAACAAAATGCAATATATGAATATGATGGGATATTACTGATCTATAAGAAATGATGACGGATGGGACTTCAGAATAGTCTGAAGACACTTATGAACTGATACTGAGTGAAATGAGTAGAAACAGAAGAACATTTTATACCCAGATAGCAACACTGGATGATGATCAACTATGATGAGCTTGTTTACTTCAGCAGCAGACTAATCAAAGACAATTCTAAAAGACTTTTGTTGGAAACTATAATCCATATCCAGAGAAGGGACTGTGAAGTATAAATGCATACTATCTTCAAATTTTAAAAGTTGTCTTATACATTTTTTCTTCTCTCAAATATATTTATCAATTTTATTTGATTTGTATTTTCATCTATCATTTATATCAGACTGTTTTCTTGCAAAAATGTTTGCAACTCAACATTTTGCAAATTTATTTGCTACTCAAAATCTTGTGTATTTATTTACTAATCTTATTTGATTCATCTTTTCATCTATTGTCTATATCAATTGCTTTCTTTCAGACATACTGGGAAGGGGAAGGAAGGAAGAAGAAAAAGTAAAATTCAACATCTGGCAAAAAGACACACATTGCATGTGGTTGGAAAAATAAATTACAAAATATTTTATAATAGACAATAGTTCTCACACCATGCTGTGAAGATTAATAAATCCTATAATGAGTTATTTTAATATACTAAGGAGAAAGTTATTTTTCATATAGTATGCTAAATATTCTAACTCCCTAGCTTGAATCTGTGGCATGTAAAAGTAATTGTTCCTACTGACCTCAGTTTATGGTGTCCCTCCACTCTTGGTTCACATTAAAGTTAATTCATTCATACATTCATTCATTCACTTATTCTTTAGTTTTCTTCTGAGCTGAGGAAAATAAAATATTTTCATAACATAGTAGAATAGAAAATAAAGATGGTTGCACTTGAAACTGTCTATCTCATATGCACAAATTGTTTTTCTTTTTGAATATATAATACAATTATGTTAATTTATTTTTTTCTTCTTTCCTCTCCTTTCCCAATGTAGAGATGGCTAAAATTAGGCCCACATACCCTTACATACTAACAATCCTTCTTTATTTACTTCTATTTATTAGTTTCTTCTCTAGATGCAATAATGCCTTCCTTCATAAGTATTTGTAGTTAATTTTGGTATTTGTAATACACAAAATGACTTAGTCATTTTGTAATTTAGTCATCAAAGATGCTCTTAAACAACATGGTTGTTAGTGTTCCAAATGTTCTCTTGAATCTGTTCATTTTGATCTCCATTACTTTGTGAAAGTCTATCCACCATTTCTTAGAGCACAATCATCCTCTACCATAATCATATATTACAGTTTGTTTAACCATTTCTCTTCTCTTTTGGGAAATAAATGAAATCTTACAGGGAAAATTGAGACATGCATACAAGAAGCTATTATTTTTCAATAGGGTTAAATTAGTTAATTGTCCATGTATCCAAAAGAGTGGCTGTCTTCAGAAAGAATGAACAATGTGTTATTTAATCACAAAAATTACTGCATTAGATCAAGCAGTAGAGGTTGTATTCTCTACAGTGAGAATTAATTCATATATAATAATTCTGTAACTGCAAAGTTGATCTTATGGGTTCAATTGCAAAGAATTATTTTGATGGAGATCTTTATAGGCTGAAGTTAGATTAATTCAAAAATTTTCCCTTGTATTCTATTCTTCTAAGTAGAATACCAAAAAGAGAACTCATTATGATCCAAAATATCTGATCCTTTGATTTAATAGAGGCATTATGTCAAAAATGGGGGCATCCAAATTTTACAAAATAGGTATAATTTCAATCCTGTTCACTAAAACAGCATTAATTGTAATGTCTGGCAAAGAGTATACACATCTGATTCAATGAGTGTTATGGTTAATGGAATTAATGCAAATTTTGGTTAGGCAGGAAAAAATTTCTTTTCTAATTCTTGTTGAAAACCCTTAATCAATATTCAAAAGTTAGTTTATTACATCTTTTCTTCTTTCCCCTAAAGGAGAGGAATGGAATGGAGAGAAAATAAATACATGTCAATTGAAAAAGTTAAAAAATAAAATAATTTAGTCCATTTTGTTGGTTAAATTTCTTGAGAAAAATAAAATGTTTTGGTTCATTTTCTTATTTTAATAAATCAAAGTGTTTTCAGGAAAATTATATCAAACTTGACAGGAGAAAATCTAAGTTTATCAGCTAGCTCTATAGTTATCTATTATTATTATATTATGGACAACTCAGTCAATTCCTTTCAGTCACAGTTCTCTCATTTATAAAATGGGATTTAAATAACTTGGATTACTTACTTTACAAAGTTGCTTAAACAAAGCACTTTAAACCAAAGTTACTAAATTATTGTTATAGGTATTTTTCAATCTGGGCCCCTGATTTCATCAATATATAGCTCTCAGGTTATAGAAACCAATGAAAAGTGATATATATTTATAAAATAAATATGCATTTTAATTTATCATAGCATGGAAAAGTCAAGTGATTCACCTATGAACAACTAGTTAGATTATGGAGTAAAGCAAGGGAGATGCAGAAAAAAAAATCTACTTCTAAATTCATTCATTACACTCAAGCCTTTGACTGTGTGAGTTACAACAAAATGTCAAGTCTTCAAAAGAAATGTGAGTACCGGATCTTACTTTTTTTGAGGAGTTTTGGGTCAAGAAGTTACAGTAAGAATCAAATATGGAAAAAACATATTTGAAAATAAGTATAGGGGTGGCTAGGTGGCACATTGGATTGAGCACCAGCCCTGGAGTCAAGAGTACCTGAGTTCAAATCCAGCCTCAGACACTTAATAATTACCTATCTGTTTGGCCTTGGGCAAGCCACTTAACCCCATTGCTTAGCAAAAAAAAAACCCTAAAAAAAACTGAAAAAAAAGAAAAGAAGTATAATAAGGCTATTTGTTGTAACTTCATTTATTTAATTTATATGCAGAGGACATCATATGAAATGCTAGCCTAGATTGAAAAGCCAGAAAAAAGTTGACCAAGAGAAAAACAATAATCTCAGATATGCAGACAGTAATCATTTGATGGTAGAAAGTGAAGAAGAAATAGAAAGCATCTTGTTGAAGATGAAAAAGAAGAGTGTAAAAGCTGTCTTAAAGTTTAATGTTTAAAAAAAACAATAAGATCTTGCCAACTGAAACATTCAAATTCTTGCAAACTGAGGGAAAAGAAATGGAAACAATGTCAGATTTTATAGTTATTGGCTGAAATATCAGTGCAAATGATGACTGAAGCCATGAAAATAGAAGATACTTGTTCTTTGGAAAGATATCTAAGGAAAATCTGTATAGTAATAACAGTAATACTTAGTAGATAGATAGATAGATAGATAGATAGATAGATAGATAAAGGTGTAGATATAGGTGTAGTTACAGGTATAGGTATAAGTATAGATATAGGTATAGGTATAGGTATAAATATAAGTATAAGTATAGGTATAAATATAGGTATAGATAGATATAGATATACATTAGATTCAAATACACATTAGATACAGATACAGATTTAGAAAGAGATGAAGATAGAGATAGAGATAGTGATATGTATGTATGAGCAATTCAATATTTTTGCCTCTTCCCCCAAATGTAAAATGGCAGAAAATATTCTAGTTAATTGAATATTTAGGTTAACTGGGTTCTTGTTATTATTATGTTTAACAAAACAATTTTGCTTCCAAGCAGCAACATTTCAAATGACTTCAAAATAACTTTTAAAAAAATGGAATCAAGAAGCTAAAATAATGATTTTTTAAATTTAAGTTAATATAATGTTTAAAAATTGTTTTTATATTATTTATTTAGAACATGGAACCTGAAAATATAGAATTTTTAAAAGTTCTCAAGACCAACACTATGAAACTTTATATAAAGAATATTTATGAAATCAAATTGCACAATAAATGGGGGAGTGGAGCCAAGATGGTGGCATGAGAACAGCCTTTCCTAGGAGCTCTCTCCAAACTATTCCTAAAACCTTAAAATTATGACTCTAAATTTTCAAGAGACAGAACCCACAGAAAGACCAAGGTAACCTGGAAGATCATGGGAAAGCTCTGTTCCGTAGGATTAAAGGAGTCAACAGTGTAGCTAGGATCATAGTACCAGAGGGAAGGATTCCAGCCTTCTGGAACAATCCACAGGGTTTCTGGATCTCTGGGAGCATTGGCTTCTAGCATAAGAAGCAGGATCCTGACCTTCCAATCCAGGCAACACCAGGGACAGCATGGAAGATCAATAGGGAAACCTCTGCCAGAGTGAGTCGGAGCCAGTGTGGTCCTCAGCAATAGTCTTAGTCATCAGCATAGGTGTGGCCATGAGCAGCCATCAGCACAACCCACATCCCAAGAAACAGAAGAAGACCCTGGGAGCCACCCACCAGGGAGCCCCCAGTAGATGCTTCTAAAGCCCTCAGTCCACTGAAGGTAAGAGGGTGGGAGGAAACTGTCAAGGTCTCTCCTCTGTCCTTGGGACAGGACTCTGCTGCTTTGCCCATATTCAGACCCTGGTCAAAGTCTGGGCCCCCATCCTGCCATAGCAGATCAGGGACCCTTCTCACAGTTCTAGGGTAGAAAGGTGTGCATGGGGTCATCCACAGACCAGAGCACAGGCCAGGAGAGTAGTCAGAGCCTCTCATAAGACCTTGAACAAACTGCAGGCATATGCCAAAAATACTCAAAAGCTCAGGAAACACCCAAAACTGGGGAATAGGCTGGATAAATGAGTAAACAGAGAAAAAGGAAACTGATTATATATTATTACTTTGGTCCCATGGAGGATCAAAACACACCCTCAGAAGATGAGAAAGTCCAATTATCTGTATTCAGAACTTTCAAGAATTATAGGAGTTGGCCTCAGGCTATGACAGAGCTCAAAATAGTTTTTGAAAATCAAGTAATGGAGTTAGAGGTAAAATTGGGAAGAGAAATGATAGATGCAGGGAAAAAAAACAAGAAAATCAGGTCAACAGCTTAGTCAAGGAGCTACAAAAAACATGATGAAGAAATCAACATGTTAAAAATCAATTTAAGTCAAATAAAAAAAAAAACTGTCCACAAAGTTAATGAGGAGATAAATACCTTAAAAAGCAGAATTGGCCAAATGGAAAAGAGATAAAAAAGTTATCTGAAGAGAACAATTATAAATGTAGAATGGAGCCAATGGAAGCCAATGACTTTGCAAGGAATCAAGAGACAATAATACAATACTAAAAGAATAAAAAACTAGAAGAAAATGTGAAAAATCTCATTGAAAAAATGACTGACCTGGAGAACAGATCAAAGAGAACCAATTTAAAAATCATTGGACTACCTGAATTTCAAGGAAAGGAACCTTGACATAATTTTTAAATAATTTCTACAAGAAAATTGTCCTTATATCCTAGAAGCAGAGGGTAAAATAGAAATTGATAAAATCTACTGATCTCCTCCTGAATGAGATCTGACATAGTTAATCCCCAGGAATATTTTAGCCAAGTTCCAGAACTCCCAAGTCAAAGAGAAAATATTACAAGCAACCCAAATGAAACAATTCAAATATCAAGGAGTTACAATCACAATTACACAGGACTTGGCAGCATCTACATTAAAGTCTCATAGGGCTTGGAATATAATTCCAGAAGTAAAAAGAACTTGGAATGCAACCAAGAATCAACTATCCAGCAAAACTGAGCATCATGTTCCAGGGAACAAGAAGTACTTTCAATGAAATAGGGGAATTTGAAATGTTCCTGTTGAAACATCCAGAGCTGAACAGAAAGTTTGATCTCCAAGTACAGGACTCAGGTGAAGGATAGAGTGAATGGATGAGAAGGGTAAATTATGAGGAATTTAATGATGATGAACTGCATGTATTCCTGCATGGGAAGATGATACTGATAATACTTATATGAACCTTTTCATTTCCTAGAGCAGTTAGAAGGAGTTTTTATAGAAGAGGCACGGGAAGAATTTAAAGGTATGATACACTGTAAAATTGAAATCAATTGGTGAAAAAGAAATGTACTGGGAGAAAGGGAAAGAAGAGGTAGAATGGGCTAAGATATTTTATATAAAAGTGTCAAGAAGTAGCTTTTGCAATGGTATGGAAGGGGGGAAGCTGCGGCGGGATGAAGGAACCTTCATTCTTATCAGAAATGGCTCAGAGAGGAAACAACATACACATTTAATAGGGCATAGAAATATAGAAGAAAAATGAGAGAAAAGGGACAGGTGGAGGGGAGGGGGGATAGAGGTGATAGAAGAGAGGGTAGATCATGGGAGGGGATCATCAGACATAACACATTTTCTTTTATTTTAGCTTTTGTAAGGTTGTAGAATTAGGTGGCCTGTCCATGGGGTTGTATGATTGCTGGGTCTGTGGGGTGTGATGTAGGCTTGGGGCCTCCTAGCCCTAGGGTCAGTGCTCTGTCTTCTATGCCACATAGCTGCCACACAGCATACTTTTGAAGAGTAACAGAGTGAAAGGAGAGAGGAAAATATAAGAAATAATAGTGGGGAGGAATAGATGGAGGGAATTACAATCAGCAACAGAAATTGTGGAAAAATATGGAAGTAACTTCTCTAATGGACTTATGATAAAGAATGTATCCACCCCAGAGACTGAGCTGATGGTATCAGAACACAGACTGAAGCACACTTTTTTCTCTTTCTCTCATGTTAGTTCTTGTGAGGTTTATTATTTTTGTGGGGGGTGAGGGAGTCATATTTACTATTACAAGGACAAATTTAGTAATGTGTAAATAAATAAAAATGTAAAATTAAAAATTAAATGGGGGGGGAAAAGCTTCTAAATGTCCTTATTGTTTGATTAACTATGCAATTTAAATGAAATGAAGAAGCAAATTTTGTAATAAGTTAGAATTTTTCTTCCTTAAGGACATTATTGTCAAATCCTAGTTAATGATCCTTTCTGAGTCTTCCAAATTGTATAGAGAACAATGCAAGATAATGTAGTATGGTACATTTTTAATGTTTATGAAGAAGTTTTTCTATCTTTTTAAGGAAGAATAAATGTTGATTGTCCCATCAAAAGTTAATTCAAACATACTCAAAATGGACAAATATATTAGCTATTTTTTTTGCACAACAGATTTGATAGCACAAATAAAGATTTATGTATTCTTATATTGCAAAAGTTAATGTAGTTTATAAAGATTGTTAGCTAAAGATGTGATGAAATGTCATATTTGGAAGTTACAAGGTATTTTAGTGAGCAACCTGGGTGGAATTTGTATTTGTGGTAGGTACACATTTGTTTAATCAAATGAAGAGATTCTTCTTTTGTCCCAAAAAATTAAGTAGGTCAGATTTTGCACCCCATTTGAGCCAGTTCACTCCTGTAATAATATTCATTTGAAAATAAAAATGTTAGAAACCAAAAATTTCATCCATGTCCCTATTGAAAATGGTAGTATTTTATAGACTGACAACAGTACTTAACTGTCTTTATAGATTCAAAATATTTGAAAGTACTTTTAATAGCAATTGATAAAAGTGTTCTTGCCATTTCACATATTTAGAAAAAGATTCCTCAACTATTGAATTAGAAACTCTCTAAATAAAAAACACAGGACTTGTTTATGAGAGTTCATAGTGTCCCTATTTATTCTTTGAGGCAGGAATAAATTGAAAATATTTCAACCAAATAATGATCTTTTTTCCTATTTCAAAACTTTTTTTCCCTTTAGTTTTTGCAAGGCTATGTGGTTAAGTGACTTGCCTTGGGTCACATGGCTAGGTAATTGTTAAGTGTCTGAGGTCGGATTTGTACTCAGGTCCTCCTGACTCCAAGCATGGTGCTCTATTCACTGCATTACCTAGCTGCCCTTTCCGTTAATTTTTTAAAATATTTTGAACAAGATGGCAGAGAGAAGGCAGAAACTTTGTTAAGCTCTCCAGGGTTTCCCTCAGAACCAAAATGAATTGTCTCTTAATACAAAAGAACAAGTGGAACAGAGTGGAACACCTTCCAACAAGGTCACTGGGGGGAACTGTGGGTATGCCCAGACCAGGTAACACAGATCCAATCCAGATCACTGATACTATCGGCTCTGAAAGTAGAAGCAGTTCCTCTGAATGAATTGACCCAGATGTCAAGGATTCCCCGCCCAGAGCTTCATGGAGTTCCCAGCAGGGATGACCTGATGTTCCTACACAAATATCCCTGATAGAGTCTGAGGTGTTCCCACCTCCCCCAATGACTCACACAGTGTACTGCTGATTCCTCTGGTGCTGATAGTCCAGAGAGAATCTCTGGCGTTTGCAACCCAAACAGCCTACCCCAGTGATGGGTTGCCTGATGGACAGCCCAGAACTTGTTCTGTGAGATCTAAGTGTTCATAACAGCTGAGAGAGTGAGTAGTTGACATCCCCAGCACTGATCATACTGAGATCAGTCAATCATCATTAATTGGTCCAGTCAACAATCCTCTTGAGTTCTTAACATCAATTGCCCCAGGACAGTAAACAAGCTTCTAGGCTATCAAATCTGAAAGTCTGAAAGCCAGTCCCTCCCTCAAGTACCATAGGAAAGGTAATGAATCCCAAAATGAATAATAAAAGTCAGAGAAAAGCAGGGGCTATTGAAAGTTACTTTGTGGGGTGGCTAGGTGGATAAAGTACCAGCCCTGGAGTCAGGAGTACCTGGGTTCAAATCTGGTCTCAGACACTTAATAATTACCTAGCTGTGTGGCCTTGGGCAAGCCACTTAACTCCATTTGCCTTGCAAAAACCTAAAAAAAAAGTTACTTTGAAGATAAGGATGACCAAAAACTATCTCTGAAAAGGAACACAATAGGGAAAACATATATGAAGCTTCTAAGAATTGGTCTCCAACACAGAAAAACTTCTTAAAAGAGCTTAGAAAGAATTTTAAACAATTGAATGAAAAGTTTTCAAGAGAAAATTAGCATCCTGCAACTAAAAGTGACAAATGAAAACGAATCCTTAAAAAACAATTTGACAAATGCAAAAAGAAAATAAATCCTTCACAAATCAAATTGGGAAGTGGAAAAAAAGATTATGGCTCTTTTAAAGATTGAATTGACCAAATGGAAAAGGAAAAGCAAAAGATAACTGATTTAAAAATACCTCAACAAAAATTAGGCTGGAACTAGTAGAAGCTAATGACTTCATGAGACACCAAGAATCTGCTAAAAAAATTTTAATAAACAAGAAGAAAATGTAAAATTCCTCATTGGTAAAACAACAGGCCTAAAAAATTAATTAATTAATTAATTTAATTAATTAATTAAAATAAAATAAATTCAGGGGAGATACTGCAATAATTATTGGACTACTTGAAAAGCAAGATCAAAATGAGAACATAGATAGCATTCTTTAGGAAATTGTTAAGAGTTTTCTGATACCCTAGAACCAGAAGACACAATAGTCATTGAAAGAAACCACTAATCCCTTCCAGAAAGGGATCCAAAAAATGAAAATGCTAAGGAATATTATAGCCTAACTCCAGAATTATCAGCTCAGGGAGAAAAATCCTGCAAGTGGCCAGAAAGAAGCAATTCAAATGCCAAGGAGCCACAGTCAAGATTACAGTGGACTAGGGGCATCTGGGTGGCACAGTGGATACAACACCAACCGTGGAGTCAGGAGTACCTGAGTTCAGATCTGGCCTCAGACCCTTAATAATTACCTAGCTACATGGCTTTGGGCAAGCAACATAACCCCATTGCCTTGCAAAAAATCTAAAAAAAAAGAGTACAGTGGACTTGTTCAGCATCAGCATTAAAGGATTGAAGAGTCTAAAATCTGATGTTGCAGAGGGCAAGAGAGCTTGGATTACAATCAACAACCAACTACATAGCAAAATTGATCATACTCTTCAGGGAGAAAAGATGGACATTTAATGAAATAGTTGACTTTCAAATTTTCCTGATAAAAAGAACAAAGTTGAACAAAAAATATGATCTTCAACAGGAGACTCAAGAAATACACAAAAAAGTCAAGAAGTGAAAAGAAAAAGACTGCCATTCAATAAGATTAAACTTACATCACTACCTGGGAAGAAAATTCTCATAACTTTTGAGAACTGCAACTTGATTAGAGAGAATATACTTAAGCTGAAGGTTTGGACCTAAGTTGTTTTGAACGAAATGATTTTAAAAAAATCAAGACATTTAAAGCGGAAGGGGGGTTGTACTGAGGTGGGAGAAAGGGAAAGGCAGATTGCGATAAATTATATGACATGAAGAGGCACAAAGGACCTAATGCAGAAGAGGGAAACAAAGAATAGGATTAGAACTGTCTAAATCTTAGTCTTAATGGATTTGGTTCAAAGACAAAATAACACACACATTAAGTTGGGTTTAGAAATTTGTCTTTCCTTTTTAAGTATTAGGAGGAGAAAGGGGACAAGGATAAAAGAAGAGAGACTGATAGAAGGAAGGGAAGGAAGAAGGGGGCAAAGGGAAAGTGGTAAGAAAAGGGAGGTGGCTGATGGAATTGGGAGCAGATTGAGGGAGACAATGTTCTGAAGCAAAACACACTATTGACAAGGGATATGTTTGAACAAGGGGAAAAGTATAAATGGAGGACAGATAGCATGGAGGGTAATAATGGATAATTAATTATACCTGTGAATGTGAATTGGTTGAACTGTCCCATAAAATGGGAGTGGATAACAGAGTGGATTAAATATCAGAATCTTACAATATGCTGCTTACAAGAAATATATTTAAAGCACAGAGATGCATACAGAATACAGATTAAGGCTGGAGTGTAAAATATTAGGCTTTTACTGAAATAAAATAAAGCAGGTTAACAATCCTCATTTCAGGAAAAAAGCAATCGCAAAAATAGATCTCACTAAAAGGGATAAGGATAATGGATATGGTACCTAAAAGTTACCAAACTTGTTTAGTTTAATGTAATCAAAAGTATCCAGTTTGTACTTTATGATGTTCTCTATCTCTTCATTGTTCATAAATTGCTACTGTTTCCATAGATCTGATGGGGATATATCCTTGTTTTCCTAATTTGCTAATAGTATCATCTCGTGTCTAAATACTGCACCCATTTTGATGGTATAGAATATGAGATGTGGTTCTAATCTATGTTTCTGCCATACTATCTTCCAATTTTCCCAACAGTTTTTTAATTGAAAAGTGAATTCTTATTCCAGAAGCTATACAGTTTGGGTTCATAAAATAGCAGATATCTATAATCATTTCCTGCTATCTCTTTTACACATAGTCTACTAACTGATCTACCACTCTATTTCTACATCAGTACCAGACAATTTTGCTGACTGATAGTTTATTATATAATTTTAGATCTGGTAAGGCTAAGCCACCTTTTTTTATACTTTCCCCCCACTAAATCCCTTGATATTTTTGACTTTTTGTTTCTCTATATAATTTAGTTACATTTTTTCTAGCTCATTAAAGCAATTTTTTGGAAGTTTGATTGGTAAGACACAAAATAATTAGTTAAATTTAGGTAGAATTGCCATTTTTATTATATTAGCTTAGTCTATCAATGAGCAATTGGTATTTGCCCAGTTTATTAAATATGAATTTATTTGTGTGAAAAGTATTTTATAGTTATTCTCATAGAGTTTCTGAGTATGTCTTGGCAGGTAGGATCTCAATAATTTTATGTTGTCTGAAGTTATTTTAAATGGGATTTCTCCATTTAGCTCTTGCTTTATTTTGCTAGCAATTGAAATGTTGAGAATTTATGTGGGTTTCTTGTATATCCTGCCACTTTGCTAAAGTTGCTAATTGTTTCCCATAGATTTATTGATGATTTTTTTAGGATTCTATAGGTATACCATCATGTCATTGGAAAAGAGTGAGAGTTTTGTTTTTTCTTCCCAATTCGAATTACTTCAATTTCTTTCCTTCTCTTAATGCTGAAGCTAATGTTTCTAATAAAATATTATTTATTTATTTATATTCATTAATATGCACATGTATATTTTTGAGTTACAAAATTTCTTTCACCCTTGCTTCCCACCCCCTCCCCTCAATTGTGATCAGCCAGGTTAGCACTGTAGAAACATATTTTTGATAAATATGTTTATAGAATAGTTATTTTCAGTATGAGGAATTAGGATTAAGGTAGAGATACATGAGATAATTTTTATAAAGTGTTCATCAGATTCTGAAGGGACATTTTTTATTTTTAATTTTCTTAAATTTTTAAAAAAATTTTTTGGGGTGTGTGTATGTGTGTGTGTATTTTGTTTAGTTTTGTTTTTCCTCTGGATGTCCATAGCTGGTCCAATAACAATTGTTCTAGTTGTTCTCATTCTCTGAACTGCTAAGAGGAGCTGCTTCCATCAAGATTGTTCATCTCACAATGTTGTTGTTAATGCATATATTGTTTTCTTGGTTCTATTCCCTTCACTCTACATCAGTTCCTTTAAAACATTCCATGCTTCTACTATGATATTGAATAGTAATTGCCATAATGTGTAACCTTGTTTTACCCCCATCTTATTGGGAATGTCTCTGGCTTATCACCAATACATATAATGTTTGGTGATGGTTTCAGATAGATACTGTTTATCATTTGAAGGAACAAATCAATTCATTCCTACAATCTCTAGTGTTTTTAGTAGGAATAGGTGCTATAAGGCTTTTTCAGAAACTAAGGACATAATCATGATTTCTCTTAGTTTTGTTATTGATATAATCAATTATATAGACAGATTTCCTAATACTGAACTAACCCTCAATTCCTGGAATAAATCCTGCTTGGTCATACTGTGTTATCCTAATGACAACTTACTGTAATCACTTTGCTAAGATTGTATTTAAGATTTTTGCATCCATATTCTTTATGGAAATTGGTCTATAATTTTCTCTGTTTTGACTCTTCCTGGTTTGGATATCAGCACCATATTGTGGTCATAGAATGAATTAGACAGAATTCCATCTTCATCTATTTTTCCAAAGTTTATATAGAATTGGAAACAATTGTTCCTTAAATGTGTGATAGAATACACTTGTGAATAAATCTGTCCCTGGAGATTTTTCTTATGGAGTTCAATGATGGATTGTTGAATTACTTTTTCTGAGATAGGGTTATTTAAGTATTTCATTTGCTTCTCATTTAATGTGGACAATTTATATTTTTGTAAATATTCACCAATTTCACTTAGATTATCAAATTTATTGGCATACAGTTGGGCAAAATAGTTCTGAATTATTACTTTAATTTCCTCCTCATTGGTAGTGAGTTCAACTTTTTCACTTGTGATACTAGCAATTTGATTTTCTTCTTTGTTTTGTAATTAAATTAACCAAAGGCTTATCTATTTTATTGTTTTTTCATAAAATTAACTCTTGGTTTTATTTATTACTTATTTAGTTTATTTATTAGTTCAATAGTTTTCTTGCTTCCAATTTTCTAATATCTCTTTCCCTTAATCCTAATTCCTTAATTTGTAAATATGTTTAACAAAATATGTATGTGAAATGCTAACCTGACTATTCCCTGTTGAAGGGAGGGGGTTGGGCAGAGAAAGTGGAGGGAAATTTTGTAATTTGGAAATATGCATGTACAAATAGATGAAAATAAATTAATTAATTGATTTTAAAAAGAGATAAAATATATCCTCTAATAACTGCCTTGGCTGCATCCCATAAATTTTGATATGGTGTCTTGTTATTGTAATCATCTAGGATAAAATCATTAATTCTATCTATAATTTTTTTTGATCCACTCATTCATTAAAATGAGGTTATTTAGTTTGCCATTATTTTTAGGTCTATCTTTCCATGGCCCATTATTGCATGTGGATTTTATTGTATTATGGTCAGAGAAGGAAGTATTCACTATTTCTGTCAATCTGAATTTGATTATTAGTTTTTTATGCCCCAGCACATGGTTACTTTTTGTTTAGGTGCTATGTACTGCAGAAAAAATGCTTTATTCCTTTCTATTCCCATTTAATTTTCTCCAAAGATCTATCATGTCTAGGTTGTCTAATATTCAAGTTACACCTGTAACTTCCTTCTTTTTTACTTTATGGATAAATTTATCTAATTCTGAGAGAGAAAGGCTGAGGCTTCCCAGCAGTAGAATTTTGCTGTCTGTGTCTTCCTATAACTCATTCTGCTTCTCCTCTAAGAATTTGGATGTTATACCACTTGGTGCATACATATTTAGTATTGAAATTGCTTCATTGTCTGTGATTAATACTTTTAGGAGTATATAATTTCTTTCCTTATATTTTTTAAAGGTATATATTTTTACAGCTGATTTGTCTGAGATAAAGATTAGTATCCATGACTTTTTCACTTCAGCTGAAGTGTAATATATTCTGCTCCAAACTTTTACCTTTACACTTTATGTTTCTCTCTACTTCAAATGAATTTCTTGTAAGCAGTATATTGTAGGATTATGATTTTTAACACATCCCAATTTCTATTTACATTTTATGGAAGACTTCCCCTTCACATTCAATGTTATAAATATTAACTTTTTATTGCCCTCCATATTATCTTGCCAGGTTGTATTTTTCCCTTTTTCCTCAGCCCTATTTCCCAGTATTTTGCTTCTAAATACTACTTCTTTCAGTTTTTTCCCACTTATATCCAACCCCCTCCCTTTCCTTTCCCCTTTTTTTTGCCCTATCTTCCTTCCCATCTTTGTCAGTACCTTTTATTCATCCCTTGCCCTTTCCCCTCTTAATACTTGAATAAGATGAGTTGTTAAACTTAACTGAATGCATGTTTGTTAAGCCTTCTTTGAGTGAAATCTGATAAGAGTAAGATTCAGGCAATTCTCACCTCCTCCTTCCCTCCCCTCTATTTCAATAGGTCCTTTGAAACTCTTCATGTGATGCAATTTATCCATTAATCTCCTACATCCTCCTATCTCTTTTAAACAGGATATTATTTTTAAATCATTCTAACAGAGTCTCAGATAAGTCATGAGTGGCCATCATTTCTGTCTAAGTATAATATCTCTAATAGAGTTTCAATTCTCAAGAGGTATGATAATCTTTCTCCCATATGAGGATATAGCCAGTTTCATCTTATTAAATAAGTTTTTTGTCTTTTCCCTCTTTTCTTTTTCATATATGTCTTGAGTCTCCTATTTGAAATCCACGTTTTCTATTTAGTTCTTACCCTTACATCAGGAAAAATTGGAATTCTCTTATTTTACTAAATATCCATCTTTTTCCCTGGAAGAGAAGGCTCATTTTTACTGGATAGTGAACTCTTGGCTGCATTCCAAAATATTTTTCTCTTCAGAATAGCATATATACATATATATATATATGTGTGTCATATATCATAATATCCTTACTGTGGCTCCTTAGTATTTATATTGTTTTTTTTTCTGATTGAAGAATTTTCTCTTTTATCTGAGAGTTCTGGAATCTGGCAACAATATTCCTTGGTGTTTTCATTTTGGGATCCTTTTCAGGATGGGATTAATGTATTTTTGCAAAAACTATTTTGCCCCTGATTCCATGATATCAGGAATAGTGTCCTTCACTATATACTGAAGTATGGAGCCCAGGCTTTTTTTTCTCCTGCATGTTTTCAGGAAGCACAATAATCATTAAATTGTCTCTCTTGGATCTATTCTCAAGGTCAGTTGCTTTGCCAATGAGATATTTACATTTATGACTGGTTTTTTTTGTTTTGTTTAACAAATTATTGTTGTCTCATGAAGTCATTAGTTTCCACTTTCCAATCTTTATTTTCTGATGAATTTTCTACATTTACTTTTTGCAAATCCTTTACAAATTGATCAATTCTATTTTTGAAGGAGTTTTCTATTTGCCTTATTGTGACTTTGAGAGAATTATTTTTTTTGCATTTGTCTAATTTTATTTTGTGTTTCTTGTTGCAAGATGATAATTTTCTATTGTAAAGTGTTAATTTTCTCATGCATTTCTTTCCCCAATTTTTTTCAAATGATATTTAAACTTCTTCTGGATCTCTTCTAAGAAGTCTTTCTGGACTGGAGACCAATACATATTCTCTTCTAATGCTCTAGTTCTCTTTGAGTTAGGATCATTGGCTTTAAGATGACATTCAATAAGAGTGATTAGGTGATGCAGTAGATAAAGCACTAGCCCTTGAGTCAGGAGTACCTGAGTTCAAATCTGGCCTCAGACATAATTACCTAGCTGTGTTGTCCTTAGACAAGCCACTTAATCCCATTGCTTTGACAAAAGGAAAAAAAACCCCAAAAGATAACATTCAATGGACCTCGCCCTCTGCTAGCCTTTCATCATTTTCTTAGGATCTTGTGTTGATGGAGGAGCTGCTTTACAGGTCTATGGTGTTGAGATTCCTAGCGTTTTTTGCTCACTGGGCTTAGTAATTTCAAGTGGGTCAGCCAGTAGGAGATGCTAGACACTTTCTTTGGAGTTTCTGTGACCTTGATTAGTGGCCCACTCCATAGGCCTGTGGGGATGGGGGGACTGTTACTGGAGCTCTCCCATCCCACACAGTAAACACATACACACTGGAGCTCTCCCTGACATTGCACACACGACAAATGCTTCTGCAGCTTTAACAAGGTTAGTCCCTTGGCCCCACCCCACTTCCCCTCACTTGCCTCTCTGTCCTTGGTGCATCCACACTCTCCTGAAAAAGAAGTTAATGGTAAATGTTGTTTTCCTAGGTTCTTCTCTGGGTTATGTGGATCCAAATTCTGTTAAGAGGCTTGATTCATGTTAGTTCTGAAGGAAAGACAGGAAGGCTTAAGTCAGTGCCTGCCTTCTCTCCACTATCTTGACCAGAGGTCCCAGTATCTATATAAGTCCTTTTCTGTCCAGTATTTTAACTCTTTTGGTATATAAACTGAGTAATGGCACTGCTAGGATAAGGGGTACATATTATTTTATAGTTCCTTGGGCATAGTTCCAAATTGTTGTATCATGATATATTGCATCATTTCATAACCCCTCTAATAGTGCATCATTCTCATTTTCCTCATCCCCTCCACCATTTGTCACTTTCTTTTTCTGACCTAGAATCCAATCCAATACATGTAATGTAGTATCTCAATATTGTTACAATACACATTTCTTCTCTCAATAGCAAGTTAGGGCAGCTAGGTGGCACTGTGGATAGAGCACTGGCTTTGTAGTCAAGAGGACTGGAGTTTGAATCTAGCCTCAAATACTTGACGCTCTCTGTGTGACCTTGTGGAAGTCACTTAACCCTGATTGAATCAGATCTGTTTCATATCTGGCCACATGTCCCATATGGTTCCAGAGGAGTGAGTGAGACTGGTGCCTTAGCATAGCACTCCCTCACTCAAATACAGTTTATGGCATCCCCTCCCTGACATCATGGCCTTTTTTGAGAATGAAGAACTCATGTCATCTCTGAGTTAAGATATTTTTAAGTGATTTAAATAGATATTATCGATAACTTCATCTGATGACATTCATACTTTTGCTTTTTTTTTTATCATGTATTAATAAAATAATGGCTTGTAATTTTTCCCTAAATTTGTCTTAGTGCTCTATGTTAGAGAAATGAGGTCTTTGCCAGAGACCTTTACCAGAAAATATTTTTCCCACAGTAACTATTATTAACTATATTTTTGTCCATCCTATTTACTTTTACCACCATTTATTCTATTCTTTCACTCTTTTCACTCCATCTCTCCACAAAAGTGTTTACATCTAACAATGCGCTACCGTAATCTTTCCTCCCTTCTGTCTCCTACCTTCCCTCCTCCCCTTTCCCCTCCTACTTTTCTTTAGGCTAAGGTAGATTTCTATACCCATTTGAGTGTGCATAGTATTCCTTCTCAGACCCACTCTCCCTCACTTTCCACCCTCTACCATTCCACAGCAAAAGTTTATCTTATGTCTTTTTTTGTGAAATAACTTAATGCTCTTTACTTTCACCTTTCCCTTTCTCCCAGTACATCTGTCTCTCACCCAATAACTACATATTTTAATATATTATCCCTTCGAAGTCAACTCTACTCTGTACCTTGTTTATACATGAACCTTCTTACTTTCCTAATACAGGAAAAAGTTTAAGAGTTATTAGTATCCTCTTATGCAGGAATATAAGCAGTTCAAAATCATTAAGTCCCTTAAGATCTGCCTTTCCTGTTTTCTATTAATTCTTAACTTGAAAAATATATTTGGAAATCATTTTTTTGTTCAACTCTGGTCATTTCATCAGGAAAGTTTGAAAGTCCCCTACTTCATTGAAAATCTGCCTTTTCCCCTGAAAGAGTATGTTCAGTGTTGCTGGGTATTTGATTCATAGTTGTAATTCAAGTTTTTTGACCTTCTGAAATATCATATTCCAAGACCTAAGATCTCATGTAAAAGCTGTTAAATATTGTGGCATGCTGACTGTGACTTCATGATGTTTGAATTGTTTCTTTCTGACCATTTGCAACAATTTCTTCTTGACCTGAAAGCTCTAAAGTTTGACTATAACATTACTGACAATAATGATTTTGTGATCTAATTTAGGAGTTGATTTATGAATTCTTTCAATTTCTATTTTGCCATGATGTCTAGGCTCTTTTTTTGGTTATGGAATTCAGGTAGCTCACTAATTTTTATTTAGGTTTTTGCAAGGCAAATGGGGTTAAGTGATTCACCCAAGGCCATGCAGCTAGGTAATTATTAAGTGTCTGAGACTAGATTTGAACCCAGGTACTCCTGACTCCAGGGCCGGTGCTTTATCCTCTTTGCCACCTAGCCACCCCCAGCTCACTAATTTTTAAACAATTTCTCCTCTATATCTTGTTTTTGAGGTCAATTTATTTTCAAGTGAGATATTTCACATTTTCTTAAGGGTTTTTTTTCATTCTTTTAATTTTATTTGATTGCTTCTTGAGTTCTTAGTTCTCAGAGAGTTATCTTTTTCTTCAGTGAGTTGTTGTACCTCCTTTTCCATTTGACCTATTCTGCTTTTTTAAGGCATTCCTGTCCTCATTGGTTTATGGACCTTATTTCCCAATTGATCCAAACTGATTTCTAAGATGCTACTTTCTTCATTATTTTTTGGATCTCCTTTACAAAGTTAATGATTTTATTTTCATGATTTTCCCACATCATACTTTTCCCAATTTTTCCTGTCTCTGCCTTACTTGATTTCTTCAAGATCCTTTTTGAGCAATTTTACAGTCTGAGAGCAATTCATATTTTTCTTAGAGGATTTACACATAGAAGCTTTGGCATTGTCATATATTTTTGAGTGCATATCTTGATTTTTCTTTATGTTCATAGCAAATATATTTGGACACATGTTTTTTTTTCTTCCATTGTTTACTCATTTCCCCAGTGTATGACTTGAAGGTAACTCTTTGTTATGGTGGGCCACTGCATCCAGGGAGGAGGACATACATACAGTCCCCCCAAAATGGGTACTTTTACACCTTTTTATTTTCAGAAATTTATCTGGGAATCTGCAAGATTTCAATTCTTCCAATGTCTTATCTTCTAAGGAGAGCATTGTCCTCTTTTCCTTGCTGTGCTCTGGTCTATGTATGGCCACAAGTTTAGTTTATACATATAGGTCCTTTTACTTCCTCTTTGTCAATGTTTCTGGAATATAGACCTGGTAATGGCATTCCTAGGTTAAAGGGCAGACATAGTTTTATAACCTTTTGGGTATAGTACAAATAGGAAAAACAGAACACGGCCCAATTCTCTCAATGACACCTAAGTCAGGAAGAGTAAAAACAGAGAAAGAAAATTATCATCCAATTTTCCTAATTAATATGGATGCAAAAATTTTAAATGAAACCTTAGCAAAGATTATATCAAGTTATCACTAGGGTAATATACTATGATCAAGTAGGATTTATACTAGAAATGCAGGGTTAGTTTAATATTAGTAAAATTGTCAGCATAATTGACTATATCAAAAGCAAACCTAACAGAAATCATATGATTATCTCAATAGATGTTGAAAAAGCTTTTGACAAAATACAGAATCCATTTCAACTTAGAACAATAAAGAGTGTAGGAATAAATGGATCATGCATACCTTAAAATGGTAAGTGATATCTATCTGAAAACATCAACAAGGATTATATGTAATGGGGACAAACTAGGAACATTTCTAGTAAGAACAAGGGTGAAACAAATATTCCCATTATAAACACGATTATTCAATATTATATTAAAATATTAGTTTTAGCCATAAGAGATGAACAAGAATTTGCAGGAATTAGAATTGGTAATGAAGAAACAAAACTCAAATATGTTGATTATCTGTAGAACCCTAGAAAATCAGCTTTAAAAAATTTCTGGAAGCAATTAGCAACTTTAGCAAAGTCACAGGATATAAAATAAACCCACATAAATCCTCAGCATTTCTATATATTATTAACATGAATTAGTAATATACAGTAAATGAAATCACATTTGAAATAACTTTAGACAATATAAAATATTTGAGCATCTTCTTGCCAAAGCCAACTCAGAATCTTTGTGATAAACTACTATAAAATGTTTTCACACCAATAAAATCAAATCCTAATAACTGGGCAACTGTCAATTGCTTAAGGTTAGATTGAGCTAATATAATAAAAATGAGAATTCTATCTAAATTAAGTTATTAATTTAGTGCCATACCAGTCAAACATCCAAAAATTTCTTTTGTGAGCTTGAAAAAATAGTAACTATATTATTATTATGGAGAATCAAAAAGTCAAGAATATCAAGGAAATTAATGGGACATGCAAAAGCATATCTCAGAAAAAAATCAAAGCAATATATATTCACATAAAAAATAGTCTAAATCATTATTGATTAAAATGCAAATTAAAGCATCTCTGAAGTAACTCCTCAAACCTCCTAGATTGATCAATATGACCAGAAAATAAAATGATCAATGTTCAAAGGGTTGTAGAAAGTATGGTACACAAATACATTGTTAGGGAATTTGTGAACTAGTCAGATCTTTCTGTAGAGCAATTAAGAATTAGGCCCAAAGGGCAATAAAAATATGCATACTCTTTGATCCAGCTATTTCATTTCTCGTTCAATATCCTGAAGAGACAATGATAAAGGATAAATATTCCACTTGTACAAAAGTATTCATAGTAACTCTTTTTTATAGGCTAAAAATTAGAAATTGAAGGAATGGGGGAGGTGGAGCCAAAATGGTGGCATGAAAGCAGGAACTCCTAGAAGTTTGTTGCCCCAAAATTCCAAAATTCATCAAACTATGACTCTAGTCAAAATTTAGAAGGGCAAAACCCATAGAAAGATTTAACAATACAATTTCCCAGTCCAAGATTATTTAGAAGTTCCATAGAAAAAAGTCTGTTTCACCAAGATTGGGGGGTTGTAAAGAGCCTCAGTGCAGCCTGGCCAGAGCAAACCAGTTCCAGACTTTCAAGAACAGGCTGTGGGTTCCTGGGTCCCTGGGGACACCTGAGTCTGTGGCAGAGGGGTTAGTTGCCAGACCTCTTGGTCCAGGGATCACTGGGGACAGCTTTGCACCAGAGTGAGTGCAGAGCACTGGACTCAGAGCAGCCCTGTGGTGAGAAACTGAAGTGGGAATCAGCATAGCCAACCAATACATTCAAAACTCCCAACCCAGAGATAGTAATGGGGTCAGAGGAGCCTGCATAAGTCTCTCTGTTCTCCCTGGGGCAGGACTCTGCTGTTTTCCCATACCCAAATCCAGGACCATAGAAAAGCAAGGACCCTCCTCAGAGCTCCAGGGCCAAGGGGAGGGTTTGTGGTCATCCGCATAGTGGAACACAGGCAAGAGAGCAGTCAGAGCCTTTCATACGTTCTTGGAAGAATTCAGGGCCCTGTTGGGTGTCCCAAATCCTACGCCCAAAGCTTTGGAAGTGTGGCAAATCAATCATAGGCTGAGAAAATGAGCAAGCAACAGAAAAAAAAAATCTGACCATAGAAAATTACTTTAGTCCTATGGAGGATCAAAATACATGCTCAGAAGATAAGTCAAATTCAAAGCTGTATTAACAGCCTCCAAGGAAAATAAAAAATGAAAAACAATTGAGGGAAGTAGATGAAAAATTGGAAAGAGAAATGAAAGTGATGCAGATAAATCTTGAAAACTATGTCAGCAGTTTAGTGAAAAAAATACAAAAAAAATTAAAGAAAATATTGTTAACAACCAGTTTAGGCTAAAAGAAGAAGCAGCCCAAAAGTCAAATGAGGAGAAGAATGCCTTAAAAAGAAGAATTAGCCAGCTGGAAAAGGAGATAAAAAAGCTATCTGAAGAAAATAGCTCCTTCAAATGTAGAATGGAACTAAAGGAAACTAATGACTTTAAGAGAAATCAAGAAACAATAAAACAATACTAAAAGAATCAAAAATTAGAAGAAAATGTGAAATATCTCATTGTCAAAAGAATTGACCTCACAAACCAGATCCAGGAGAAATAATTTCAAAATAATTGTGCTAGCTGAAAGTCATGACCAGGAACAAAGCATTGACTTCATTTTTCAAGAAATAATACAGCAAAATTGAGGGAATTCACCAAGGCCCTCCTGAAAGAGATCCCAAAAGAAAAATTATATGTATTATTATAGCCAAATTCCCAAACTTACAAGAAAAAGAGAAAATATTAAAATCCACCATAAACAAACAATTCAATTACCATGACTCTATAGTCAGGATTACACAGGATTTAGCGGTGTTAACATTAAGGACACGAAGGACTTGGAATATGATATTCTGGAAGGCAAAAGAATGGAAGACATTGTTGGTGAAAAGATAATCATTAGATTGACAAGTCTTCATCAGTAGGTAGCCATTACTGTTGCTTTTTCCAACTCCATTCTTCCACTGAACTCCCTGCCATGTCTGATAGGCAGTCTACTCTAGCCTTAAAGTTATGGAAAATTATAAACTTGCTTTCTTTTAATATATTAATGATAATGGTTTCCAGGTCTTCACAAATTTTTTTCTTTGACTTTATCAGTGTGTATCATAGTGGGTGCATAGCCCCTGATGATAGAGACTGGTTGTTTTCCTGCAAGTGGCTATCTCATTGTCATAAACCTGTACTTTACAGTTTATGAGAAGCAAACAAGCTTTTAGATTATATTAGTTTTGATTGCAAAACTTCCCTCAATTTCATGGTGATCTCTTTCACTCAAATCACTCCAGAAAAAAAACAAACATATGATGAGTTTCTACTTCAGTAAACTGGTCTTCATTTGCCAGAACTATTTCACTCACATCTTCTTTTTGAATATATTTACTGAGCTCTCTTGCAAAAAGTGCTGCTCATTTTTCAGGTCTATTGCACAAATTCCATGTGTCAATGCTAAGTGGAATCTTCTTTTGTGTTCTTTCTTTTTAAAATTTATTTTCATCCATTTTTACATATATATTTCCAAATTACAAATTTTCCCTCCAAACTCCCTTCCTACCTCCCTCTCCTCAGTTGGGAATGGCCAGGGTAGCATTTTTCATACATATTTTGTTAAAGATTTTTGAAAATTAGTAGTTTTTTGCATGAGGAATTAGGATTGAGGGAAAGAGATGCACAAGAGATCATTTTTATAAAGTGTTCAGCAGATTCTGGGTCAAAGGATATGAAGAATTTATTGCTATTTGGGCATATTTCCATATTGCTCTCCAGAAAGGTTGGATGCATTCACAATTCCACCAGCAAAGCATCAATGTCCCAATCTTCCCACAACCTCTGCAGCATTGATCATCTTTCCTTTTTCTCATCTGGGCTAATCTAAGAAGTATGAGATGATAATTCATTGTTGTTTTAATTTGCATTTCTCTAAGCCATGATTTAGAGCATTTTTTCATATGTTTATATAGCTTTAATTTCTTCATTTGAAAACTGTCTGTTCATATCCTTTGACCATTTTATCAATTGTGGAATGACTTGTGACCTTATAAATATGATGCAATTCTCTATATATTTTTGAAGTGAGACCTTTATCAGAACTCTTGATTGTGAAGATTGTTTCCCTCCTTCCTGCTTTTCTTCTAATTTTGGCAACATCAATTTTTTTTAGTGCAAAATCTTTTTAAATTTAATATAGTCGGAATCATCCATTATTCAGTTTAAATTGTTCTCTAATTTATGTTTTGTCATAACTTTATCCCTTTTCCATAGATAATATAGATAGAATTTTTTTGGTTTACTAATTTATCTATGGTATTGCTCTTTATGTCTAAATCCTGTACCCATTTTGAACTTATTTTGGTATAGGGTATAAGAATCAGATCTATGCCTAGTTCTCACCATTCTATTTTCCAATTTTTCCAACAATTTTTGTCAAATAGTGAGTTCTTATCCCAGAGGCTGATGTCTGAGTTTGTCAAATAGTAGATCACTGTAGTTGTTTACTGCATTTTCGTTTGAACCTATCCTAATCCACTTATCCATTACTCTATTTCTTAACCAATATGAGGTAGTTTTGAGAACTGCCACTTTATAGTATAGTTTTAGATCTGGTACAGCTAGGCTACCTTACTTTCCATTTTTCCATCAGTTCCCTTACTATTCTTAAACTTTTGTTACTCCAGATGAATTTCGTTACTATTTTTTTATCAAGCTCAGTAAAGTATTCATTTGGTAGTTTTATTGGTATTTCACTAAATAATTTAATTTGGGTGGAATTGTCATTTTTATTATATTAGCTTGACCTAACCATGAGCATTTGATATTTTCCCAATTATTTAGAACTGAATTTATTTGGTTGAGTAGAGCTTTATAATTATGTTCATAAAAAGTCTGAGTTATGGAATCTTCTTTGAAGAAATTTTTACACATTTGGGGGGGGTGTTTGACTGCAGGATGGGATCCCCAAGTGCCACCCCAATCAGATCAGAATTGGTTAAGCAGACAATTTTTAAAGTACTTTTTGTAGCTCCTTTCTCACATCAGGAGGTGTGTGCTTAAAAGACTTAAAGGTCACTGAGATACCTTGAGGGCTGCCAAATCTCACTGCTGCTTCCAGCGTGGAGATGACTCAAAGACCAGGACCACCTGTGTGCAGGACAGTGGCTACAGCTTCCACTGTATACATGCCTGTTGCTTCAACATTTGACTGTCACTACAGAATTTTGTGACAGAAATGGAAAATGATGTGATTTGATTGAAATAAATTTTATTTAATTGAGGCAGAATTGCATGAAGTTTTTGGCTTCACTCTTTCCCAAAGTCATCATGGTCCAATAGTAAGACAGAGTCAAGGCAACTGGTGATGACTCTAGATTCAGTGGACAACCTTGGATTCTTCAATATTTGACTAAACTCTCAGTGCTTCACAATACCTGATGCAGCAACCTTCATGACTATTGGAATGAATTGTTCTCAACTGCTCATTCTTTCAATGGAAGACTTAACATGTGTGGGGCAGACTTTTCCCCAACCCATTGATGAGTTTGAGTCTCTCTCTCAGTTACCCTCTTCCTAATATAGCCCTTCTGTCAAAATGATTTACCAGGATTTGGTCATTATACATATTACAGTTTCTTGGAGCCACAGTTTAGAGTTAGATGACTTAGGTGAACATCGAAGTTAGCAGTTTTGAAAAATACCTTGTAACCTTGACACCAGAGGTATTAGTTTTCCTTCAACACACTCAGACCCAAGTATGAATGAAACTAGAAATGGATCAATATCTCACACCCTATGATAAAATAAAGCCAAACTGGGTCCATGTTGGATATGAAGGATGATAATGTATGCCAATTTGGAGAGCAAGGAGTAGGTGGGTTTTTTGTTGGTCAGCTATATGGAGAGCAATAGAATTTCTGACCAAACAAGAGATAAAGAACATTATCGGAGAAGTTAGGTGGGTAGGTGGGTGCAGTGGATGGAACACTAGTCCCAGAGTCTGGAAGATCGGAGTTCAAACACTTTCTCAGGCACATAATAATTACCTAGCTGTGTGACCTTGGGCAGGTCACTTAACCCCACTGTCTTGTAAAAGAGAAAAAACTAAAAAGGAAAAAAGAGAGTATTATCAAATGCAAAATGCATAATTTTCATTACCTTAAATTTAAAAGGTTTTGCTCAAACAAACCATTTGCTAACAAGATTGAAAGGAAAGGAAAAGACTGAAAACATTTTACAGTGATGTTTTAATAAAGATATATTTATGGGGAGGCTAGGTGGTGCAGTGGATAGAGCACTGGCCCTGGAGTCAGGAGTACCTAAGTTCAAATGTGGCCTCAGACATTTAATAATTACTTAGCTGTGTGGCCTTGGGCAAGCTACTTAACCCCATTGCCTTGCAAAAACATGGAAAAAAAGATATATTTCTAAAACATATTGAGAAATGACTCAAATTAATAAGAATATAAGTCATTCCTCCATTGATAAAAGTCATAGGACATGAATTGGCAGTTTTCAGTTGAAGAAATTAAAGTTATATCTAGTTATATGAAAAAATCTTCTAAATCACTATTGATTGGTGAAATAAAAATTAAAACAACTCTGAGGTACCACCTAATACACATTAATTTGATTAATATGACAGAAAAAGAAAATATTGTTGGAGGAGATATGGAAAACTTGGTCCACTAATGTCGGTTTGGTGGAATTATGAAGTCATCAGATGATTCTGGAGAGCAATTTGGAAATATGGCCAATATGTGCATACCTTTGATCCAGCAATGCCCCTACTAAGATCATCAAAAAGGGAAAAGGCCATGTAGGTCTCAAATATATATTGCAGATATTTTTGTTATGACAAATAAAAATTGCCTAAATGCCCATCAATTGAAGAATGACAATACATTGTAGCATATGAATATTATAGAATTTTATTGTTCTATAAAAAAAAGGATGAGCAAGATGATTTCAGAAAAACCTGGAAAGACTTAAATGAACTGATGCTGAGTGAAATGAGCAGAACCAGGGTAACATTATGCAAAGTAAGTGCAATATTTGTGATGATCTACTATTATACATTTAGCTCTTCTTAGAAATACAATGATCCAAGACAGTTCCAGAAGACTTCTGATGGAATTTGTCATTCCTATCAGAGAAGGAACTATGGAATCTGAATGCAGATCAAAGCATACTATTTTCATTTTTGAAATTGTTTTATTTCCCCCCTGTGCTTTTTCTCTTTTGTTCAGTTTCCTTTTTTACAACATGACTGATGTGGAAATATACTTAAAAAGATTGTGCATGTATAAGATTATAGTACATTGTTTACTGTCTTGGGGAGGTAAGAATGAAGGAAAGGAGAAAGAAAAATTTGGAACTCAAAATTTTACAAAAATATACATTAAAAATATCTTATATAAATTGGAAATTAATAAATATTGTTATTAACAAAAATATATATTATTTCTACCACTGTCTTTTTCTCTGAATGGTAAAAGAAAATATTCAACAATTTTAGAAGATATTCTAAAAAGTTATATGAATCTCAGATGCTTCTGATTTTTAAGCATCTATTTTTGAACAGGATTATGAGCATGTTAATTTAATTGTTTTAATTTTAATAAATAAATGGCATATCTAATTGCTTTTTATCTCCTGAATTTTAATCTTCATTGTAGATATAATATCTTAGGGTTATTGTTTATAGAAGTGTAGTGCTTCATAAATATAAATTATGCCATCTTTTTATAATTTCATTATTAATATATAAAATGTAAAAATTAAATTTTGTTCATTAATTTAAACATGAAGAAATTTTAAAAATAGAAATTTCATTTATGTATTTAAGTATAATAAAATGATAGTATTTAATGTTTTTCCCATCTCAGCATCAGTTTCCCAAAGATTTAGTTAATATTTCTCACAAAATAAAGACAATGGTAATAATACAATGCTTCTTTTCTGCTTTGAGCCTATTCAACAATTCACAACTCAATCCCCAAAAAGTAGTTATTCTTGATCATGAAGTTGGGAGAAAAAACATTGATGAAGAAAAAAGATAGCATTTCATTACAGGTGCTATTAAAATATTACCATAAAACCTTCCTAGACACAAAGGAGTTTGCTCATTTTTTAAGATGTATTTTTATTAATTGATTGATTAAAAGGGAGAATTAGTGATTTAGTAGTTCTTAACAAATTGTTGGTGTTCTCTCTGTCTGTCTGTCTGTCTATCTCCAGTGTGAGTGATGTCTCCACTTGTTCAACACAAGATGCAAGCGGCAATATATATGTGTGTGGATAGATAGATAGATAGATAGATAGATAGATAGATAGATAGATAGATAGATAGATTGTTGTATGTAGAGAGCTGACATTTAAGCCAGAAAACTGTTTTCAGTTCATTTCTGTCATACAGTATACTGGCTGTCTAACACTAGGCAAGTCACTTAAACTCTCAGTGATCTAGAAAGTTATCTAAGATTATAAGTTCCAGAGAACATTTTGGTTTGACTTGATAGGAGTTTTTTAACTTACTTCTTATTTCTTCCTTCCTTTCTTTTTTTTAAGGATTTTTGCAAAGAAATGAGGTTAAGCTGTTTGCCCAAGGCCACACAGCTAGGCAATTATTAAGTGTCTGAGACCGGATTTGAACTCAGGTACTCCTGACTCCAGGGCCAGTGCTTTATCCAGTGTGTCACCTAGCTGCCCCCTTAGTGCTTCATTATACCAGTGAAATCAGGTGTTATAAAATAAATCAAAAGACCTTTGTTGAACTTATGACTTGGAAATCAGTTCAGACATCAGTGTAATTTTTATAAATTCTAATTATTTTCTCCATTGCCCCAATCTAACTTTCAAGTAGTTATCAAAGTGATACTCTTAAAGTCCAAGTCTGACCAGATCACTCTCATGTTCAAAAAATTCCAAGACCTCACCATTACCTTTAATACCAAACACAAATTCTTTTGGGGGGTTGGGGAGGGGCATTTAAACCCTTTCACAACCTGACTCTTGTCTTTCTTGAAAAAAAATGATAAATTATTTCCCTTCCTCAACTCTCCAGTTTAGCCAAACTGAGCTTCTGGTCACAAAATTTCGAATCTTCCTTTTTATGCCTTTGCAAAGACTATGGACCATGTGAGCACAGTAAGCTACTTGTGCGAAGGGACTGTCCTTTGACTTTCTTTATGTCTAGCTCTTAGTACTCTATCTGTCGCATTAAAAGAGCTTAATAAATAATGAATGAATAAATAAATAAATAAATTTTATTTAATTTCCTTTTTCCCCTTTGACCTCTGTAAATCTCTACCTCTGAGTTTCAGTTCAACTTACATTTCCTAATAAATAGTCTTTTCTGATTTCCTCTATTTTAGAGGTTTTAGTGCTTTCCCCATCACCCAAATTCATTTGGTTTTACTATTTTATAATTTTCTTTTTATTTATTTGTGTAAATATGTTCTCCTCATTAAAATTTAAGCTTGAAGAAACCAGAAAATTGTCTCTATAATTCTCACAATTAAGCTATAGTGATGGGATTAGTAAAACTTTATAGTACACATGCCCTCTTCACTTCATGATCCCTGACCTAAATTAAATTGACTCAATCACTCACATCAGTGAATGAAATATGTAACAAATTAAATAAAGGTTGAAATAGTATCCAACGTTCCACTGACAGGATCTCTGAAGTGTGTTCACAAAGGTTATACAGTAATTTCATTGTCATAATCTAGAATATCTCAAAATGCCTATAAAATTCTTTGTGACCATGATTGAGCTTTGAATGACAGAGGGAAATTATATACTTATGCATAAAGACACACACACACACAAGCACACACGCATATTTATGTATAGTATACATATAGATATGTAAAGATTTATACACATGCATGTATATGTATTTATAACATTTAGTTTTCAGACCTATGTGGAAACACACATTTAATAAATTGTTGTTGCATTTGAAGAATACTGAAAAATTTGTAAAAAATTATATGATGGTATGCAGTAAGAATCATGAATATGGTAAAAATAAAAATGATGGTAATGGTGATGGCTTATTGTTAATGATGATAATTTATAAGTCGTTTTTAGAACTACAAAGGCTTGTTCTATATTTCTTTTATTTGAAAGAAAAAATATTGAACAAATTTGCTTTAGTTAATAGAATTATCACCTAATAGTACATTTTTCAACATTGTATCCTAACTCTCTCCACTGATTCTCTCTTCCACAATTCCTACCTAGTACAGTATTCAGAACATAAAAGGGATATAATAAAAATTTATGCCATCCTTTTGTACCTTTTAAATGTCTATTCATTCCTCTCCTTTTCTACATATATACCTTAAATATAGGTAGACTCTATACAGTTTTAGGCTTTAGTGTACTTTTTTTCTACATTATCTCCCCTGGTGATGTCATCTATGTCACTGAGTTCCATTAATACCCCTACCCAGATCATTCCTACATGTATATACTTAATCCTAAACTGTTACTAGACTTCCAATAGCCAGATCATTGCTGGATGCTCCATGTGGATTTCCAATAGTCCTTCAAATTTATCACTTCACAAAATTAACATATGACCCTTTAAAAATTGCCCCTTCTTCAGAGATTAACATTTCTTTTGAGAGTACCACCATCTTCTCAATAAATCATGATTATCTTAGATTTGCCTTGGATTTGTGCATTTCTCCAATTTTGCTGCCATATACATTTATTTCTCAAGCTTTGTTGATTCTACCTATACAGTATTTTTATCTGTCTTTCTTTCCTTACATTACTAAAAACATTGTCCATGTTCAGAATGAAATAATCTCTCATCAGGTTTATTTCAATAAACTCATAAATTCTCTTTCTGTCTTCTGTCTCTAAATCTCCAATTTCTCCTACACAGAGATACAAAATAAATGGCTCTCTAAATAATAATTCTGACCTTTTCTCTCAATGGATTTTAAAAGACTTTAATGATACTATGGGAGGGAAATATTATTCAATAATTATCTAGATTATTTAAATAATAGACAAAATAAAATATCTGAGAGCATACCCACCAAAACATATATAAGAGCTATATGAATACTTCCAGAGTAGAGCCAAGATGGTGCTGTGAAGCTAATATGCTCCCAGAGCTTTTCCAAATACAACTTTAAAGGAAGTTTCTACAAAGATCTTAATGCTACAGATTCCACAAAAAAAGAGCAAAACAAATTCTCAAATCAAGATATTATGGAGGATCTTCAATTATGGTCTTTTTAGGGGTAATGAGGAAGTATAAGCCAGTATAGAGAGGAGACAGGGAAAGCCAGTGGGAAGCTCTTAGCCACAGTGGGTCCCAGGTCTCGCATAAGCTAGATAGCAGCCCAGGTCCAGGTTCAATTAGATAGGAGGATAGCAGAGAGGGTCCCACACCAAGACAAAGTCTGAGCCCTGGGAAAAGTGGGGCAACATTCAGCACTGTGTTGGGAACAAACCATTGTATAGTCAAAGCCTTGGCTTAAAGAAAGAAAGAAACCTCTGCAAAGGTAATGCCTAGGCTGCATAGACAACAACTTAGCAAGTTATAAACCAGGGATGAGATTCAGGTCCCAGTACAAAAAGCTTGGGGGCATATTCTCTGTACCTCAGGGGTAGCACTCAATTATCAAAATGAGCAAAAAGCCAAAAAAGAGTCCTGAACATAGAAAGCCACTATTCAGATATGGATGACAAAAAAAGTGTCTTCTCAGAAGAAGACAAATTACCTAGAAGAGAAGTCTTAAAAGATTTGATGAATTAGCCTCAAATCCAAAGCATCGTGGAAGGACTTTAAAAAGATTTTATAAACAAAAGAGGAGAGAAAGAAGAAAATGGAAAAAAGAAATGAGAGCCCTGTAGAAAAATTATGAAAAATTGATTGAAAAAATCAATTCTATTAAACATAAAAATGACCAAATGAATAAAAAATGAAACTTATTAAAAATAAAGTTGTCAAACTTGAAAAGGAATCAACTCATCAAAAAAGTAAAGTCAACCAAGTAAAAAAGGAATGCGACTTAGCAAAAAGGAAAATTAAACAACTGAAAAAGGAAAGCAAGATATTTAAAAGCAAAATTAACCAGGGGCAGCTAGGTGGCACAGTGAATAATACATTGGCCCTGTAGTCAGGAAGAACCAAGTTCAAATCCAGTCTCAGACAATTAATAATTACCTAGCTGTGTGATCTTGGGCAAGTCACTTAACTCCATTCATTGCCTTGCAAAAACCTAAAAAACTACAATTAACTAACTGGAAAAGGGAACACAGAAACTAGTAGAATAAAATGAAGTTCTTAAAATTAGAGTGGAATAGAAATGGAATGAAATGGGATGGAAATAGAATGAAAACAGCAGTTCTAAAAATTAGAATGAAATGGAAACAAATGAGTCCATGAGATTCTAAGATTTCATTAAATAAAACCAAAATTCTAAAAAAAATAGAAGAAAATGAAATTTATCTTTCAGGAAAAACAAACCACATGTAATTATTTCTAGGAGAAATAATTTGTGAACTACTGGTATACCTAAATTAAAAAAGTGATTGGAAAATATCTTTCAGGAAATTGTCATGGAAAACTCCTTAATATCCTGGATCACGAAGATAAAACAGTTCTTGTAAGAATCATCTTGAACATCACTTAACCCCATTGCCTTATAAAAACTTAAAAGGAAAAATAATCCATTGAACACCAGCAGAAAGAGACCATAGAATTAAAAAATACAAAGGAATATCATAGTCAAATTTCAAAATTCTCAACTCCAAGAGAATATACTGCAAGCAGTCAAAAAGAAGCAATTTACATACCAAAGAAGCATAATCAGAATTACAGAGGACTTATCACCTTCAACACTAAAGGTTCAGAAGGCCTCAAATATGATATTAGGGAGTACAAATAACCTTGAATTACAACTAAGAATTAACTGCCTTGCAAATTTCATCAAATTCTTTTAGGAGAAAAATGGATTTTCAATGAAATAGAGAACTTTACAAATTTACTGATAAAAGATCAGAAATTAAAAGAACATACTTTAAGAAGGATTTTAGTGCTATAGTTGGAGTACTATAGGTACAGAAGAAGTGTATCTGATACTTTGGTTGGAGAGGGTTGTAGTATTGTGATTAGAATGCTATAGCGACAAAGGGAGAGAGTGTACTTAA
Organism: Macrotis lagotis; assembly: GCF_037893015.1. Taxonomy (NCBI): domain Eukaryota; kingdom Metazoa; phylum Chordata; class Mammalia; order Peramelemorphia; family Peramelidae; genus Macrotis; species Macrotis lagotis. The sequence goes on along the minus strand of NC_133658.1, from coordinate 672,246,611 downwards.
AATTTAGAAAATGTTATAAAGTGCTTTTTTCTTTGCCTGATGTTTTGACTACAAGTGGAGGGATTGTGCTTGGGAGAGGTATAAATGGTTCATGAAATGATTTGCTTTTGTTTGATGCTTTGATTCATGAGAATTGTGAGACCATAAAGCATACTTGAAAAGAGCTTGTGGCATAAATTAATTATAATATGATATGATTTATGACTCTTAAGAAGCATATTTCTAGTGAAACAGAAGAGGAGAATGTACTAACTCAGTGTCTATGAGGCAAAGTTGCTTATCAATCAATCACCCTTGAGAAAGTTATTTCTCTGAGTAAAAAAAAAAACAAGTATAATTTTACTGAAGAGTGGTAGGTGCAAAACAATATTAAAATAAAGAAGATATAAGAAGGATTATACAAGAAAAGTTATTAGTGCATATATAACATCACATGAAGAGTCAATAAGAAGAGGGGGAAAAGGGGTGCGTGTAAATATTGAGTGAATTCTACTCTCAACAAATTTAGCCCAAGAGGACTAATTGAGTTTAAAAATATAGCCTAATGGGGAGGAAAGGGAAAGAAAACTGAAGAAGGCACTGATTAAAGGTAAGGCAAAAGTAGAATTTAAATATTAAAATTAAAAAGAAAACTTAAAGGGGAAAGGGGGCAAAAAACATTGGTGAGAAGGGATGAGAGAAAAATATAAATGGGGAATCTTCTTATGTTTTTCCTCACTATCTTATAGTTCTCTTTCTTTCCCCTTAGACCTAATTCTTCATTCACAAAATGACTTGTATAGAAATATGTTAAGCACAAATGTATCAAATAATATGAATACAATTCAAATTAAGAAATTAGTTATATAATAATCATATGAAAATATGTTTCAAATGATTATTGACTAGAGAAATGCAAATTAAAACAAAAATGAGATATCACATCACAGCTATCAGCTTGGCCAAGATGAGAAAAAGGGAAAAGCATAAATGTTGGAGAGGCTGTAAGAGTATTGGGACATTGATACATTGATGGTGGAGTTATGAATGGATCCAACCATTCTAGAGAGCAATATGGAACTATGCCCAAAGAATAATAAAACTGTTCATACCCTTTAACCCAGCAACTCGATTTCTAGGTCTATATCCAGAAGAAATTATAAAAAATGGGAAAAGTCCTACATGTTCCAAAATATTTGTAGCAGCTGTTTTTGTAGAGGTAAAGACTTGGAAATTTAGGGGATGCCTATCAATTGGTAATTGGCTAAACAAATTATTATACATGAATACTATGGAATATCTTTGTTCTATAAAAAACATAAATGGTCAAAATCTATTTTTTTATTTCATTTATTTAAGACAATGGGCTTAAGTTATTTGTCTAAGGTCACACAGCTAGGCAATTAATTGTCTGAAACAGGATTTGAACTCACAAATTCCTGATTCCAGGGCTGTTGCTCTATCCACTATGACACCTAGCTGTCCCAATGATCAGAATTTAGAAAAGCATGGAATGACTTACAGGGTCTGATACTGAGTGAAGGGAGCAGAAGTAATAAAACAATGTACACATTAACAACAACAGTGTGAGATGATGAACCCTAATGGAAGTAATTCCTCTCAGCAGTTTAGAGGGCAAGGTCATCCATATCAGACTATGGACAATGTTATCACTGTCCAGAGGAAGAAAAACAAAACAAAACAGAACCAAAAAAAAAAAAGAAAGAAAAATCAGCCCTTCAGAATTTGATGAACACTTTATAAAAGTTATCTCATATATATATATATATATATATATATATATATATATATATATATATATATATATATATATATCTCCCGTAATCCTAATTCCTCATACCTAAAATGACTAATATGTTAACATTTTTAGCCAAAATATGTATGTACAATGATATCCTGATTGTTCGCCACTGAGGGGAGGGGAGTGGGAAGGGAGTGGAAGGAAATTTTGTAACTTAAACATATACTTGTGTAAATGGATGAAAATGAATGAATAAATAAAGGGGGGGGGCAGGAAGGGAGGATTGTACAAAAGATTTGTAGCTTATGGATTTGTAAATAGATGAATGTAGAAAAGATAAAAAAAATTAAAAAGGAATCACATGAACAAAAATCATAGGGGGTTGGAGCCAAGATGGCAACAGGAGAAGATCCTCTCTTAGGTGCTCTCTCTCACTGATATTTCCAAACTTATAAAATAAGGACTCTAACTAAATTTTCAAGAGACAGAACCCACAGAGGGATCCAGGGAGGCAGTTCTCTAGACCAAAGTAACCTGGAAAATAATGGAAAGGCTCAACTCCATGGGGTTGGAGGGGCAGCCCACAAGAGCAAAGGAAATTCAGTCTCCTGGAGGCAGCCCCAGTGTGCCTGGGAGCCATGGCTCAGAGCAGCAGTTGCAGTTTCCTGACCTATACCCTGGGGAGCACTGGGCACAACTTGGAAGATCAGCAGGGGACCTCTGCCAGAGCAAGGGCATGAAGCCCAGCCCTCAGGGCACTCAATAAGCAGAGATGGCCACAGCATACCAGATCCAGGAACTGGTAGCAGATGGAGTTGGTAAGCAGGAGCCTCCAGGCTTGAGTGCTCAGTCTAGGTAAAGGAGCAGAGAGAGAGACTTCTGATGTCTGTCTTCTGTACCTGAAACAGCACTCTGGGGCTCTGACCACATTCATATCCTGATCACAGTCTAGGCCCCACATAGAACAGCAGGGTTTCCCTCACCTCAGCAATGTGGCAGAGGGGTGCACTTGTAGGAAGGAAGACAGAGGTTCATACATGGAGATCCTTGTGGGAGGGGGGTGGCCCAATAATATTCAAAAGCTCAGGAAACACCCTCAAACCAGGCACAAGCTGGAAAAATGAGTAAGCAGATAAAAAAGTAGAACACCATTGAGAAATACTTTGTATATGATCCCAAGAAGGATTAAAATACTCTGAAGATGAGGAAGCACAAGCTCCTGTATCTAAAGACTCGAAGAAAAATGAATATTGGACTGTAGCTATGACAGAGATCAAAAAAGATTTTGAAAATCAAGTGAGGGAGATAGAATAAACATTGGGAAAGTAAATGAGAGGTGCAGGAAATTACAAGAAAAAGAAGTCAGCAGCTTAGTCAGGGAGATAGAAAAAATGCTGAAGAAAATAATGTTAAAAACCAGCATAGATCAAATGGATAAAACAATTCAAAAAGTTATTGAGGAAAAGAATGTTTTAGAAAGCAGAATTAGCCAGATGGAAAAAGAAATAAGAAAGCTCTCTGAGGAAAACAAATCCTTCAGATGTAAAATGGAACTGAGAGAAGCTGCTGATTTTACAAGAAATCAAGATACAATAGTTCAAAACCAAAAGGATGAAAAGTTAGAAGAAAATGTGAAACAGTTCATTGCAAAAACAACTTATATGGAAAACAGATTCAGGAAGGATAATTTAAAAATTATTGGGATACCTGAAAGCCATGATCAGGAAGAGACTTGACATCATTTAAATAAATCCTATAGGAAAATTGTCCAGATATCCTAGAAGCAGAGGGCAAAAATAGAAATTGAGAGAATCCCCTGATCTCCTTGAGAAAGAGATCTACATACCCAGCCCAGAGAACTATTAGAGCCAAGTTCCAGAACTCCCAATTCAAAGAGAAAATATTACAAGCAGCTAGAAGGACACAATTCAGATATCTTGGAGCTTCAGTCAGGATGACACAGGACTTAGCAGCAACTACATTAAAAGCTCATAGGGTTTGGAAAAAAATATTCTGGATGGCAAAAGAGCTTGGAATGCAACTAAGAATCAATTACCCAAAAAAGCTGAACATCCTCTTCCAGGAAAAAGATGGACTTCCAATGAACATGGGGAATTTCAAGTGTTCCTGTTGAAATGGTCAGAGCTGAACAGAAAGTTTGATCTTCAAATACAGGACTCAGATGAAGCAAAGAGAGTGGAGGAGAAGGGTAAAATAAGAGGGACTTGATGATGATTAACTGAATATATTCCTTCATAGAAAAATGATACTGATAATACTCATATGAACCTTCTCATTTAATAGAGCAGGTAGAAGATGCTTTGCATAGAAGAGATCTGAATTTGAAGATATAATATAATGTAAAAATTGAGTCAATGGCTAAAAGGGAAATGTAATGGAAAAAAGAGAAAGAAAGGTGGAATAGGCTAAGATATTTCAAATAATAAGTTTTTTTATTACAATGAGCTATTGCAATGATATGGAAGGGGGGAGGAGAGTGGGAATGAGGGAAACTTTGCTCTCATCAGAGGTATCTTGGAAAGGAAATAGTGTATATAATTAATGAGGTATAGACATCTAGAGTAAGAGGGAGAGAAAGGGGATGGGGGAAGGGGAAGATGTGAGTGATGGAAGAGAGGATGGACCATGGGGGGAGAGTGGTCAGATATAACACATTTTCTTTTTTTCTTCTTGCAAGAGGCTGGGATTGGATGACCTGTCTCGGATCACAGGGCCAGGTGGATGCTGGGCCTTAGGAGGGGCTCTGGGCTTCTTGGCCCAGGGCTGGGGATCTGTATATTTCACAACTCAGCTACCCTACAGCACATTTAAAAAGAGGGACAGAGTGAAATGAGAGAGAAAATATAGTATATTGTAGTGGGAAAGTATGAATGGAGGGAGCTGCAATCAGCAATGGCAATGTTGGAAAAATATGGAAGTAGATTTTGTGATGGACTTATCATAAAGAATATGATCCACCCACAACAGAGCCAGAGGTGTTGGAACACAGACTGAAGCTTATTATTATTATTATTGTTGTTGTTGTTGTTATTATTATTATTATTATTGTTTCTGGGGTTGCAATGCAAATGGGGTTGGGTGACTCATCCAGGGTCAGATAGCTGGGTGATTGTTGGGTGTCTGAGGCCAGATTTAGACCTAGATGCTCCTGACTCCATGGCCAGTGATCTTTCTACTGTGCCACCTGACTGCCCTTACTATCATTATTATTATTATTATTATTATTATTATTATTATTATTATTATTATTATTAATTTTATTTTTTGTTTTTTTGCAGGGCAATGGGGATGGGGTGGCTTACCCAGGGCCACACAATTGGATGATGTTGGGGTGTCTTGGTCCAGATTTGGGCTCAGGACCTCCTGGCTGCAGGGCCAGTGCTCCATCCACTGCGCCACCTGGCTGCCCCTATTATAATAATTATTATTATTATTTTCAATTTTATTTTTAATCTTTTTTCTCTTTCCTTTACTTTTATTGCTCAAGGGTCTATATTTTTTGGGGGGAGAGGGAGTATTATGGTTACTCTTAAACAAGAATATTTCTAGTAATGTATAAAAAACCTCATTTGTACAAAATTAAGAATAAATAAATAATTAAAGAAAACACATAAAACACATTTTAACAAATGAGGTCAGGTCTATATATTTGAAGTAATATTTTTTCAATAGATGAAGTCAGGATAATAAAAAAGTGATAAACTTAACTAATCTGTTTATTTATTGTCATCCCAATTAAATTCAAAACCAATCTTAATGAGTTAGAAAAATAATACAACGTTCATTTGGAATAGCAAAAGACCAAAACCTTCTGAGAAATCCAGGAAAAAAAGAAGCAGATTGAGTATTATCAGACCTAATAAAACATCAAAAGGTAAGAGCATTGTTATAGTTTTTAAAACAGATAATTTTAATGATTTTAATTTAAAATTTTCATGTATAAATAACATTGTTTAGCAAAGAAAAAAGGATTGAAAAAATTGGGGGAAAAATTTTCATATTCAATCACTCAAATGTGTTGTGATGAGGTTAGAATATTGGTGGGTGTAGGAAGTAATGAGCTGTTTAATTTAGAAAATCATGAAAAGACATGGACTTATGAAGGAAGATGCAATCCACCTTCAGAGAAATAGATGACTATTGGAAGTACAAAATATGGTCTTATATATCCATATGTGTACATAGATATTATGAGTATACATACATATATATATATGCATATACATATAATGATGTATATGTATATATAGGCAACTCTGAAAACAATCTCTAGTATTTCTTAAACTTTTTTGAAATGGGAAGTGTTGTTTTATAATGGATCTTCTTATGTTACCCTTGGACTTAACAAGATTTTTATTTTATTTTCCTCACTTCATATTTGACTAAAATAAATTAAAATATTAACCAAAACAGTTTTAAAAGTCTTTAGCAGTCCCTCACTGTCCTGTTTTATATTAATTTTTACCAATTTCATGCAATGATAACTTGCAACATTCATTTTTTAGCAAACTTCTGAATTTCACATTTGTTTACCATCCCCTTTCATACCCCCTCCTCATGGCAATGAGAAATCTGATATAAATTGTACATGTACAGTCATGTATGACATATTTCTATATTTGCCTTAACTGCTAAAGGGAATTAGAATTAATGAAAAAAGAAATCATAAAAAGAAGGAAAAAAGTCTAAATGAAGTTTTAAAAAGTGAACATATCATGTCTTGTTTTGCATTCAGATTCCATAGATTTTTCTCTGTATGCAGAAGATGTTTTCCATTAAAAGTCTTTTTTTGGGGGGGGGGGTGATCTGAGACACTTAATAAGGCTTGCCCAGGGCCACACAGTTAGGTAATTATTAAACATAAGATGCTGTTACTCCTGAATCCAGGGTCAGTGCTCTATCCACTGTGCTACCTAGCCACCCCATCATTAAAACTCTTTTAAGATTATCTTTGATAGAAGAGGCAAAGCCAAGATGGCAGGCAGCATGAGGGCAGGAATTCTCAGAAACTCTTCCTCCCAATACTCCAAAAGTCATAAAATTATGACTCTCACCAAATTTTAAAGGGGCAGAATCCACAGAAAGACTGAATCATTTCCCAGTCCAAGACAATGTGGAAGATCCTTGGAAAAGATCTGTTTCACCTGGATGGGGATTGGAAAAAAAATGTTTGTTGCAACCAGACAACAGCCAGACCATGTTGGAGCAAACCAGCTGCAACCTTCCAGGAACAACCCTTGGGGCAACTGGGTCCCTGAGGGCAACTGGGTCCCTGGGGCCCTTGGGTCCATAGCAGCTGTTTCCAGACCTACTGGTCTGGGGATTGCAAGGGACAGTTTGTTGTTTCTCTGGGAGAATTCAACCATACCAGAGTGAGTCTCTAGCACTGGCCACCTCGGGTCTCAAGTAGACTTGGGAACATACATACCCACCCAGAAGCTGCCTCCAGAGTACTTAACCAACAAATGGTAAGGGAGTGGAAAATGATTGCCAAGATCTCTCTGCTATCCCTGGGGCAGGACTTTGCTGCCTTGCATATTCTAAGATCCAGGTTGCACTCGTGGACCCCATACTACCATAAGCAATAGAGATTGTCCTGTTCCAGGAGGGTAGAAGAAAGTGCTTGTGGTCATCCACAGACCAGAGCACAGGTTAGGAGAACAGTCAGAGTCTCTCAAAGGACCTTGAAGGAATTAAGGGCCTGAGTGGGAGGAGTGCCTCAAAAACCCCAAAATTTTGGAAGTGGGGTAAATCAGTCTTAAGCTGAAGAAATGAGCAAACAACAGAAAGAGAAGATTCTGACCATAGAAAATTTCTTTGATCAGAAGGAGGATCAAAATATACATGCAGAAGATGACAAACTCAAAGTGTCTGTATCCAAAGCCTCCTAGAGAAATAAAAAATGGGCTGAGGCAGTAGATGAACTCAAAAAAGACTTTGAACAACAAATAAGGGAGGTAGAAGAAAAATTGGGAAAAGAAATGAGAACAATGCAGGAAAATCATGAAAACCAAGTCATTAATTTGTTGAAGGAGATTAAAAATAAACTTAAGAAAATAACATGTTAAAAACCAGTTTAGGTCATATGGAAAAAGCAATCTAAAAGACAAATTAGAAGAATGCCTTATAAAGCAGAATTGACCAGTTGGAAAAGGAGATTAAAAAAAAACTCTGAAGAAAGTAACTCCTTCAAATGTAGAAGGGAGCTCAAGGAAGTTGATGATTGTGAGAAATCAAGAGACAAGAAAACAAGAAAAAAGAACTAGAAGAAAATGTAAAATATCTCATTGGAAAAACAACTGATCTGAAAAACAGATCCAGAAGAGATAATTTTAAAAAATATTGGGTTACCTGAAAACCATGCACAGATTTTATTTTTCAAGAAAGAATCTAGCAAAATTACCCTGTGATCCTAAAAGCAGAGAGAAAAAGAGAAATTTAGGGAATCTGCCAACCACCTCCTGAAAGAGATCCCCCAAAAAAAGAACTCCCAGGAAGATTATAATGAAATGCCAAAAACCCCAAGTCAAAGAGAAAATAATACAAGCAGCCATAAAGAAACAATTCAACTACCAAGGCTCTGTAGTCAATATTACACAGGATTTAGCAGTGTCTACATTCAGGTCTTGTTGGGCTTGAAATATGATATTCCAGAATGTCAAAGGGTTTATATTAGAATTGAGAATCCACTACCCAGCAAAAGTGAACATCCACATTTGGGGGGAAAATAGACATTCAATGATACAGGGGACTTTTGAACTTTCCTACTGAATCGACCAAAGTTGAACAGAAAGTTTGATTTCCAAATACAGGACTCAGGTGAAGTACAGAGAGGGTGAATGGGAAGGAGAAATTATGAGGTATTTAATGATGCTAAACTGTGTGTAATTCTGCTTGGGAAGAAGATACTGATAACTTATATGAACCTTCTCATTGACAAGAGCAATTAGAAAGCATATTTAGACAGGGCACTTCAGGGAGCTGAATATATTGTTATAATATAGTATAAGGATAGAATCAATGAGTGATAAAGGAAAGTACTGGGAGAAACATAAAAAAGAGGTAGAATTGGCTAAGATATTTCACATAAAATAGTAAAAAAAAAACTTTTGCAATAGAATAGAATGGAGGAAGGTGAGGGGGAATGAGTGAGCCTTCGTTCTCATCAGAAATGACTCAGAGGGGCAGCTAGGTGGCACAGTGGATACATCAACGGCCCTGGAGGCAGGAGTACCTGGGTTCAAATCTGGTCTCAGCTGTGTGGCCTTGGGCTAGCCACTTAACCCCATTTGCCTTGCAAAAAACCTTAAAAAAATGACTCAGAGAGGAAATAACACACATACTCAATAGGGTATAGAACTCTATCTTATCCTAGATGGAAAAATGAGAGGAAAGGGAGGGGAGAAGGGGGGGGCAGGGGGAGGGGAGAGGGTGAGTAGGTAATAGAAGAGAGGGAAGCTCATGGGAGAGAGTGGTTGGATGCAACACACTTCTGAATAGGGCAGGGTAAAAGGAGAGAGAGAGATTAGAATAAATCAGAATGGGAAGGAATAATGGAAGGCTATACAGTTAATAATAGCATGTGGGAAAATAGTGAAGCAATTTCTCTGATGGACTTATGAAAAAGAATGCAATCCATCCCAGATACAGAGCTGATTGTATCTGAACACAGATTGAAGAGCTTTTCTTTTTCTCTCACTTCATTTTTCTTGAGTTTTCTCTTTCTTCTTCAGGGGGAGGTGGGGTTTATGTTTACTTTCACAATAAGGTTGTTGTAATAATGTGAATAGATAAATCAATAAATTTTTTTTAAAGCGTACCCTTTATAACTTAACTATTGACTGAAGTTGTATCCATCAGTTGATCATTTCATAATGTTGCTGTTAATGTTCTCTTTGTTCTACTCACTTAAATCAGTATCAGTTTATGCAAGTATTTCCAGACTTTTCTGAAATTTGGCAGTACGTTTTACAGTAAAACAGAACATCACATTCCTATACCATAATTTATTCAGTCATTTCCTAATTGATAGACCTCCCCTCATTTATTTCCTTATCACTAAGGGAAAAAAAACAAAACAAAAATCCCCAACCTGCCATATTATGCCATATTATATCCACATTTTATACATGTGGATCTTTCTCCCTTTTTATCTCTTTGAGTTATAGACCTAGTAGCTGGATCAAGGGGTATGTAAACCTGTATTGATTTTTGGGCATAGTTCTAAATTGTTCTCCAATATTGTTGGAGAGAGACACACAGAGAGAAAGGATACACCTCTATAGAGGCTGGCCACACAGAATAGGGGCCCAGCTGCCTTGGCCAGGAACACGTGACCTCAGATAAAAAGATAGCTATCATTGCATGGTAAAGGTAGGATGAAGAAAAATGGAGAAGGGGAGAATTTTAAATACATTTCTATAGTGGGTGGCATTTAGGAAGTGGTCTGTCAGCTGCCTTAGTTATTCTCCAATAGGCAAGCTAAGTCCTGGTCCTATCTAAGCTAAAGTACATAACCTCTAAGTACAACATGTGATTTCCTATCATGCCAGTGGAAGTTTGAACCATCCAGGAGATAATATACATTTTATATTTTACAATGGAACAATAGGAGTCAATTTACATCCCAGGATCAGATAACATTTAGTTTTTACAAAATTTAAAGTGCCAAAGATTACGAAATCTTTTTTCCAAATTACAATTCTCCTATGTTCATAATTACCTGTATCAGACCACGCAATTTCCACAGACATACACCAATGTAATCAGCATAATGGCTCAGTAGACTTTTAATTTGATAATTAATATAATACCTCTTCTTTTCCACACTTTCTTTTGGACCCTCCCAAATACTGTACTACCTTAGAGGATGCATGTGTCAACCACACTAACACTGTGTATCTCTCTGGAAAGAACACTGCCAAGGTAGGTTAACTTGTCCACAGGGCTCAAAACTTCACTATTTCCTGTAATCAATGGTACCACTTATGGATGGTATGGTGCTCACTGATGGAGCAGCTGTGTTTTCTTGATGTTAATTACTAGACCAAAATTAGCACAAGCAGCAGATAATCTATCATTTTCAAATTCAGAGACTGCATTAAGTGCAAAGAGAAGATCAAGCACCATCATTGCCTCCATTTTGGTCTTGGCTTGCAGCCTCTTCAAGTTAAACATGGTCATCCTCAATGGGTACATGACTGTACCCTGAAGAGATGATTAAAAAAAACGTAAAAATATCACTTGTACAAAAATATTCATTGCAGCCCTGTTTGTGGTGGCAAAGAATTGGAAATTAAGTGAATGTCCTTCAATTGAGGAATGGCTTAACAAACTGTGGTATATGTATGTTATGGAACACTATTGTTCTATTAGAACACAGGAGGGATGGGAATTCAGGGAAGCCTGGAAAGATTTGCATAAACTGATGCTGAGAGAGATGGGCAAAACCAGAAAAATATTACACACCCTAACAGCAACATGGGGGTGATGATCAACCTTGATGGACTTGCTCATTCTATCAGTGCAACAACCAGGAAAAAATTGGGGCTATCTGCATTGGAGAACACCATCTTATCCAAAGAAAGAATTGTGGTATTTGAACAAATTAGAAAAAAAGTTATCATATTATATCATTTTACTATGTCATTAATTTTCTTCCTTAAAGATATGATTTCTTTCTCCTCACATTCAACTGAGATCAATGTGTAACATGGAAACAATGTAAAGACTAACAGACTGCCTTCTGTGGGGGGTGGGAGCAGGGAAGAAAGAATGGGAAAAATTGTAAAACTCAAAATAAATAAAATCTTTCTTTAAAAAATATGATGGAAAACATCATGCTAAAAAACATGGGAGCAAAGACACATCATTGTTTCACTTCGTTGGTGACTGGCAAATCTTGAGATCATTGCCCACTAACCAGAACCCAGGCAAGCATTCCATCTTGAAACTGACATCAAATAATAATGAACTTACTCAGGCTACCAAATTTTGACATATTATTTTCCATAAACTCTCACAACTGACAGTCTCAAGGGTCAGTAATTAGAATTCTGAGCCTGAGGTCAGGAAAACTTCGATTCAAAACTGGCCCCAGACACTTTCTAGTTGATCTACCCACAAGTCAATTAACCTCAGTTTATCTCTGTTTCCTCAACTGTAAAATGGAGTTAATATTAGTAACTGTCTCCCAGGATTGTTGTTGTGATCAAATGAAATAATTTTAAATCTGTTAGCACATTGCAGTCAATATATATTATTATTATTATAGAAATGTTATTATTTGCCAGTGACACTTTAGAGCAAATTAACTGTACAGTTGCATACCCATGAGTAAAAACCTGCCAAAATAAAGATTCTCTGAATGCTTCAGTGATTTCAAATCTCTTTATACATGATTCTTTCACATTGCTGTTTATGATTACTTTCTTCATAAAGGTTTCCCTGATATGCTCAGATATTAGAATTATCTCCCTCTTTGAATTTTTATAGATCAATCTCTCTTTTAATCTCTTCTTTATCCTTATGTGCCATCTGCATATCTTTCTCTCACTATTTAATGCCCACCTCCTGTTGAGAGCTGCCTGAGTTCAATTACTATTTACATGTGTATATGAATGCATATGTGTGTGTCTATGTATATACCCCTAATACTTAGCATGGTTCCTTTCATATAAAAGTCAATTGAAAAGCAATCATTGAGTTGAATTAAATTGTATAACACAATAATTTGAATACTCCTATTACATAGAAGTTCCTAATTCTTATTTGGTTCATACCTTGTCAGTATTTGAAAAGGAAAAAGTGGGTTCCCTCCAGGCACAGACCCCAAACAATTTCCTATTTGTGTTCAGTTTAAATGATAAATCTAATGTATAGAATTCTCTTTCTATTAAACCTATTTAACCTGCTTTAAATCCTTCATTCATATTCAGTCTTCACTTTCTACTCATTTTCTCTTGAAGAAAGCAGGCACAGAAAGCATATCCTGAAAGAATTTCAGGCAAGGAAATAAAGGTTCTTAAATTAGAGATGGGAGTTAGGGTGACAAATATGGAAATAATTACTTTCATCAATTTTCATATTTCTCTCCCTTTTTGATTTTTAAAATCATATACTAGGAATTTAGGACAATAAGGACCTACTGGGAACTGCCTTTCTAATGGAAAAGACACTTACTTTCTTTAATCTCCCTTCTCTCATTAAATTTAGTTCTTAAAACTAAGTAATTTATTTGTTTAGCCTAGTCTCCTGAAATACATTGCACACCTCCCAAACAGAAATGCTAGGGAAAGAAATGTTTTCATTTTGCATATCTGTTTATCAGAGACTTTAACTGTATTACAAGACCTTTCAAATCTCAAACAGAGTGAAACAGATAAAATATGGGTACTTAGGTTCATTAGCATTTAATGAATAACAAATTAGTTTGCCTGTGCTAGTAATCTGAACTTGTCTTCCTCCTGAGTTTTTCATTTATATTATCTTCTTTTATGCAAATTAAGAAACTACACAAACACAATTAGATGTGGCAGCTATCTCTGTAACAAGGAAGAGAGAAGGGTCTTTACAAAATATATTACATATCTTTCTCTTTTCACACTCTAAGGATCAAATATATCAGTTCAGGCAGTCTTTAGTCTTCCTTAGTTTTCAACTCATGTAAGTTAGAGAGGAAGCTTATAGAAAGTAAAAAGTTTCTATGAATTAAGTGTTTTTCTCTTGTTGCCATTTTTTCCTTATGTATAATTCAGTTTTGTGACAAGTGCATTATAGAATCGGTCTTAAATGCAGGGTCTCACTTAAGTAGAATAAACAACTTATTCAAAGCCTGGTCCAGTGAACAGATTTTACATTGTTTTGAGACATTACTTGGCATTTTACATATAATGACACCTGCTGACTTTTTTGATGGAAAATAAATTCTAGTCCTGGTATCTTTGGGAACACTCAGTATAATAATTAATGGAGGGAGTGAAGAACAGTAGTGTTAAAGTCATAAGGAATCTTGTAAATCATTTGGTCCAAACTACTCTTTTTCTAGAGAAGGAAACAGGTGCAGAAACCTGATTTGACTTGCCTAAATCACATGAGAAGAAAATGGAAGAGAACCCATTCCTACCAATTTCAAATTCATTGCATTTTCCCAAAGATCCACAATGCATCTCACCTTTAAGTATTCTACCATCTGCTCAAATTAGACTTCTGTGCCTGGATCTGAAGTCAAAGAACCTAGATTCATATCACCTGATACAAATAGGTGATTTAGCAGATAAAATGTGGAGCCTGGATTCAGGAAGATCTGAGTTCATCTCCAATTTCATACACTAATTTTGTGAGCATAAACAAGTCACTTAACTTCTGAATGACTCTATTTCTTTATCTGACTCCAGGGTCAATGCTCTATCCACCCAGTCACCCAGCAGCCCCCAGAGCATAAACTTTTACCTTTCTTCTTATAAACCAGTACTTAGTTCATTGGCTGGCATATTGTTGTTTTTAGTCAATTCTTCAGTTGTGCCTGATTCTTTGTGACCCTGTATGGGATTTTCTTGGTAAAGATACCACAGTAGTTTGTCATTTCCATCTCTAGTGTATTAAGCAAACTGAGGTTAAATGACGTTTCCAGGGTTCCAAGCCAATGACTATCTGAGACCAGATTACTCTCTCCACTAATTCATCTTGCTGCCTACAAGGCAAACAGAAGTTAAGTGATTTGCCCAGGGATACACACTTAGTACTTGAGACCACATTTGTACTGAGGTGCTATTTAAAAACTTCCTGATCATGTATTTCGATCATTGATCAACTGTGGAACTATATTTTTTATAAATTTGGCTCAGCTCTCTATAGTTTTATAGAAATAAGGTCTTTATCAGAAAAAAAAGTGCAGCAAAAATTTTCCCAATTTCCTACTTTAATTCTACATTTGATTACATAGGATATGTTTGTACAAAACATAACATATTAAGATTTAATGTAATCACATTCTAGAATGTTCTCTATCTCTTCTCTATAGATTTAACTGGTAAAATATCTCATGTTCCCTTAATTTTTGATGTTATTACTGTATATACATAAATGATGTTCCTATTTAGGCCATAACTTGTTATTCAGCAACTTCATTACTCTATCACCTAAATTGATACTGCTTGGAAATATTGAATTTCCTTACATGTGGTTCCATGAGCCAATGAGATAGAAAGAGATAGAGATCCTTCCAGATAAAAACCAAATAAAAAAATGTCAGATTATCATTTCACATTCATACCCCATCAAATCCTCTGAATAAAAGCATAAATGTTAATAAGATATGCATTTCCTCAGGGCAGAAATTTCCTTTTCCTTTTGTATTGCCACCCAACTTTTCAGATGATTGAATATGTATTTTGGGTCTGAAAACATTTTAGAGCAAATACATACATACAAACAAATAAATCTTCAGTAAAGTTTTTTGTCATTTTGGAATCTTGAGAAGATTCTAGACATTGATGAGTTAACAATGAACTTGTGTGTCAGTATGTGTGTGTGTGTGTTTGTGAGTCTGTGTGTCTGTGGGTGGGTGTGGGTGTATTTCCCATTTTTCCAAATTTGACCATTGTCTGTGAACAAAAGGAAAAATGATTCAAGAATATTTGTAGGGGGGCAAAGGCAAGATGGTGGCAGGAGAAGAGCCTCTCTTTGGTGCTCTCTCCAAAATATTTCAAATACCTTAAAATTATGACTCTAACTAAATTTTCGAGAAACAGAACCTACAGAAAGACCCAGTGAGATAATTCTCCAGCCTGGTAACCTGGAAAATAATGGGTAAAATAATGGAAAAGCTCTGTTCCACAAGATTAGAGGGGCAGCCGAGATTAGAGGGGCAGCCCCACCACAGCTAAGGAACCTCAACTCGCAGGAACAGCCCAGGGGCACGCAGAGTGCCAACTTCCTGAAGCAGAAGCAGTTTCCTGACCTGCACCCAAGGGAGCAACAAGCACAACTTGGAAGATCATCAGGGAGACCTCTGCCAGAGAGAGCATGAAACCTAGGCCTTCAGCACAGCTGTGGCATTATGCAAAGTCTAGGCTCTCAACGTGGTCATGGCACTCAGTGTAGCTGCAGCAGCCCCGATCCAGGAAATTAAAGCAGTTATGTGGAGTCACCCAGCAAGAGCCTCTAGGTGACTGTGCCCTGAGTGCTCAGACCACCAAAGGTAAGGGAGTAGAGAGAGACTTCTGAGGTCTGTCCTCTGTCCCTGGAACAGGAGTCTGGGGCTCTGACCACATTCAGATCCTGATCTCAGTCTAGGCCCCCCATAGAACAGGGACCCTCCCCACCTCAGTCCCATGGCAGAGGGGTACACCTGTGGTCATTCACAGACCAGAAGAGCAGTGAGAGCCTTACACAATGCAGTCTTTGTGGGGGTGTCCCATTAAAACTAAAAAACTCAGGAAGCACCCCAAAACCAGTCACAGCCTGGGGAAATGAGTAAACAGAGAAAATGGATCACTGACAATTACGGAGGATCAAAATACTCAATCTGAAGACGAGAAAGTCCCAGCTTTTGCATCTAAAGACTCCAAGAAATATAGAAGTTGGGCTCAGGCTGTTTTTAAAATCAAGTAAGGGAAATATAAGAAAAATTGGGAAAAGAAATGAGAGAGATGTAAGAAAAACATGAAAACAAAGTCAGTAGCTTAGTTAAGGAGATCCAAAAAAAAGCTGAAGAAACTAACATGCTAAAAACCAGCTAAGATCAAATGGATAAAACAGTTCAAAAGTTATTGAGGAAGGGGCGGCTAGGTGGAGCAGTGCATAGAGCACTGGCCCTGGAGTCAGTTCAAATTGGGCCTCAGACACTTAATAATTACCTAGCTTTGTGGCCTTGGGCAAGCCACTTAAGCCCATTGCCTTGCAAAAAAAAAAAAAAAAAACCCTAAAAAACAATAAAAAAGTTATCAAGGAGAAAAATACTTTAAAAAGCAGAATTGGTTAGATGGAAAAGGAGATAAGAAAGCTCTCTGAGGAAAACAAATCTTTCAGATGTAAAATGGAGCTAAAGGAAGCAGATAACTTTATGAGAAATCAAGATACAATAGTTCAACAACAAAAGAATAAAAAAAATAGAAGAAAATGTGAAAAATCTCATTGTAAAAACAACTGATCTGGAAAATAGATTCAGGAAAGATAATTTAAATATTATTGGGATACCTGAAAGTCATGATCAGGAAAATAATTTAAAGAATTCCTATAGGAAAATTGCCTTGATATCCTAGAAGCAGAGGCTTAAATAGAAATTGAGAGAATCCACCAATCTTCCCCAGAAAGAGATCCAAAATAAAAAAAACACCCCCCAGAAGATTATACCCAAGTTCCAGAGTTCCTAAGTCAAAGAGAAAATTCACATATTGTGGAGATGCAGTCAAGGTCAAATAGGACTTTTTTAATTTTTTTTAATTTTTTTTTAGATTTTTGCAAGGCAAATGGGGTTAAGTGGCTTGCCCAAGGCTACACAGCTAGGTAATTATTAAGTGTCTGAGACCAGATTTGAACCCAGGTACTCCTGACTCCAGGGCCAGTGCTCTATCCACTGTGCCACGTAGCTGCCCTAAACTGCATATATTCCTGCATGGAAAAATTATATTGGTAATACTCATATGAACCTTCTCATTTAATAGAGCAGGTAGAAGGAGATTTTATAGATGAAGCACAGGAGAGAGAGAGAGAGAGAGAGAGAGAGAGAGAGAGAGAGAGAGAGAGAGAGAGAGAGAGAGATGAATTTGAAGATATAATATATTGCAAAAATGATGTCAATGGCTAAATGGGAAATGTCCTGGGATTAAGAGAAAGGAGAGGTTAACTAGGCTAAGATATTTCATATAAAAGATATTTTTTTTGCAATGAGCTTTTTCAATGGTATGAAAGTGGGGAAGGCAAGGGGATTGAGGGAACCTTCACTCTCATCAGAAATGGCTCAGTGAGGAAACAGCAAACACATTCAATAGGACACACTCAGTCGGTGACATCTAGAGAAAAAAGGAGAGAAGGGGGACAGGGCAAAGGGGGAGATGTGGCTGATAGAGAAGAGGGTAGATCATATGAGAGAATAGTCAGATATAACACATTTTCTTTTTACTTTTTGCAAGGTGCTGGGATTGGGTGCCCTATATGGGACCACTGGGCCAGGTTGTTGCTAGGTCTCTGGGGTCGTATGTCGGCTTGGGGCATCTTAGCCCCAGGGCTATGCTCTGTCCCCTACACCACTCAGCTAACCTACAGCACATGTTTGAAGAGGGACAGAGTGAAAGGGGAGAGAAAATATGGTAGATGGTAGTGAGCCGGAATGAATGGAGGGAATTACAATCAGCACCATCAATGGTGGAAAAATATAGAAGTAAATTCTGTGATGGATTTATGATAAAGAATGTGATCTACCCGAGACAGAGCTGATGCTATCAGAAAATAAACTGAAGCACATTTTTTCTCTTTCTTTTAATTTATTTATTCCTCATGAGCTTTTATATTTTGGTGGGAGAGAGGATATTATGTTTACTCTTAAACAAGAATATTTTAGTGATGTGCAAATAAAAAAAGAAAAAATCCTATTAATAACCTTTTTATCCATAAAGGTGCTACACACAAACACACACACACACACACACACACACACACACACACACACACGAAGAAATGCAGATGAAATCAGTCTTTTTGAAGGCATAAGTAGATATTTAGAATATATGTGTGTTTCTTCTATGTTTGGTAATGTAATAAGAAGAAGCATACCAACTACAATGGTTAACCAAGACTTTGCTAGCATGTAAGAACTTTAAAGTCATTGTTAATGACTTTATTTTATTAGAATTATAATTATAAATTTAAAAATTAAAAATTAGAATTAGAATTTGCATTTCTTCTTTAACTATTGTCAGATTTGTACTACAAAATGGTTCTAAGACAACCAGCATGAAAGGTATCACTGAAGTCAACTCTGTAATTAAAAATCAGTGGGAAGGGGAGAAAGGTCAGTCAGAGGAAGACCTCAGATAACAGAAGGTATAACCTTATGGATTGTGGAACTTTAGGACATCATGTAGGAATGTGAAACAAGACTTTTGGATATAGACAACTATTAGTGGAGTCACCAGGGAACCAGGGCAGTGGTATCCCAGGAATTTCAAGGTAGTTTTTGGGTAAATATTAGGTTCCTATCTAAAGTAATTACTATTATGGAGTAGTTATTAAACTGTTTTCTTTTCCTTCTGTATAATGGAATAAAAATGTTATGAAGTCTTTCTAAATTTCAGTAAGCTGGAATAGGACACTAATCTGTAGTTTCTATTTATTTAGTATCTGGGTAGTAAATACATTTCTGTTGAAAACTGAGAAATAGTTCAGTGTAAAATAATATGTTAATTTTTTTAGATCAATAAACTTTAAATATTTAAAGGAACTGCCATTTTTCAATTTTTGCTATACAAGCCAGAATTACCCATGAGAATACCCATGATGATGATGTACATGGATGTATTTTATATCCTAATAGTTTGCAAAAGTTTTTCATTATTTCAAGTATTTTAGTTTATTTTCTGGTTTTCCTCAAGTATAACATAATATCATTTGAAAAGAGTGATAGTTGTAAATCCTCATTGCCTATTATAATTCCTTCAATTGCTTTTTATTCTTTTTATTGCTAAAACTAGTATTTATAATACAACACTGAATAATATTGATGACAATGGGTATCCTGGTTTCAATCCTGATCTCATTGGGAATGCTTTTAACTTATTCCCAGTACATATAGTGCTTGCTAATGGTTTTAGATAGATACCACTTATCATTTTTGAATTGATATTTCATTTTTCCAAATACATGTTTTGAAAGTTTTCCTATATTCATCCATAAGCTAAGTATGCTTTTAAGTTAGAAAATTTCCTTCCACCCTCCCTTCCACCCCTCTTCCCTCAGCAATGAAGACTCAGATTAATATTGTACATAGCACATTTGTATAAATCATGTTTACAGATAGTCATTTTTGGTAAGGAATTGTGAATAAAGGAAAGAACTATATGAGATATTTTTAAAAAGTGAATGAAGTGTTCATCAGATTTATGAAAGTTTTTTTCTTCCTCTAGATGGGACTGCTTATCATTTTAAAGTAAATTCTATTTATTACTATACTCTCCAGTGTTTTTAATAATAATGAGTATTGTATTTTGTCCAAAAATGTTTTCAGCAACTATTGAACTAATCATGATTTCTTTTAGTTCTGTTATTTATATGTTCAATTATGCTAATTGTTTTTCTAATATTGAACCATCCTGCATACCTTAGACAGATGATAGATAAATTTATATATATATATATATAATATATATATATATATATGTATATACTATATAGATTTAGAAAGGTAGAAAGATAGATATAGATATTCATATATATCTTACTGTACAATGGTATATGATCCTAGAAATAATTTATTGCTTTCTTTTGTTAAAATTTTATTTAATGTTTTTAATCAGTATTCATTAGGGAGATTGGTCTATAATTTTTTTAGTCTGCTTTGGCTCTTCTTGGTTTAAAGGAATTTGTTGGAAGTCAGATTACTTTAAAATAGTTTATATGGAATTGGAATTAACTGTTCCTTACATTTTGGTAGAATTCACATGTGAGTCTATCTAGTCTTGCAGAATTTTTTCTTACCAAATTTATTTAAGTAATTTATTTCTTCTTCTGTTAATCTTTGCAGCTTATATTTTAGTTAATATTCTTCCAATTCATTTAGTTTGTCAGATATGTTGGCATACAAATGACTAAAATGACACTGAAAAATTATTTCACACCAATTGCTGGTGAGTTCACCCTTTTCATTTTGAATCCTGGTAATTAATTTGGTTTTCTTGTTTCTTTGTTTTTCATCAGATTAACCAAAGTTTTTAACTATTTTATTTTGGGTGTTTTTTTTCATAAAACCAATACTTAACTTTAATTATTACTTCAATAGCTTTTTGACTCAATTTTTTAAAATTTCTCCTTTGATTTTCAGAATTTCTATGTTGATATTTAATTGGAGATTTTTAATTTATTCTTTTTCTAGCTTTCTTTAGAGGTATACTTAATTCATTTATCTCCTGTTTCTCTGATTTATCCATAGAAGCATTTAAAAATAAAAACTTCACCTAATCTTTGTTCTGAATGCATCCCACAAGGTTTTGCATATCTCCTCATTTTCAATTTTTTTTAGGTTAAATTTGTTGATTATTTCTATAATTTATAATTTGATCCATTCAGTCTTTATAATTTGGATATTTTGTTTACAATTAATTCTATTTCATATTTCCAGGTACTACTTTTTTTGCAATTTTAATTGCATCATGATCTGAAAAGATATATTCAATATTTCTACCTTTCTTCCCTTGATTGTGATTATACTCTAGTATATGATCGATTTCTGTGTAGGTATCATGTGCATCAGAGAGAGAATTGTATATTCCTTTATATCCTCTTTGAATTTTTCCAGAGATCCATCATTTCTAACTTTTATAAAATTTTATTCATCTTCTTATATTACTTATTGTTTATTTTTAGTAAGGTTTATTTATTTCTGAGAGAAGAAGTTTGAGGTTCCCTACTACTATAGTTTTGCTGTCTCTGTCTTCTAGTAACACAATTAGCTTCCCCTCTAATAATTTGAATTGTTTGGCCCTTGGTATAAATATGTTTAATATAGATATTACTTCATTGATTGTGGTGCATGTGAAGAAGATGTAGCTTCCTTCTTTTTCTCTTTTATTGAGATCTAGTTTGCTTTTCTTTGTCTGAGATCAGGATTACTACCCCTGCTTTTTTTTCTAAGTATGCTCCCACCATCTTTCCCTATTGCACTACAACCTTCCTAAACTAGGATATCTGGTAAAGGAATGTTACTCTACTGGAACATACTGAAGGTTCATCTTAAGAACTTTTGAATTGATTGTAAGGCAGAATAGGCACTGACACTGACTCAGCATTATTGGTCTACTTGAAAGCCTAGATCCATAAAAGAGGCTGGAAACTATCTTTCATAAAATTATCATGGAAAGCTGCCCTAGTCAAGTAGACAAAATGGTCCTTAAAAGAATATATAGAATAGTGTGAGAAACACCAGAAAAAAATCTCAAGGCCTGTCATAACCAAATTCCAGAATTCTAAACTAAAAAAGAAAATACCACAGGCAGCCAAAAATATTAATTTAAATACAAAAGAAATACAATCAGAATTACACATGAGCTACCAGCTTCAACATTAAAGGATCAGAGAACTTGGGATATTATATAGCAGAGTAAAAGAACTTGGATCACAACCAAGAATTACCTACCCTGCAAAATCAGCATATTCCATCAGGGGAAAAGACCAATGATTGAGCTGTCTTTCTCTAATTCTAATTTTTAGATTTCTATTTTTTAAATTAGTTTTTGTGCTTCCTTTTCTATTTCATTAATTTTACTTTTAAATGGGTTGTTTTCCTGTTCTAGTAGCTTAATTTTACAACTTGATGAGTTGTATTCCTTTTACAGTTGGCTGATTTTATTTTTTTTTCTAGTTGGTTATTTTTATTTTAAAAGGAGATCATTTTCTTTGGTTAATTTTTCAAAAATTCCTCTCATTTCTTTGCTCCAATTTTCTTCTTCCTCTCTGCTTTGTTTTTTTAAATCTTTTCTAAGCTCTTCAATGAGATTTTAGATTTTGAGTCTAATTCATAAGTTCTTTTAACACTTTCCACATAGGTTATTTTTCACTACTTCCTTCTTCTAAGATGGTATTTCATCTCTATCTGGATAGTATCTTTCTATAAATAGTGCTGTTTTTGTTTCTTTGATCATTTTGATAGTTGAGCTATGTTTCTGGGATATACAGAGTATAGTCCCTATCTTTTTGTACTGGAATTACACTGTGATCCCTGGCTTATCACTTGTCAATATATTGTCTGTGCAGTCTAGGTTTTGCCTATGCAGAGGTTTGTTTCCTCTATTTTTTCCAGGCTCTGGCTGTGAAGTGGTTTGTTCCACACCCAGTCCTGTCTATTGCCCCACTGTTTCTAGGGCTTAGACTTTATCTAGAGTTGAGACCCTCTCTGCTTTTCTGCTATATAACTGTGTCAGGACTTGGGTTGTGGTCTAGCTACAAAGAACCTGGACTACTTCCCAACTTCTGGGACATGTGCTAAATGATAAATAAAAACCTCCTTTTGGATTCCCCACTCTCCTAGGCTCTATTTGCCCTTTTCCCCCCAAAAGACAGGCCTGATGATAGGGTTGAGAACTCATTTTGTACTTGTTTTTTGGTGGTATCTATAGACTGTGTAGAGGCTTCATTTAACTTTGTGTAGGGAAAAAAAATCCAAGACCATGCTAACTTCACACCACCATCTTGGCTCTATCCCAGAAGTCCACAAAATTTCTTCTTTTTTTACTACATGCATTATTTTCTCAATAGATAATAATTCTGAAATTGGACTACAATAATCCCTGGAGTTTTTATTCTGGGATCTCTTTCTGGAGGTGATCAGTGGATTCTTTCAATTAATAGTTTGTCTTCATTTTCTCAGATTATAGTAGTTTTTTTCATATTAATTTCCTCTAAGATATTTACTAGGGTCTCCCTTTGATCAAGGTTTTCAGATAGACTAATAATTAATGAATTATCTTTCCAGGATTATATTCAATGTTGTTCATTTTTCTTAGGGATATTTTATGTTTTCTTCTTCTTTTTCATCCTTTTGTTTGATGAATTATTGGTGTCTCAGAGAGACTTTAATTTCTATTTGTTCAATTCTAATTTTTAGGGTTTAATTTTCTTCACTTATATTTCATATTTCATTTTTCAGTCGGTTGATTAAGAAAGAGCTGAGAAGGAGACAGCCAAGATAGTGGAGTGGAGGTAGGAACTCCCACAAGTTCCCTCCCAAACCACTCCAGATACCATTAAATAATGACTTTAATGAAATTCTAGAGTAACAGAATCCCCAAAGATTGAGAGAAACAATTTTCTGCTCCAAGACAACTTGGAAGATCTGAGAGAAAGATCTGTTATACTTGGGTTAGAAAGGGCCCTGTAGCACCAGAGTGAACTGGTTCCAGTTATCCAGGAACAGATTGTGGGGAGCCTGAGTCCCTGGATGGTAGCTGGGTCTGTGGAAGTGGTGGCACTTTCCAGAGCACTCGGCCCACTTATTACCAAGGATAATTGGGAGATTCAATAGGGAAACTCTGACACCAGAGTGAGAGTCACTCAGCAGGGAGTCACCAAGCAGTTGTTTCCAGAATGCTCAGTCCACAGAGGGTAAGAGGGTTGGGGGAGAATTCTGAGGCAGAATTCTGTTGTTTTGTCCATATTCAGATACAGCTTTCAATCTGGTGTTCCAGTCTCAGGAAAAGGAACTTTACTGTCATAATAGAGCAAGGAATCTCCTCATGATTCCAGGGCAGAAAGGAGTGATTGTAATTATTCACAGACCAGAGCACAGGTCAAGAGAGTAGTCAAAGTCTCTCAGAAGACCTTGGAGAAATTGAGTTTCCCTGAAAACAGTTGTAAAAACACTCAAAAGCTTGGTAAAGTATGCCTTCCAACCTGGAAACAGAACTTTAGAAAAGAGTTGAAATCAAGACATAGTCTAGAGAAATGAGCAAACAGAAGAAAAAATGATCTGATCATAGACAATTATTTTGGTCCTATAGAGGATCAAAAATCACACTCAAAAGATAAAAAAGTCAAAGTTTCAAGATATGGAAGAGCTCAAAACATATTTTGAAAATCAAGAAAGTGAGGTAGAGGAATAATTGGGAAGAAAAATGAGAGTGATGCATTAAAATCATGAAAATAAAGTCAGCAGCTTAATGAAGTAATTACACTAAAATATTGAAGAAAATATCTTAAAATCAATTTGGGTCAAATGTAAAATGCAATCAAAAAAGCTAATGAGAAGAATGTCTTAAAAAAACAAAATTTGTCAGATGGAAAAGGAGATGCAAAAATTCTCTGAAAACATTAAGCAAAACAAAACCAAAATCATGAAAAACTCAAAGAAAATTTAAATCTCTTATTGGAAAAACAACTGACCTAGAAAGCATATATAGAAGATATTATTTTAAAATTACTGGACTACCTGAAATTCATGACCAAAAAAAAATTATGTAGATTTCATTTTTGAAATTTTTGAAGATATAATCCAGGAAAAAATGACTGATATATACTAGAAACAGTGAGTAAAATAGAAATTAAAAGAATCCATTGGATACCTCCTGAAAAATATCCCAAAATGAAACCTGCCAGGAATGTAGTCAAATTTCAGAACTCCCTAATCAAGGAGAAAATACTACTAGAAGCCAGAAAGAAACAATTAAAATATTATAGGGACACAGTTAGAATCACACAAGATTTTGCAGATTTTATATTAAGGGTTTGTAGGGTTTGGGATTACAACCAAGAATCAACCATCAGGCAAAACTGAACATATTCTTTCAGGGAAAAAAGATGCATATTAAATGAAATAAGAGACTTTTAAACTTTCCTGATGTAATGACCAGAGATAAACAGTAAGTTAGATCTTCAAGTACAGGACTCAGATGAAACATAGACTGTGGACAGGAAGGGCAAATAAAATGAGGGACATAATGATGTGGAACTGTTTTTATTCCAGCATGGGGAGATACTGATAATTCATATGAACTATCTCAGTTATTAGGGCAGTTAGAAAGAGTATACATAGACAAGGCCCCAGCAGATGTTGAATTTGAATGTATACTATATTAAAAAGTGGACTGAATGGATGAGAAACAAATGTACTAGGGAAAAGGGAATAGAGAGATACAATGGGGGTAAGTTATTTAACATAAAAGAGGTAAGAAAAGGATTTCAATGGAGTGGAAGAGCAGGAAGATGAGGGGCCATAAGTGAGCATTTACTGTCTTCAGAAATGACTCAGAGACAAAATAACACATATACTCATTTGGTTATAGAAATCTATCTTACCCTAGGGGAAATAGGAGAGAAAGGATTAGGAATAAGAGATCAGGGTAAGAAAGGGGATGTAGGCAATAGAAGAGAGGAAAGATCATGGGAGAGGGTAGTCAAGGAGAGAATAAAATAAATGGATTGAAGGTGAATAGAACAGAAAGAAATGCAGCTAGCAAATATGGGAAAATATTGAAGTAATTTCTCTGATGGACTTATGGTAAAGAACACTATACACCCAAAGAAAGAGTTGATGATATCTGAATAAAGACTGAAGCCCACTCTTTTTTCTACTTTATTTTTCTTGAGTTTTCTGTTTCTGTGGGGGGGGGTGATTTAAGTTTACTTTTCAAATATGAATATTGTAATAACAAAAAAAAAAAAAACAACTGTTAACACATATAAGCCATTCCAGTAGACCTTCTTGGCAGTTGAGCTAATTCAGTCTGAGGATAACTAGCAGGTCTCAAACCATGGATGATTAGGGGCGTTGACTATTCTAATCATGTGAAGACATCCCCCAGTGGTATCAGAAATTTCAATGCAATTTCAATGGCCATAAAGTAGATTGATTGAAGATATCATGGAGTTCTTAGAGCTTGGTCAGACATCTTAGGTACCAAGATCATTAACTGCAACCTGGATGATCCCTAGTCATCCTTATTTTTGTCCTGCCATTGGACTTCAGCAACTAGAAAAGAGAGTGAGGCAACTCTGGTTCACTTAAATCCATCTCATGCACAAGTCAAGATATCATATCTTAAAATGTCATTGCTTCTCTTCAAAAACAAATGGCAAGCAACAATAAAAACAGAATGATCAGATAAAAAAAGAGTTGAAAATACAATTCTACTTCACTGTCCTCCTTAATTATGAATATATAACCATAGGTATTATGATAACATTTTCTATTTTCATGTTAACAGACTTTTCCATTTTAAAAAGAAAATTATTTTGAAATTAAACATCAAATAAAATGTCTTTTTCTATATACACATTATACTATTTTACATAGCTTGCTTTTCTTTTCAAATAGATACATTCAGCTTAAAATTTTCAAAGCTATCCTATTTAATTTCTTTCTTGTTTCTTTTTTATTTTCATGGCTATATTAACCAAATGTATCTTAATGATTTCTTTGCTACCCTTTCTTTATCATCCCATTCCAACTCACCTCAAGGAAAATGGGGTTAAGTGGCTTCCCCAAGGCCACACAGCTAGGTAATTATTAAGTGTCTGAGACCAGATTTGAACTCAGGTTCTCCTGACTCCAGGGCCAGTGCTCTATCCACTGTACCACCTAGCCTCCCCAATTTAAAAAAGAAAAATAAGAAAAATAAACTTTGAAACTCAGATGCATGGGGAAATTTTATCAAGAGGAACAAGAATAATTGAGAGAGAAATGTGTTCAGCAGTAATTTAATAATTTTGGACATGTTAGAAATCTTGTCTTAAAGCTAATGAATGTATTATCTTATAAAAGAATACCTTTAGAAAATTCAATTTTTAAAGTAGAAACATATATATATATATATATATATATATATATATACATATATATATATACACACACATGAAAATACTTACATCCATACATACTTACATTGATAAAGACATTTTTTCAGACTGGTTCAACCATTCAGTGACATTCTATGACAACTTAGAAAAGACAAAAAAGACAATTAAGGCCTATCATCGTAGAAGGAAGAGTAGATAAAGAATAAATATTTAAAGTAAAAAGGGAGATTTCTGGAAAGGTACTCATCATGCAGGTGAAACTGATTGTTATCAAGAGGAGAAGACATTCATTTTCAAATGCATTTGCCAAATAATTTTAAATTTGTGGAGGAAGTATTTTTACATAAAAGTGCAGGTTTGATTTTGAGGTAACAATTTGTATAAAAATGCTGTTTCATTGTTTGTTCAAGGACAAAAATTTGGTTTTGCAATAAACTGAGATGGGACTATATGCTTTTTTTTGACTATATGCTTTATATAGTTTTCTACATTTTATTTCTCCTGACTTTTGATTATTATGAGAAGAAGTAGTTGGGGGTTGTCTATATTGTTGGTCCAAAAAGATGTCAAGTTCTTCTTTTTCCCTCATATTTCCATTGCCAAGCAAAACAAATTCTCATGTTTGCTGTATGAAAATATATATGTCTTGTTTATCTTGTATTCTGCCCCCTTGAATTTCTTTCTTCTGAAGATTTATCTTTGTTTTGGATCAGACTTATAAAAGGGTACCAAAGAAAGGCAATTGAGATTCCAGAGCAAAGGCAACTTGGGAGTTTCTCCCTTTCAGAGTTGTAACTAGATTTTCCAGGGATCTCTCTACACCATGACAAAAATTAAAAAAGCAAATTTCTATAGTTCTCCCCATTCTTAAACTCCTGAAATCTGAGCTTATATCTTCATTTCATTTACCTCTGAACTGAATTTGTTGGAATTAGACTGAAATAGAGATCTTGGAGCTATGGTTGGGGGAAGAGTGGTTCCAAGGACAAAAGTGTTCCCTTTTTATCTCAAGGAAGGGGAGAATGTATAGGGATCAATTCTTACTGATCTTTTTTTCCAAAACCTGTTCTCTGTATTCATGCAATACAAAGATACTGTAACACTTAGCCATAGGAACTTATAACTACTTAAAATGTCATAAGAAAATCTTGCAGCCCTCACAACCGGGGGAAGGGAAGTCACGTGATTTCTCTAGGTCTGCAAAAAAGCCCGTAATGGTCTCTGAGTAATTAAGAGACTTGCTGTCAGCTAACTGTACTAGCTCACACAAGCCCTCCTTTTTTCTCCCCTTAACCTCTTCTAGACTTCTAGATAATATCACTGTGTAATGGGTTTCTCTGTTAACCACAGTGCAAGTTTTTGTCTTTGACAAATTGTTCTTGTCTCAGAAAATTTCTGCTTCCTTTTCAGGACAGATCTTTTCACACCTCTTAATCACCAGAACATTTTAAAATATTTACAGAGTTTTTAAATGAGGTTATATGGTAAGTTATTCAATATTACATATCTGTTTTGCTTTATTTTTAATGCTTTTCAGAATCTCATATCTATTATTTCATAGCATTTTTACATCAACCCAATTGTGAGATACAGAACAGACACCGAATCAACATCATTTAAAAGATAAGCAAACTAATAAAATGCTATTAGTTGCTAGTGCAGATTGACTCCATCAGCCTCAAATATGGTAGTTGGTAAGTACACTGACACATTTCAATCAGTTTTTTCCTTTCAAATGATTTTATATATATATATATATATATATATATATATGTATATATATGTATATATACATATATATATATATATATATATATATATTAATGAATTGTTGTTATTGTTGGTTGTCTTTGTATCATAGCTCTTTATTGTTTGAAGTCATACAAAACACATTGCTCTGAACATTTTAATTTAATAAATTCACTCTTCAAAAGTAATTTTCCCTCATCTTTCAGAAAAAAAACAAGTCAAGAATTAGAACCTGGAAATTTACTTTTTCACCAATAAGGATATGGAGGTGACTGCTGACCCTATCTAAAGTTTAGAAATTGTCATTAGGTGAATTATAATACCTAAAACATGTATTGATGTTTCCTAGAATCAGGAGAGATTAATGAATTTCTTTTACTATAAATGAAATTGATTTTTAAATAGACATTAGAAAAATATTATTCCAGCAAGAAGGGGGTATTCTTTAGATGGAGGGCATTTGAAAGTCTTTTCCCTGTTTGTCCAGCATTTGTCATTTGAATAGTATACCTAAGCTGTCATAAATTTTAACAATGTCTACACTACAACTCTAGAATCTCCACCTCCTTTATGGTCTCTAATATACATTCAAGGAAAATAAGCATTTTTCCAAATATGTCTCATATCTGTCTTTTTTTCCTTTTAAACTCTTTTATATCATTCGCACAGTTCAAATCCTTATTGTTCAATTTATTTTTAAAGAAAACTTGGATGACTTTTGTTAATACATCTTTCATTTTTTGAAAAAGAAACTTATCTCAAGACAAACCCTTCCTTGAAATTAAGGAAAATAATTAAATAAAAGCTTCTGATGGAGTGCTTGTATCTGTTAAAGTATGGGACATTTTTTCTTTACCTATTTGTTGTAATGAGGAGAATAGGTTTCATTTACTGTTTTTTGGAAGTAAAATCACATTTTTATTTGTTCCCAAATTTTATTATATTATCATTGCTATGTGCAGCTTATTCTTTTCTTTCTTTCATCATCATACAATCATAGACACAAGGAGGAGAGAAATCTTAAAGTACATTTGATTATATTTTGTTTTCTTTAAATATTGGGAAAATGGAGTCTCATATAAGTGGGGACTTGCCTAAAGTGAAAAAAATAAGTTTACATCAGAAGCAGAATTTTGACCCAGTTCTTCTAATTCTGACTTCTTCATATTAAAGAAACTTTTTTGTAGTTCACTGAACTGCTTATATTCATAATTTACTTACATAGATATTCAATTTTAATTAATTTACCAAATTATGGATATTCATTTTGTTTTCAGCACTTTGATAACACTGCTACTATAAGAAATTTAGTCTATATTTAATTTCTATTTAATCTTTGACATTCTTCTGGTTATATATACAGAAGGGGGTCACAGCAAAGGATTACAGAAAATTTAGTTGAAATTACTTAGAACAGGTGGACCAGATAAATATACAAGAAGCTTCTCTTCCTCACAGTAGTCATAATATTGATATGTCTACTCCAACTCTTGGCACAGGGTAATCATTAAATAAATGTATGTTTAATAGTCTCCAAAATCCTCTAAAATATTCTAAGGTATAACTTAAAAAATAATTTGAATAACAAACACAACAACAATAATGTGAATTGACTTTTATGAAAATAAAATTTATCAAAATATGTTACTAACAATATAATTAGTCAATCACTTTTCAAGAAGTATTGGAATTTGATATTTTTTTCTATAATAGTTATATCAGAACAGTAAATTTCAGACAAATAACATTCATGAATGATGATCATATTGGCCTTGCTTAGTCTGATAAACCAGAAAATTCTCTATTTACCTATAACCTAAAGATGAAATTTCCATAAACAAATTAATTCCAAAGGAAGATATTAAAGATGCTTTCAGAAAAAGAACAAATGCATTGTATTTGTCTTTAGAAAAATAGTTTACTGTTGTTCATATTTAGAAAGGCAAAATAAATGAAAATTGCCTCTGTTTTTTTCTTTTTCTTTTCATTTATAGCACAGATAATTTTCTTTTGAGAGACATATGAAATGATACTTTGCAAAAATTTCTAAATATAACTTTAACTTTTTTGTTAAATGATCATCTGTAAATGATCATTGTAAATGTCAATTTGTAAATATGATCATCTTTCTGTATTTGGAGATGAATATGACACTCTTGCATGAGCTTCTTTCTTTTTAGAATTCTCAGTTAAAAATATATAACCACTAATTTCAAAAATTTCAGCAAGGCATTTTAGATATAAATAAATTTGGTTCATTCTCTCTCTAATAAATAGCATGCTTTTTACTCTTAACAAAAAACATTTTTAAAGACTTAAGGATAGAGACAAGCAGAATTATTCACAAAAATAAAGAAATTTTATATTTTGTCTCACTTATAATCAGAGGAAATCTTTTAATGAACATATTTTGCAAAGTACTTTGTTTTGTAACATTGAAAAACACTATGAATTACTTCACCAAAATATTTTAATATAATTTATTACTTTGAAACCAGCATTGTCTTCAAAGTGTTGAGATATTGTATACTTAACTAATGGATTTAGACCTATAAGGTGTCCTGAAATCATCGGTGTAGGGTCTATCATTCTCTTTTTATATCATTTTCATTATGAAATCCAATAATTATTTTGAAAATTTCTCTTGATGTCGTATCATCACCAATAACTTTTCAAAATAATGAATATTAATTAACATCCATTTCAATAACATATCATATACATATAGTCAAATAAGAATATTTAACTAAATCTGTTGCTTCATTTGCTTGCAATGAAAAAAATTGAAGCTGTCAGGCTCTTTACTGAATTGAGGATAAAGACCTTTCCACCTTATTACAAACTAGAATGTATCAAACTGCTTTGCATATAATCTACAATTTTGTTTTTACAACATCAGTGATCAATATCTGTCTTAAAGAATGAAGCTTTTTCTACATTTAGTAATACTGTAAGCAATTTTACACAATATAAACAAAATTTGTTTGATGCCATAGGCATTTTTAAAGTTGTTTTGATTTTCAAAGTATACAGTTTACTCTGGAAAATTGCACAGAAATTTAACATATGAAGATTTCTAACAATGATGTGGGGAAGATTTCACTTGAGAGATCAAAAAAAGAACCTGAGTCTGAGCTCTGAGTCAAACACTTTACAAAAGGAACATGGCCCCCTCTAATGAAGCTTACTCCAGATCTTCTCCATGATGTGAAGTTTTGATGCTTCCTAGGATCTTTCTTTAATTGGTCTTTCAAACATGGAGCAATTTCATTTTTGATATAAGACACATTCCCTAGAATAAGTTTGAATAAGCAAAAATAAATGCCAACAGGGTCACATTTTAGGTAAATTTAAATTATTTATGCTGACTAGGTGGCAATAAAATAGATGGCCTATTTTCAACTGGAAATGTAAGCAACTAGGGTCAAGCAACAGATGATGGTGCAGCTATACAACTGTTTCACAAAACAGTTGAGGATCTTCCCTACCAGGTGATGGAGAGAAATTTCAAAATACATGCTATCACCCATGCTAGACTATCATTCATACATAGTATAAATGTGGAATTTGACAAAACAGGATGGACATATCTTGGGTCAGCTTTTGTATTTTAGCATGCAAATAGTAATGAAGATTTAAGACCCATTACAAGTTTATTTCTATATTCCTATATAACATACAAAATATGGATCCATACACACATATGAAATATATGTATATGCATATATTTTATATATATATACATTGATTATAATTATGCATATAACTAGATGATTGATTAAATGTTTGAACTAAGTGAGCATGTATTCTTGATTATTGAAAATCATTACTCCTTAAACAATCATAATGAATTGACTCATAGTGATTAGAATTCAATCAATTGAAATTAAATCAATTTTTTTTCAGGTGGCAAGGAACTAGAAATTGAGGGGATGTCCATTAGTTGGGGAATGGTTGAGCAAATTGTGGTATGTGATTGTGATGGAATGCCATTGTGGTATAAAAAATGATGAATAGGATGTTCTCAGTAAAACCTGGAAAGACTTACATGAGCAGATGCAACATACAAAATAAGACAATATTGCAGGATGATTAGCTGTGAATGACTCTCATTTTCTCAGCAATGCTGAGACCCAAGTCAAATCTTAAGATAAAGAATACTATCCATTCCCAAAGACAGATATGAGGATATCTAAATAAGATTGAAACTTACTTTTATTTTCTTTTTGATTTCTTTTTTCTTGAGTATTTTCAAATCCTGACATTATGGTAAAAACAAAAGAATAAAATCAATTGATTAATACTGATTAAAATTTAAATAAAACCATTTACTTATTGAATCAACTGTAAATCAATTATCTCAGTTATCTAAAATCAAGTTATTTTAAATTTTCATTATGATATTTTTTAAAAAATACATGGAACATTTTTATTAAAAAATTAAACAAGAAGAAAAAAATTGCTTGTACTCTATAATCATGCCTTTATCTACTCTTTATCATAATAAAAGCAAAATATTCTTTCTTAATCTTTCTTTGACAACTGAAAGTGCTCAGCTTCCTTTTGTTTGCTCAGTTTGCATACTGACTATTCTCGCATAAAGGTTCTTTTGAAGAATGAATTCTTCACTTTTACCCAACACATTCATTCTTCATAAGAAGCTTTCTTTTACCATATTTTGATATCATCCATCTATCTATCTATCTTTCTATCATCTATTGTTCAGTCTGTCTATATAAATAAAATAGAAACGGACAATTAACAACAAAGAAATTCTAAGAATTACATCCTATTGAATACTGTATCAGGAAACAAACTTGGGACAATTATTCTGTCTTTTAGTTAGGTAAGCATTTTGATACATTTTGCTCTTTGGATTTTCTAGCAGTAGATGTAATTTGATCTCACAGATGGAGAGAACTAATGCATTAACACTGGTGCAGGTATACTCTGTGTTGCATAATAGCTTTTTATAGCCTCTGATTTTTTGTAAAGCTTTAAGGTTAAAGAGAAACAGGTGTGAGAGGTAATTATCAGTTTTCTTTTTTTAAAAAAAATCTTTAAGGAAAATTGCTTAATGATACTTTCACATATTCAGCACCTTCCTACATTTATTTCAATGACTATATTGATTAGAAAAAAACACCACCTAAATATAGGAATCCATTTAAAATTCTGGATATGCTTTTCATGCAAATTAGAGAGGAAAAGAGAGAGGAAGGAAGAGAGAATATTTTATGGAATTGAAGATACATTAAGCATTCTCTTTCAAAGTCATGGTCCTAGGTCCTACAAATATTCCTTTTAAACCGTATTTGGACAAAAGATAAAGATGAGACTTTAGTTAAAATAAAGTATTGAAACTGTAATGATATTGCAAAACTATGATGATATTTTATGTCACAACCCCAATAAAACTTGTATATCCTAGGAGATTTTAGTTCACTTTTTTCCATGAATTATGCATACAGGATCTGCTTATCATGTAATGTGTAGTAAATTAATATTTTGTAGAGGGGCTGTCTTTGTTATTCTTCATTTTTACTAAATGATTGATCTACCACCTTTTGAAGTCAAACTGTCCTTGATAATGGCATTATTATCCCTTCTCATGAAATAATCATTATTGGTAATATATTTTAGGGTATCATTCATCTCCTTATTCCCTTTTTTGGTGTGCTTTTTGTTTTTGCAAGACAATGGGTCAAGTAACTTGCCCAAGGTCATACAGCTAGGTAATTATTAAGTGGCTGAGTCTGGATTTGAACTCAAGTCCTCCTGACTCCAGGGCCTGTGCTCTAACCACTGTGAAACCTGGCTTCCCCCCTCTATTGCCTTTGAGTGATTTTTTTAATTTTGATTTGCTTGAGAATATGTAACCATGATTCACTGATCCATAACATTAGCACAAAAATAGTAGTGTTAAGAAATAGGTTCATGTAGCTTTAAGAAGTTTATTAATCCTTTAAAAATCTCAGAATTTCCCAGGGATTAAATCACTTTTTTGAATTTATTATGGTTGATGGAATACTGAAGTATTTGTCTAAGGTCTATATACATACATTTTATCTTTTTATGTCTCTCTCTCTCTCTCTCTCTCTCTCTCTCTATATATATATATATATATATATATATATACATATATATAAATATATTTCTATGACTATATCTTTGTATCCACTTCTTCATATATACATAATTTAGATGATTCAATTATTCAACTCAGTTCTATAATCTGAATATTATGCATATGTCTTCCTTTTTATTCTGGCACAAATGTTCAAAGGAAAAATAGAAATTTTATTAAGTAATCTATGTAAATCTCTGACACTTGCCTGATGCAACTGCTATGTTTTCATCCAAAAATGGAAACATAAAGTGAACAGTGTCATTATTTATAGATCTCTCCACTGGTATTGATTTTGTGATCAAATCTAATCATTTGATTATGTGACTATATATTAACAAGTGAAGTGTTTATAAAATGCTTGCTATTCTGGCAATCATTCATTTGCCTATCAATGTGAATGTATAATTTACAATGCCTTCCTTGTCTCTCTTTGAAGATAATATGTATCAAATATTAGGATTCTCAATAATCTACAATATTTTTATTCTTTTCCACTTCATGGTTCCAAATTGTATTTTCTAAAATAATTATTGCTATTATTACTCTGTGATTACCTTTTACTGAATTTAACATATAGTAAATATATGTTCATTTAATCTGAAGGGTTTTACTGAGTCTTATCAGAAAATTATTCCACTTCTTAGTCTTTCTGCAGGATATTTGAATCTACAAGCTATAATTATCACAAGCTCTTCAAGGCCATACAAATATGAAGTGCTTTGTTCTTTATTTTTATTTCCCTCTCTAAGTTGAACCAACTCCCTTCTTTTAGTTAAAATTTTTGTCACTTTTGATTTTATTTATAGTTTGGGTTCACTTTTCCCAGAACAGTATCATTGACTAAATGACAAGTATTATACAATTTTAAAAAAGCAATAGTCAATGTTGATAAACTATATGAGAACCATGAGATTCTTAACATCCCTGAATACTTTTCTTCCATGCTATTTTCATTTTTAAGTATAATAAAATTAACAGCTAGTTGTCAAACTTCTGATGATAAACCCTTCTGCACTTAAATTGGTCCTAAAGTAGAAGAAATGGTTGTCAGAATCAAATTTGATTTTTTTCTGTTTGATAGATGGTTCTATAGAAAGCATTCATTCATTAACTTTCTTGACTTGAAATTTGCAGACCCTGAGTTTCAATTTTGCCTATTTCTAGTTCTTTTTTCAGTCAGACTGTATGAGTTTAGAGTTCAGTATCCTGTTCAAGTTTAAACAAAGTTTTGGAAAGGTGTAGAATCAAAGTTCATGTGAAAACCGGTTCAACTGCATTAAATTTATTTTTAGGAGAAATACTGCCTTTGATATTCCTCATATGCACACACACACACACACACAGACACACACAGACACACACACAGGCACAATTGAGCATTTAGAAGCTTATTGCTTTTTCTCCATCAAGCAAATTCATTTGAAGAAATATAGGGGAATAAGCAGAAGGACTAAAAGTCCTTCGAGTAAGTGGAATCCATTGCTTTTCAATGCTGTAGATTTCTTTATTTAATAAATCTAATTATTAAGTGTTATTTTCTGTATCATTGAATAAACTTATCTCTGCAATGTCCAATAAAACAAGTAGCATGTTTTTAAATTCTTTTAAAAGTAATAAGACAATGAACATGGGTATCAGGTCTCATATATGTATTAGTTTTCTGTGCTGACAATTTATTTAAAACTGATTCTTATAAGTAATATTATTAAGAACTATCACCATTCTGGCTCCTGACTTCTGAATTTTCCCCAGCTTGTCAATATCCTTCCAAAAATATGGTGCTAAGAATTGGTTTGCGATTTGACAGCTATTTTTTCTAAACTAAATTCAAGGGAAAGTATATATTCCAGCATTCAAACCCAAAGTTCAAGTATTTTCTTCACCTGTATTTTGTGCAAGTGTATCCTAATACATAAGAAGTAAGGACTTATTCTAACCAAGAAATAAATCAACTTGCTTGACTACAAGATAAAGTCATTTAGCAATCTTTAGATTTCTATTTCTAAATTAAAATTATAATCCAAATGGATCAAATGGGCTATAGGGTCACATAGGGATGTAATAGGGTCACTTAAATCCTGCTTTGCTTTGCAATCATAAGCCCAAAGAATGATATAAGAATATATTGAGTGAAAATATGTTCTGTTTGTCAAAAGAAAGGAGCCATGATTCTAATGCTAGATCTGCAACCTTGGGCAAAACATTCTACTTCTAATAACTTGATTTTTCTCCAATTTAAAATTAAAAGTAGGGTTAGAGATTACTCATAAACTCACTACAATCTCTAAATTCTTTTTTAATGACATTATGTTAGCTATGAGGTCTTATATTTTAATTGTTCTGATAGTACAAACAAAGCAAATACATTAAAGCATGTCATTTTTTCTTTATTTTCACTCATTGAATTTACATGCTTGGAATCTATTTTTTTTTATTTTCTGACAAGTTAAGCCTTCATCTATTAACACACAAATATTGCTTCCATTTTTAAAATTTCAACTTTATTTCACTCAAGTTCCAAATTCTATCTCTTTCACCACCAGAAAAACTAAATCCTTTATAAACATGAAGTGATGAAAATCACACTTCAGCATTAACCTAGCTCTTCATAAGACTAGAAAAATAAAGAAAAATATACTTTAATCTGAACTATGAATCTATTAGTTCTCTATCCAACAATGAAGAGCATGTTTCATTATGAATCATTTAGTCATGTAGGCATGTAGTTGATCATTTACTAAGACTTTACATTGATTATCATTACAACATTGCCATTTCTATGTTAAAATTATTCTAGTTCTCTTTACTTCACATTCATGATTTCATATGTATTCCCAGGATTTTTTTCTGAAGTAATTACATTCATTTATTCCTAAAACACAATAGTATAATTTCATATTCATATGACTTATTCAACCATTCTAAAATTGATCACCTCAAATTCCAATTTTTTGACACCACAAAAGGAACTATTATAAATTGTAATTCTCGGATATATAAAACTTAATCAATTTTTGAAAATATTATCAAATTATTCTTGAGAATGGTTGAATTATTTCATAACTCTATCAAGGGTTTGTTAGTGTACCTCCTTTCTCATATCATCTACATTTGTTATTTTCCCTTTCTGTCATATTAGCTAATCTATTTGTGTTTTAATTTGCATTTCTGTAATTATTAGCAATGTAGAGCATTTTTCCATATTATTCTCAATATTTTGATTGTGAACTTCTGAATACTGCCTGTTTTTATCCCTTGAAAATTTATTAATTGAGGAATGGTATTTTTATATGAACTTGATTTAATTCCTGAGGGAAATGAGACCTTCATCAGAGAAAATTGATGTAATTTATTTTTCACTTTCCTGATTTTCTCCAATTTCATGTGCATTGGTTTTTAATTGTACAAAGCCTATTTTAAATGTTATAATATCATGGATTTATTTTATCTCCTATGAACATCAATTTCTTTTGTTTGATCATTAGTTTCCTCATTCCTAAATTTCCCAAGAATTTTCACCCGTGTTCTACCAATTTAGTTATGATGTCAGTCTTTATTTCTATATCATATACCTATTTTGAACCTTTTGTGATGTTAGTCTATGAATAGTTTTGATCAGACTAATCTTTATTTTGCCCATTAGTTTTTGTAAAAATAATGAGTTCTTCCTTTTATGTAGGAATTTTTATGGTAATATAACAATTAATGTGGCCATTTGCTTTGATATACTGTGTATATAACATGTTTCATTTATCATATACACAAAATGGATATTTTTCATTGCATTAAATTTAAAAGATTTTTCAAAAATAAATCTAATGCAAGTAAAATTAGTAGGAATGATGAAACCTGGGAAACAATTGGCACAGCTCGTTTCTGATAAAGATCTCATTTCTAAAATACACAGATAACTGAGTAAAATTTGTAAGAATACAAGTAACTCTTCAATTGATTAAATGGTCAAAGGATAGGAACAGGTAACTTCAGATGAAGGAATTAAAGTTATCTATAGTCACCTAAAAATATTACAAAATATTATTATTTAAGAAAAGCAAATAACTCTGAGGTACCCCCTCAAATCAAGTAACTAAAAATGACAAAAATAGAAAATGATCAATGTTGGAGGGCATAGAAGAAAACTGGGACAATAATACAATTTGCAACTATGCCAAAATGGCAATAAAACTATGAAAACCCTTTGATCCAAGCATACTAAAACTTAGTTTGTATTCCAAAGAGATCATAAAATGGGGGAAAGACCCACTAGTACAAAGATGTTTATAGCAGTGCATTCTGTATTGGCAAAGAGTTTGGGAATAAATGAACAAATCATAGTTTGTGAATGTGATGGAGTAATATTTCTTTGTAAGAAATCATGAGATGTGAACTTCAGAAAAATCTAGAAAGATTTACATGAACTGGAGCAAAGTCCTCAATTATAATTTGATTAACATGGGGAGAAATGTTTAACATAGTTGTACATAAATGACCTATATCAAACTACTTACTATAATGGTGGGGAAAGAAGGGACAGAGGTAGAAAAATATGAAGCTCAAAATCATAAAATAAAAGAATGTTGAAAACCATCTTTACATGTAATTGAAAAAATAAAGTAAATTGATAATCAAAAGAGAGAGAGAGAGAGAGAGAGAGAGAGAGAGAGAGAGAGAGAGAGAGAGCGGAAAAATTGGGAAGAAAAATTATAGGGATGCAAAAAATAATGAAAAATGAGTCAACACTTTTTGTAAAGAAGAAACTAAAAATACTGACGAAAACAAATCTTAAAAAATGAATTAGTCCAAGGAGAAAAAATGCATCAGAAAGCAAAATTGATCAAATGGAAAAATGAGATAAAAATTTCTCAAATAAAAATAATTCCTGAAAAATTAGAATTGAGACAAAACCAAGATGGCAGAGGGAAATCAGAATTTTCCATAAGCTCTCCCTAGCTTTCCTCAGAATAAAAATAAAATAAAAAACAACCAAAAAATAAAAATAAAACAAAACAAAAAATTAATAATCAACACTCTAAGTGGATTCTGGAATGATATAACACACACAGAAAGACAGTGGAATATTTTCCAGCTTTAAGTTCTCATGGAAGAAATTCTCTTTCTGATGGAAAAAGAGTTAGCAAGCACAGGGAACAGACTCCAGTGCAAGAAGCAGAGTCAAGTACAGGTAAGGGTGGAGATGAGAGCTGTATAATCAAAACCAAAGCAAGTATCAACAACAAGGTCACTGGGTCCCAGCTTAGGGGGCCAGTTATGAGGGCACCATCACTGGTGCAAACAGCCAATTGAGAGCCGCAGAACTTCTGCACAGCTAACAGGATTAGGCCTAGGCAACCCTTGGTGGTCCCAAGGCAGAAAGTCTGTGAGCAAGTCCTTCTCCCTATACAAGATGGTAACAAGAGTTCCCCCCTGTGGTCTAGAAGAAGAATTCAAAATGGTTAAGAAAAACCATGACCGTATAGAAGCATCATCTCAGAAGAGGATAGTAGAAAAAAGCCACAGGGGGAAATATAAATTATCTCAAGCCAAAAAGGACTTCTGGGAAGTGCTCAAAAAGGTTTTTAAATATCAAGTAAAAATATAGGAAAAGAAATGTAAGAGAAATTCAACAGTTTGGAAAAAGAATGACAACTGATTGAAGAAAAGAACAACTTTATAAATAAAATTGGACAAATAAAAAAAGAAAGTAAGTTTACAAATAGAATTGAACAAAAAATAGAATTGACCAACTAGGGGAAAATCAATTGGTTGTAAACAACTTCTTTAAAAATATTATTTGAGAAATGGGGGGGGGGGAATTCCTTTGATAACACAATTGACCATGACTTCAGGTCAAGATGATGGAAAGAAGCTAGGAATTTTTTTAAACTCTCCTAGTTTTCCTTCAGGAAAAAATAGTAATCAAGTCTCTTAACAGAGTTTGGAGTGACAGAATCCATAAAAGAAGAAAATAGAACATTTTCCAGCAATATTTGTCATGTGGGAAGTTGAATATATCCAAGACGGAGAATAGAAATCTGTGCATGGGTGGTGGGGCAAGGAAGGGACAATCCTGAGATCCTTCAAAATGGGACAAATTTCAGTGGAGGCTTTCACAATTTGGACTAGGGTTGGCTGCATGGTGGGTGGATTGGGAGAGCTCCAGCTCAGGTGCCAACCTTCATTCATCTTGTGCTGTTGGTATGGAAGGGAGGAAATGCTATTCCAGTACAATTGACACAGAGATAGCCCCAGATGTTCCCACCACTCCCCAAATCCCAGGGCGTCAGCAGGTGACATCCCCAATGCTAATGGTTCATAGAAAGAGAGTCTCTGCCATTCTGA
This sequence comes from Macrotis lagotis, assembly GCF_037893015.1. Lineage (NCBI taxonomy): Eukaryota > Metazoa > Chordata > Mammalia > Peramelemorphia > Peramelidae > Macrotis > Macrotis lagotis. Next base: position 672,205,131 of record NC_133658.1, on the reverse strand, counting down.
GCTCAGAGGGTCTAGTCCAGTGCCTGGGCTACAAATGAAGACATCTCTGAGACAGATCTAAGCATTCCTATTAGCTCCAATGATCAAATAAATAATGAGTTCACCCCCCCCCACCATGGAATGTCCAGTTCATTATAGTTCAGTACTCTGAGAAGCACTCTGAAATTTCTGGCATCTACAGCTCCAATCCAGGAAGCAAAGTTTTAAGGTTTGCAACAACAAAGGTCTACCAGTTATCCCCTCCCCCCAAAATCAGTGACTAGTAACAAAACCCCAAAATGCATAAAAATTGTCAAAGAAAAAGCAAGGAACTGTTGAAAGTTACCTTGGAGATAAGGATGGGAAAAACAAAGCTCAGAAAAGAATGGCAGAAGGGGTACAATATCTGAAGCTTCAGAGGAGAATATTAGTTGGTCACCAGTCCAGAAAGAATTCTTAGAAAAGTTCACAAAGGATTTTAAAAATCAATAAGAAAATTGGAAACATAAATTCTAGATAAAATTAATATCCTGCAAAAAAATGACAAAAGAAAATAAATTCTTTAAAACTAGAATTGGATAAATGTAAAAGGAAAATAATTATGATGCAACAAATAATAAAAATAGATTATAGGTCCTTTAAAAATAGAATTGGCCCAATAGAAAAGGAGATATAAAAGTAAACTGAAGAAAATAATTCCTTGAAGAATATGCTGAGACTAGTGGAAGCTAATGCCTCCATGAAGCAAGAAGAATCAGTTAAAGAAAATATTTTTCAAAAATGAAAAAAATAGAATAAAATTATCAGACCACTGAACTGGAAAAATAGATACAGGAGAAAGAATTTAAGAATAATTGGACTACTTAAAAACCATGATCAAGAAAAAAATTATATAACATTCTTCAGGAAATTGTATAGGAAAACCACAAGAATCAACTTATCACCTTGTGAAAGATATCTCAAAAGCAAAATTCCAATTGTAATCAAACTCTAGAATTATCAAGTCAAGAGTAAAATCTTGCAAGTAGCCAGAAAGAAGTAATTCAAATACTGAGGAGTCACATCCAGGATTGCTCAGGACTGAGCTGAATCAACCTTAAGAAATTGAGGAGGGATGGTGAGGTGGCATAGTGGATAGAACATCAGCCCTGGAGACAGGGGCATCTGAGTTCAAATCCAGCCTCAGACAATTAATAACTACCTAGCAGTATGACTTTAGGCAAGGCACTGAACCCCATTGCCTTGCAAAACATTAAAAAAAAAAGAAATTGAAGAGCCAGGAAAATGATAATATGTTATTTTGGAGGACAAATGACCTTGGATTACAACCAACGATCAACTATCAAATTAGACATCCTCCTTAAGAGAAAAAGATGGACATTTAATGAAATAAGTGACTCTCAAACTTTTTCCAATGAAAACTCCAAAGTTGAACCATATAATCTGATCTTCAAAGAGAAGAAACAAGAGATAAAAGGTAAATGGAGGGAAAAGACTGCTATTCACTAAGATTGAATACTACCAGGCAGGAAGAGTCACATAACTCTTGAGGAATGCAACTCTCATTGAGGTTGTATACTTAGTCTGAAGATATGGACATAAGTTGATATTGTTGGGATGATATTAAAAAATTAAGTTACTAGAAAAAAGGAAAATTGCAAAAAGACAGAAGAAGAAGGAGGCAGAATGGCGTAAATTATATTACATCAAGAAGCATATATGTTAGAGGGAAAGAAGGGAGCAGGTGAGAACTGCTTCACTCTTACTCTAAATGAATTTGGATTAAAGAGGGAATAGCACATACACTCAATTGGGTTTAGAAATTTATTTTTCCCTTAAACAATCAGGAAGAGAAAGGGGGAAGAAGAAAGAAGGAATTGAAAGAAAGGAGGAAAGGAAGAAGGGCAAAAGGGAAAGAGGGAAGAAAAGGGAGTGATTGAAAGTGGGGGGAAACAGATTGAGGGAGATTATGTCCAGAAGCAAAGCACAGGCGAAGAGGGATAAGGTAAAAGCAGGAAAAAATGTCCAAATGGAGGGAACCTGGAGGGTAATAAAGAGTTGGTAATCATAATCATGAATGTGAATGGGATGAACTCTCCCATAAAGCAGAAACAGATAGAATGAATTAGAAATGAGACTCCTACAACATATTGTTTCCATTTGAAGCAGAGAGATACAAACATAGTAATTTTAAAAGATCTGAGCAGAATATATTCAGCTTAAATGAATAATATTCAGCTGAAGTGAAAAATTCAGGGGTAGGAATCCTTATCTCAGAAGAAGCAATTCCAAAAATAAATCTCATTAAAAGGGATAAAGAAAGAAACTATATTAACCTAAAAGGTATTATAGATAATGAATCAATTTCAAGACTACCAAGTAGTTCATCATCCAAATTCTTAAAGGAAAATCTAAACCAATTATAGGAATACATAGACAATGAAACAATATTAATGGGACACCTCAACTTCTATGTCTCAGAATTAGATAAATGTACCTAAAAAAATAAACAAGAAGGAAATTAAGGAAGTGAATAATATGTTAGAAAAGTTAGAACTATGGAGAAAACTGAATGGGAATGGAAAGAAATCTTTTTTTTTCCCTGTACTACATCGCACATACACAAAAGTGATCATTGGAGAATTATTAGGGAATAAAAATCTCATAGTCAAATATAGAAAGGAAAAATATTAAATGTATCTATTTTCAGATCATGATGCAAAATAATAAGCATGAGGCAATAAAGAACAATGGACAGAAAGACCTAAAATTAATTGGAAACAAAGCCAAATGGATTTTTCTTCCAGCATTAGAGGACTAGGATTTATTTATTTTTATTTATTTTTATATATTTTTAATTTAATTAAGTTATTTATTTTGAATTTAACAATTTTACCCCTAATCTCACTTGCCTCCCACCACCCCATGCAGAAGGCAGTCTGTTAGTCTTTACATTCATTCCATGGTATACACTGACCTCAGTTGAATGTGTTGAGAAAGAAATCATATCCTTAAGGAAAAAAAAAATAAAGTATAAGAGATAGCAAAATTACATAATAAGATAAAGGGTTTTTTTAATTAAAGGTAATAGACTTTGGTCTTTGTTGAAACTCCACAGTTCTTTCTCTGGATATGATGGTATTCTCCAACGTAGATACTGCAAAACTGTACCTGATTGTTGCACTGATGTAATGAGCTAGTCCATCAAGGCTGATAATCACCCCGATGTTGCAATTAGGGTGCACACTGTTCTTCTGGTTCTGCTCAACTCTCTTAACAGCAGGTCATGCAAATCTTTCCAGGCTTTCATGAATTCCATCCCTCCTAGTTTCTAATAGAACAGTAGTGTTCCATCGCATGCATATACCACAGTTAATTAAGCCATTCCCAATTGATGGAGATTCACTCAATTTCTAAATTTCTTCCCTCACAAGCAGGGCTGTTATGAATATTTTTGTACAAGTGATATTTTTTACCCTTTTTCATGATCTCTTCAGGGTATAGTCCCTGTATTTGTATTGTTGGTTCAAAGGGTATGCACATTTTTTTTTTTGTCCTTTGGGCATAATTCCAAATTGCTCTCCAGAAAGGTTGGATGAGTTCACAGCACAAACAAAAATGTATTAGTGTCCCAAATTTCCCACAAGCTTCCCAACATTGATCATTGTGCATTCTGGTCATATTGGCCAGTCTGAGAGTTGTGATGTGGTACCTAAGAAATGGTTTAATTTGCATTTTTCTACTAAGTAATTTACATATTTTGCTTTTGTATTTTATTTTTCCTGAATTATATATTAAATATTTAAACAATTATTTTTTAACAATTTGAGATAACAAATTATCTCCTTTCCTCTATCCCCATCCTCTACTAATTTGACTGAAAATAGGATATAGTTTAGACATGTTTAGTCAAGTAAAACATTTCCATAATTGTCATTTTGTGAAAGAAACATATTTAAAAAAACTCAAGAGAAAATTTTTTAAAAAATATGCTTCAGTCTGTACTCAGCATCAGTTCTTCCTCTGGGGATGGCTAAGATTTTTCATCATAGGTTATTCAAATCTGAATTTGATCATTGCATTGCAATATTAATATATATTAATACATTGACAAGATTATTAACAGTATTATAAAGTTGTCAATCATAGATAATCTAAGAATATTACTATTACTTTGTGCACTCTACATTTCCCTTTGCATCAGTGCATGAAAGTCAGATTTTGCTAAGAGCATCCTGTTCATCATTTCCCTCAGAGGAATAGGATTATATCACAACCACAAATAAAATGAGTCTTTCACCAATTCATTAGTATTCCCTAAATTTTAAACTCCTTTATATCAGTAAATAGACATTATAAATATTGTGTAATAAATTTGACCTAGTTCTCTATATGTTTGAACAATGAGTTCTTTAAAATCAGATAATCATCCTTTGATTTTTCAGGAATTATTTTTTTGTGTTATCTGGATTTTTTAAATATGTTCTTTATATTTTTTTAATCTGTCAATGTATTCTTGCTTTTTTATTAACAAAAACATTTATAGATACAAATTTTTTGAAGTATCACTTCATATCCCACACATTTTGAAAATATTTTCTCATTGTCATTTCCTTTAATGAAATTATTACTTATAAATTTTCTATGATCCACTCTTTCTTTAGTTTTAAGTTATTTAGTTAAAATTAATTTTAAATATTTTTTCAAAAGTTTTTATCGAAGATGATTTTGCTGCATTATTGTGCCAAAAAAGTTGTCTTGAAAATTTCTCCTTTATAGCATTTGTTGGAAAAGTTTTTATGCCCTAATACATGATCAGTTTTGGTGAAAGTGCCATGCATGACTGAGGCATAAGTCTATATCTTTTTACTCCCATTCATAAGTAATCATAACTATCAAAACTAACATTTAAAATTATCTTAATCAAATAATTTCTTTATTTATGATTATGTTTATCAGGGTATGAGAGTATTATATTGAGATCCCCCCATTTGTATAAAAAGGGAGAAATAACATTCTAAAAATGAGATTACATATATGTGAACACAATATCAATCCCCAAACTGATGCAAACCTAATTATAGTCAAATGACTAAGCCAAGCAAAATAATCTGAGGGAAAACTACATAGTAATTTTATTTGTATTAAAATCATAGTGAAGTTACTTAAGAATGGGAAAGGTGAATTTTTGGTAAGATAGGTTATTGAGTGAAATTAATAAATTTGTTGCAATGCAATGTTGACTGATGACTTTCATAAATTGGGGTTTTTTTAGGTTTTTCCAAAGCAAACAAGGTTAAGTGGCTTGCCCAAGGCCACACAGCTAGGTAATAATTAAGTTTCTGAGACCGGATTTGAACCCAGGTACTCATGACTCCAGGGCCAGTGCTTTATCCACTATTCCATCTAGCTGCCCCCAACTATGCTACCTAGCCACCCCGACTTTCATAATTTGTAAAGATCCTGTGATTTTGTAAGTCATGAAATTAGCAAAACTTCAACTGGAATTTGGAAGATCTGAATTTAAATTGAATCTCAGACATATATAAGCTGTATGACATCACACTCTGCTTTCCTCAATTTCCCTTTCTGTGAAATTGGAATATTATGAAAATATTCTCAGGGTCATCATGAGAATGGGAGATATTTATAAAGTGATTTGTACAGCTTGAAATTCCATATAAATGCAAGTTTTTATTTTATTAATCATGTGCATGAATTGATGAAACAGATGTTTTTTCTACTATAATTCAACTCTTTCCTAAAATAAAAATGCTATGATATTAATGCAAATAGAAATATTAATGTCTTAAATTTAATTATCAACTTCTAGACCATACTACATTTATAAAATATAGAACCAAATTTTTCATTAAGAAAGATTATCATTAAAATTAATTGATAATTTGCATATATTATAATTAAACAATAGTGTTTTCCCCAATTTAATATTTGATTTGAGCTTGAAACAGGAATCATATCATATTACATAGTCATGGCTCCTAGAAATTGTGAACAATGGGCTAAAATGATTAAAGTTTCCTTTTCTTTAAAATAGCATGAATAAAAACTACAGTATCTCTTTGAGTATTGTACTTGAGAAAGTTCAAGAAGGAGAAATCTGAAATGGAAAGGTCAGAATGGAGAATTTTCTTTTTAAAGATTTGCAGTATAAAACTATTTATAATAGCTTAATCCATTACATCCCTATAGTGTATTGAAATGCCATTTAAGTTTCTTTCTTCTAGTACTAATATATTTCTTATAATTGTTTCAATTTGTTTTTCACTTATTCTGTCATTATATACTACTCTACCTATTCTGTCATTATATACTACTCTACCTAACAACAATGGTATTACAATGATTTACTCACTCACTCTTCACATAATAGCTGTAGAATATAATAGTGAAGAGGCACACTGCAGGAAGCCAAATTAAAAAAAAATGTGACTGGGAATTTTCAGTGGACTCAAAATGGTTCAGACAATTATTAGGTTGCATGAGAGATAACAAAATGTGCAATCCTTTGCATATGGTGCACCCATAGATGAACCCCTAACAGGAAATCCCAAATTGTATAAATTAATTTCTTAATTAAATTAAAACAAGATGTCAGCTTTGACCTTAATGCTTTCTGATCTCTTTTGTTCAGTTACATTTTATTCAGTAGCCTTTAGAGATCTTTCTGTCATTATTTGTCACATTTTAAGGACTAAGACAATCTCATTTTCTGTTAATTTCTTTTGGATTTCAATGGCATATATGTATATAGTTCTTGTCCTTCATTATTAAAAAGGACCAAAAGTATATTACTTTTTAGAGACAAGTTACAATTTGCTCATTTGTGGCAGATTAAACCAATACAAGCTTGCAAAGTTCTAACATAGTTGGGGCACAAATAGTTCATTTGAACACCTTGGGTAGATTCCCTAAAGTTCTTAATTCAAGCTTCATTTGAGCTGCTTTAATTATACCTTAATTATCCAGACTTCAACATTGACACTCTATTCAACTGGCTAACCTCTCTATTGAAGGCACAGCATGCCGGCTAGTCTATGGTAATCAGGCCAGGGTTGGGCAAGTAGACAATTTTTAGATTTCAAATTCTAGCCCTTCTTCACCTTAGGAACTGAGCAGCTCAGACACCCAGGAGTTTGTCAAATCCTGCTACTGTTTCTAGTGAGGAGATAATCCTATGCTCTGAGTTACCTGAGTGCAGTGTTGTGATTGTAGAAACCAGTGTATCTGCATCTGCTACTTCATCACTTTCCTGACTCAACAGAATTTTGATATAGAAATGGCAAAATAATATGAGTTATTTCTTTTGATTTGTGCATAAATTTTATTTAAGTGAGGAAGAAATCCTCATTGACCTCAGACTCTTCCAAACATCTCATTCCATTGGCAAAACAAGGTCAAGATAACTGATGACTTGAGTTTCAGTGGATGATCTTGGCATATTTGTTGTCTAATCAACCTCTAATGCTCCACAATCCCAGTTTCAGCTGCTCTAATGGACTACAGAACTAACTGGAATCTACCCATTTCAGCAGGGGAATTATTCCCAAAGTTGTTGTAGATACAACCCCAATTGACCAATGTATCTTAGACCACTTATCTACCCTCAAAGTAGTTTAATTCTTTTGCTGAAATGCTGTACAAGACTGTGGCTACTTTGTGTACTACAGCTTCCTGGAGCCCCTGGTAGGTAGATCAGGGGACCCTCATACCAGAGGTGCTAGTCTTCCTAAAACATATTCTACACTTCATTTGCGTACACATAGAGGACAAATCTGAATTCAGTGGTTTAGAGTATCCCCAGGTAAAGAAACTATAAATAAGGGATGCCATTTAATTTAATATCTTAGATTTTCCTAGATCACTAAGAAATTTCTTGCTCAGCCTTTATGTCTGAGGCACCACTTAAACCCAGGGGATTTATACACTCTCAATATAAATAATAACAGTAATAACTGTATTTACATAGTTTTAAGGTTTACAAAGCACTTTGCAACTTCATTTTTTTTCCTTTAAGGAGCAGGGAGTTGCTATTATTTTTCCTGTCTTACAGATAAGACAAAAGATATAGACAGAGGTCAAAATGACTAGTCTAGGTCATATAGTTCGTTAATTTCTAAAACCAAATTTTAACTCTTCATTTTCCAGACTTTAATTTTAGTACTCTATTCAATTGGTTATCTAATTATTTAAAATAGTCTACATGCTTATGATTGTGCAAATGTTTATGCTTGTTTTTGAAATAGGTATTCTTAAGCTCATGTGTAAAAGGAAATATTTATAAAATATTGCATAGGAGCCAAGAGGGTGGAGAGAAGTTAAGAAACACATGGGGATTTTCCCAGTTTTGCTCTGAAAAAATCTTTAATTGAAACTTCTAAAACATGCCATAATGTAATAGAACCCACAGAAAGACAGAATGAAACTACAGGAACCTCAGGACAGATATGCTTCATGTGGGTAAAAGGGGAGTGCAGTCCAACTTGGGTTGAAAACTGGGAAGTCAACAGGTAGTTCTTAGCCAAAGCACAATTCCAAAACCAAAGCACCTGGGTCCCAGATCAGCAGGGCACTGGTACAGCAAATGATGGCCTCAGTCATAGTCCCACTTGCAGAAGATGCACCACATGGGCTTGGATCAGACAACACTTATTCAAGGAGCAAGTTTGAGTACCTGATACCTCACTGCATAAAATCAAGGGTAAGACCTTTGACCGCCAACACAAAAAGATTGATGAGACTGTTTCCCCTGTGCCCCAGTATCAGAGTTCAACTTTTAAAATGAGCAAAAAAAAGCACTAACTATACAAAGGTACTATAGTACCAAGTGAGATCCAAAGACCATCTCATAATCTCATAAGAGGAAAGTAGTGGAAAAATGTGAAACCTCAAAGGGGATTATGAATTGTTCTCAAGTTCAAAAAATCTTCCTGGATGAGCTCAGTAAGATTTTAAAACCAAAATAAGACGGAGGGGGGTAAAAATGTGCAAAGACATGAGGGACATGCAAGAAAAATGTGAAAAATAGGAAAAAGAAATAATTGATGAAAGAAAACATTAACTTTAAAAGTATAATTAGCCAATTGAGAAAATCTTTAAAATATAGAATTGTGCAGCTTTAAAATACAGGGGCAGCTAGGTGGGTCAGTGAATAGAGCACCAGCCCTGGAGTCAGGAGAACCTGACTTCAAATCCGACATCGGACACTTAATAATTCCTAACTGTGTGACCTTAAACAAGTCACTTAACCCCATTACCTTGCAAAAACCTTAAAAAGAAAAGGAAATAAGTGGTAGGGGGGGGCAGAGTCAATATGACAGACTAAAGGCAGGGACTCCCCTGAGCTCTCCCTAAAACCACTCCAAAATTCTTTACATAAGGAATGTAACCAAATTCCAGAGTGAAACAATTTTCCAGACAACTTGAAAGATCCACAGGAAGGGTCTCTTACTCCATTTTTAGAAAGGACATGCAGTGCAGCCTGGGTCACACTAGAGTGAATCAATTCCAGTCGTCCAGGAACAGACCATGGAGCACCTGGATCCCTGACACTGATGGTGGTTTACAGAATTCTCTGCCTAGGGATTGCCAAGGACAGTTTACAAGATCTGCAATAAAACTCTGCTGTACCATAATGCCTTGGAGCAGGGAACCAGACCCACGGAACCAGAAGCAGGGCCTAGGAACCAGAACCAGACCAAGGGAACCAGAAGCAGGCCCTGGGAGGTACCCTGCAGCTGCTTCCAAAGCACTCACTCCATGGTCAGTATGGGCATTGGGGAAGATTGCATAGGTCTCTTTACTATCACTAAAGCTGAACTCTATTGCATTGGCCATCCTCAAATCTGGGTCACAGTCTGGGGCTCTATTTTCAGGAAAAGAAACAGAAGTATACCAGAAGTTACTGCCAAAGATGAAAACAGCTGCAATAACCCTCAAAAGCTTGGGATAATGCATCCTCCACACTGAAAGTGACCCCCACACTAATAAAGAGTTAACATCAAGTCTTAGGCTGATGAAATGAGCAAACAACAAAAGAAAAAATTCTGACCAAAGGCAATTACTTTGGACATACAGAGGATCAGAATTGTCATTCAGAAGAAGATAACAACATCATAGCTTCAGGATCCAAAACCGTGAAGAAAAACATGAGAAGATCTCAGGCCATGGAAGAACTCAAAAAGATTTTGAAAATCAAGTATCGGAGGCAAGAGGGAAAATTGGAAAGAGTAATGACTGCAAAGAGAGAAATCATGAAATCCAAGAAATCAGCTAGGTGAAGGAAATGGAAAAAAAAATTGAAGAAAATTACATCCAAAAAAAAACAAAAAAAAGGAAATAACATTGTAAAATCCAGTTTAAGTCAAATGGAAATAGTGGTTCAAAAGGCAAATGAGGAGAAGACCACCTTAAAAAAACAGAATTGGCCAAATGGCAACGGAGATAAAAAAGCTCTCTGAATAATTACTTAAAATATAGAAAGGAAATAAGGGAAAATTATAACTTTGGGAGAAATCAAGAAAAAATAAAACAAAACTGAAAGCATGAAAACTAGAAAATGTGAATTAGTTCATTGGAAAAACAACTGCCCTGGAAAACAAATCCAGAAGAGATCATTTAAAATTATTGGATTTTCTGAAAGCCATGACCAAAAAAAGAGCCTGAAACTAATTTTCAAGAAATGGCCTTGGAAAACAAATTATCCTGATATACTAGAAGTAGAGGGTAAAAATGAAATTGAAAGAATTCACTGACTTCTTGCCAGTATGGTGGAGAGAAGCCCAGCACTGTGCTAAAGTCTCCAGGTTTTCCTCTCAGAATCAACATGAATCAAGTTTCTTAACAGAATTCATATCCACAAAATCCAGAAAAAGCAAAGGAGAAGAACATCTACCAATAGGTTCAGTCTCAGAGCAAAGTGGGAGAGCTGAGGGCAGAGAGCAGACAGCCAGGATAGGGGTGGTGGCTTTAGGCCCAGCACTAACCTCAGAACAGCCTCAGAAGTTTTGACTTCGTGAACAGACAGGAGAGCAGTGCAGCAGGTAGGAGAGCTCCAGCACAGAGGCTAGACATCAATCTGATCAGCTCTACTGGCTAGGAAGACCAGGGCCTGACGACCAGTATTTTCAGCAGAGTCACCATGTTTCCATGGTGTTCCCTCATCATCCCTGGGAGAGAAAATGACTCTTCCCTGAGCAAACACAGTAACAAGCTCCCCACCCCACCCACAGGCTCCAGTGTGCAGCAGATAGCTCTCACTGTTCAGTGAATAATAACATTAACTGAATAGTCCAAGGGTCCAACCCACATTGTACAAGGATAATTCATACCCTGCTGCTCCCCCTGCCTGGAGGTCTAAGCAATGGACCACAAAACAAGGTCACAGACTCTCCAAAGAATGCTTCTAGCACCCCCCACTGACTGGCCCACTTGGAGTTACTAAACCCAGTGAGCAAAGCCTCTAGGGCTTTCAAAACTAAAGGTCTGTGAACCAGCCCCCAAACCCAAATAGAAGATCTTAGGAAAATGCAGAAAGACCAGTAGAAATGGAGATGGGGTCCATTGAAAACTACCTCAAATACAAAGAATATAACTCAGAAAGAGCTAGAATATCTAAGGAAAATATGAATTGGTCTCCAGCCCAGAAAGACAAGAAGAGATCAGGAATGAATTTAAAAGTCAATTGGAAAAATTGGGAAAAGAAACTCAAGAGAAAATTAACACCTTGCAACAACAACAACAACAACAACAACAACAACAAATCCTAAGAAACAACTGGACAAATGCAGAAGGAAAATAATTCTCTCAAAACCTCAATTGGGCAAATGGAAAACTCCTTCAAAACTAGAATTAACCAATTGGAAAAGGAGTTGCAAAAGGTAAATGAAGAAAATTGTTCTCTAAAAAAAAGAATGGAATATATGGAAAGCAATGCATTAATGAGACAAGTATCTGTTAAACAAAACCAAAAAATTTTAAAAAAATAGAAGAAAATGAAAAATACCTGATCTGCAAAACCACTGACCTTGAAAATAGAACCAAGAGAGACAACTTAAGAATCATTGGACTACTTGAAAATATTGAAGAAGAACAAAAGACTAGACTTAATATTACAGGATTTAGTGATGGGAAATTGCCCTGAAATCATGGAACCAGAGGACAAAATAGTTATTGAAAGAATAAAACTATCCACTCCAGAAAGGGATCCCAAAATGAAAACACCAAGACTATTGTGGCCAAATTCCACAACTATCAGATAAAAGAGAAAATCCTGCAAGTATCCAGAAAGAAACAATTTAGATACCAAGGAGGCCCGGTAAGGATTACACTAGACCTGGCTGCATCAACATTAAGGGATCAAAAGGCCTGGAATGAGATATGCCAAAGAGCAAGGGAGCTTGGAGTGCTACTAAAAATCCACTGTCTGGCAAAACTGAGCCTTCTCGTCTGGGGAAAAGATGGACAATTAACAAAATAGGAGGCTTCCAATAATTCCTGATGAAAAGACCAGAGCTAAATAGAAAATTTGGACTTCAAACCTGAGCTCAAGAGACACATTAAAAGGTTAAAAAAGGGAAAAGAATAAAAAAGCTGCTGTCCAATAGGATAAACTTGGCTATATCCCCACCTGGAGGACAATTCTCATAACTTGAGAATTGTAACTCTATTAGAGAGAATATACTTAGCCAGAAGCAATGGACACTCTTTGTGACTCTGATAGAATGATTTTAGATAGAATGATTTTAAAACAATATCTCCTTAAAAGGGGGGTACAGTAAAGAGATGGGAGGATGGAGGTGATTGAATGGGGTAAATCAAATTACATGAAGAGGTACAAAGTTCCTATTGCAATAGAGGGGAAGAAGGGAAGAGGTGAGAATGCCTGAATACTCTCATCAAATTTGGTTGAAAGTTAGCAAACACATACTCAGTTAAGAAACTAATCTGACCTTTCAAGTATTAAAAGGGAAAAGGCAAGATGCAGGGGAAAGAGGAACTAAAAGAAGATAGGGAAGAAAGAAGAGGCAAAGGGAACAGGAAAAGAAAGAAGAAGGGAGTCAAGCACACTGAAGGTGGTGATATTCAGAAACAAAATACTGGGAAATATGGAAAAATTTAAAAAGGAGAAAATACAGAGGGAACATAGCATGAAGGGCAATAAAGAGTTAGTAAACGTAACTTTGGATGTGAATGGAAAGAAATCTCCATCAAAACATAAGCAAATAGCAGAGAGGATTAAAAATCATTAAAAATCATCATTATGCTGCTTACAAGAAATTCATTTGAAGCAGAGAGATCCATACAGCGTAGAGGTAAAAGGTTGGAGCAAAATATATTTTGCTTCAGCTGAAGTGAAAAAAGCAGGGGTAGCAATCCTTATCTGAGACAAAGCAACTGAAAAAATAGATAGCCTTAAAAGAGATAAGGAAGGAAATTGTATCCTCCTAAAAGCTAGCATAGACAATAAGGTAATTTCAATAAAAGTTATGAATGCACCAAATGGTATAGCATCCAGATTCTTAGAGGAGATGTTGAATGAGTTACAGAAAGAAATAGACAGCAAAATTCTACTGATGAGACACCTCAACCTCCCAATCTCACATTTAGACAACTTTAACCATAAAATAAATAAGAATGAAGTTAAGGAGATAAATAGAATGATAGAAAATCCAGACATGATAGACCTTTGTAGGAAATTCAATGGGGATAGAAAAGAAATGTTTTGTTTCTGCAGTTCAAGGTACTTAAACAAAAACTGATCATGTACTAGGGCATAAAAAACCTGATAATCAAATGCAGAAAGGCATAAATAGTGAATAGATCCTCCTCAGATCATAATGCAATAAAAATCACATGCAATAAGGGGCCAGAGAGAGAGAGAGAGAGAGATAGACCCAAGACTGACTGGAAACTAAATAACCTCATTTTAAAGAATGTGTCTATCAAACAACAAATTATAGAAAGAATTAATGATTTCAACCTATATATTGACAAAAATGAGAGAACATACCAAAATTTATGGGATACAGGCAAGGTGGGTATCAGAAAATATATTATATCCTTAAACGTTAACATGAATAAATTAGAGAAAGAGGAAATCTATCAGCTAAACATGCAACTAAAAATAAAAGAATAAAAAAAAAACAATTAAATACCATATTAGAAATTCTAAAAATTAAAAGAGAATTAATAAAATCAAAAGCATGAAAACTCTTGAAATAATACATAAAACCAAGAGCTGTTTTTATAAAAAAGAAATAAAATTGATAAAACTCTGGTTAATTTTATTTAAAAAAGAAGTAAACCAAATTGCTAATATCATAAATGAAAAAGGTGAACTCGTCACCATTGAGAAGTAAATTAAAGTCATAATTTGGAATTATTTTGCCCAACTATATGCCAATTAATTTGATGATCTAAGTGACATAGATCATCAAATATTTATAAAATATTTATATTTATAAAATATTTATAAAAATATAATTTGCTCAGATTAAATGAAGATGAAATTAAATACCTAAATAGCCCTATCTCAGAAAAAGTAATTCAACAAATCATTATTGAACTCCCTAAGAAAAAAATCTACAGGGCCAGATGGATTCACAAGGGAATTCTATAAAACATTTAAGCCACAAATGTTTCCAATTCTATATAAACTCTTTGGAAAAATAGGTGAAGACAGAACTTTAACACTTTCTATGACACTAAAGGGTGCAGATATCTAAACGAGGAAGAGTCAAAACAGAGAAAAGAAATTACAGACCTATCTCCCTATTGAATATAGATATAAATAACTTAAATAAAATCTCAATGAAGTGATTACAGTCAGTTATCACTAGGATCATAAAATATGACCAAACAGAATTTTTCCCAAGAAGGCAGGTTTGGTTAGGAAAACCATTAATATAACTATATAACTATATATATATATATATATATATATACATATATATATATATATTTAATATAATAATATATAATTAATATAATTAACTATATCAATATATTTAACTATATCAATAAACTATATCAACAATAAAGCTGCAAGTAATCATATGATTATATCAATAGATGCTGAAAAGGCCTTTGACAAAATGCAACACCCATTCCTATTTAAACCACTAAAGAGTGCAGGAATAAATGGATTGTTGCTTAGAATGATTAGCAGTATCTATCTGAAACCATCAACAACACTATATGCAATGGGGATAAGCTGGAGGCATTCCCAATAAGATGAGGGGTGAAACAAGGATGTCTATTATTACCACTACTATTCAATAATCTGTTAGAAATGTTAGATTTGGGGGTGGCTAGGTTGTGAAGTGGTAGAGCACAGGCCCTGGAATCAGGAGTATGTGAGTTCAATTCTGGCCTCAGACACTTAATAATTACCTAGCTATGTGGCCTTGGGAAAGCCACTTAACCCCATTGTCTTGCAAAAGCATAAAAGAAAGAAATACTAGATTCACAAATAAAAGAAGAAAAAGAAATTGAAGAAATTAAAATTGGGAAGGAAGAGACAAAGCTCTCACTCTTTGCAGATGACATGATAGTATACCTAGATAATCCTAAAAAATAGTCTAAAAAAGTCATTAGAAACAGCAACATTAGCAAAGATGCAGGATATATAAAATAACCTCTCATAAACCCTCAACATTTCTATATATTACTATCAAAATACAGCAGCAAGAACTAGAAAGATAAATTCCACTCAAAGTAACTTCATACATTATAAAATACTTGGGGGCCTACCTGCCAAATAAGTCTCAGAAACTCTAATGAAAACAATTATAAAACAATTATCATGCAAATAAAAATCAGATTTAAATAACCAGACAAACATCAACTGCTCATGAATAGGACAAGCTTATATAATAAAATTTACAAACTACTTATTTAGTGCTCTACCACTCAAAATACCAAAAAATTACTTGAATGTGCTTGAAAAAAATGTAAATAAATTCATTTGAAAAATAGAAAGTCAATAATTTCCAGGGATTTAATGAACTAAGTGCAAAAGAAGCTGACTTAGCCCTACCAGATCTAAAATTATAAAGCATCAGTCATCAAAGCTATCTGGCATTGTCTAAGAAATAGAATGGTGAATCAGTGGGACAGCAGGAATAGATTATGGTAGTCTCCTCTTTGATAAAGGCAGAGTCCAGTTTTGGGGATAAAAACTCTCTCTTTGATAAAAAACTGTTGGGAAAATTGGAAGTTAGTATGGCAGAAACTTGGATTAGACAAGTATCTCACATCCTATACCAAGATATGATCAAAATGGGTACAGGATTTAGGCAAAAAAAGACAATATTATAAGCAAAATAGGATATCAAAGTATAATTTAGTTTTCAGATCTATGGAAATTGAAGCAGTTTATGACCAAAGAAGTGATGGAGAACATCATTAAAAACAAATTAGATGGGGCAGCTAGGTGGCGCAATGGATAAAACACCGGCCCTGGAGTCAGTAGTACCTGGGTTCAAATCCGGTCTCAGACACTTAATAATTACCCAGCTATGTGGCCTTGAGCAAGCTACTTAACCCCATTTGCCTTACAGAAACCTAAAAAAATTAGATAAGTTTGATTACAATAAATTTAAAAGTTTTTGCACAAAGAAAAGCACTGCAAACAAGATCAAAAGAAATGTAGCAAATTGGGAAGCAATTTTTACAACTAGTATTTTTGACAAAGGACTCACTTCCAAAATATATAGAAAACTGAGTCAAATTTATAAAAAACCAAGTCATTCTCCAATTGACAAATGGTCAAAGGATATGCAAAATCAATTTACAAATGAGGAAATCAAAGCGATCTATAGTCATGAAAAATTGTTCTAAATCATTACTTATTAGAGAAATGCAAATTAAAGTATCTCTAAGGTACCACCTCATACCTCTCAGACTAGCTAATATAGCTCAAAATTACAATGATTAATGTTGGAAGGGATTTGGGAAATCTAGTACCTTATTACATTTTTGGTGGAACTATGAACTCATCCTAATTTTCTGGAGAGCAATTGGAATTATGACCAAAGGACAACTAAAATGTGCATACCCTTTGATCCAGCAATACCACTACTGGGTTTGTACCATGAAGAGATCATGAAAAAGGGTAAAAATATCACTTGTACAAAAATATTCATAGCAGCCCTGTTTGTGGTTGAAAAGAATTGGAATTTGAGTGAATGTCCATCAATAGGGGAATGGCTGAACAAATGATGGTATGTGTCTGTTCTGGACCATTATAGTTCTGTTAGAAAGTAGGAGGGTTGGGAATTCAGAGAAAACTGGAAGGATTTACATGAATTGTTGCTAAATGAGATGAGAAGAACCAAAAGAACATTGCATACCACACTAGCAACATGGGATTGATGATCAATCTTAATGGACTTGCTCATTTCATCAGTGCAACAACCAGGGATAATTTTGGTGTATCTGTCATGGAGAATGCCATCTGAAACCAAAGAAGGAATTGTGGAATTTACTCTAAGTCCAAAGACTATTAACATTAATTTAAAAAAAGTTATCTTATTATGTAATTTTGCTATCTCTGTTATTATATTTTTTTCCTTTAGGATATGAGTTTTCCCTCAACACATTCAAATTTGATCAATGTATATAATGGAAACAATGTAAATACTGCCTTCTGTGTGAGGTAGGGGTAGGGAAGCAAGAGTAAGGAGAAAATTATAAAATTCAATAAAAATTAAAATTTTTTAAAATGAAACAATCTTCCAATCACCTCCTAAAAGAGATTCCAAAATGAAAACTGCCAATAACAGTATAACCAAATTTTAGAACTACCAAGACAAGGAGAAAATATTACAAGTAGCCAGAAATAGACAATTCAATTATTATGGAGCCACAGTCAGGATAACACAAGATTAAACACCTGCATTAATGAATCATATTCATGAAGGCAAAAAAGGAGTTTGGATACAATGAAGAATCAATAACCCAAAAAACTGAACTTGCTCTTTCAGGGGAAAAGATGGATATTTAATGAAGTAGCAGGCTTTCAAAATATCTTGATGAAATAATCTTGATCTTCAAATACAAGTCTCAAATGAAGCATAAATACAGGGAATCAGGAAAGAGAAATTGTATGGGACTTAATGATGATGAGCTGCATATATTTCTGCATGGGAAGATGATACTAATAACTAATATGGTTTTCTCATTTATTAATGCAGTTAGAAGGAGCATAAATAGACAAGGCACTGGAGGATGTTGAATTTGAAGGTATAATATATTCAAAACACCGAGCTAATGGGCAAGAAAGGAATATAATGAGAGAAATGGAATGGAGAGTTAGAAACAGATAAGTTATATCACATAAAAGAGGCAAGAAAAAAATTTCAGTGTAATGGAAGAAGAGGAAGGTAAAAGGGAGTAAATAAGCTTTACTTTCATTGTAATTGACTCAGCGAGGGAATAAAATATACATTCAATTAAAATTAGAAATGTGTCTTACACTGGAGAAAAGTAGGAGAGGAAAGGGATGGGAGATAGGGTAAGTAAATGGTGGTGAAAGTAATAGAAGTAAGGGAAGTTTGTATAAGAGCATAGTCAGATACAAAACACTTTTGAAGAGGGAGAGGACAAAAGAATAGAATAAATGGGATTGGGGGAATAGAATGGAGGTAAATAGTATTAACAATAGCAATTGTAGAAAGAAATATTTAAACAAATTTCTTTGATGAGAACCTTATTTCTCATACATAAAGTACAATCAAATTTATAAAATAAAAGGGCCAATCACCAACTGATAAATGATCAAGAGCTATGAATAATTTTAAGATGAGGTAATCAATGCAATCAATTTAAATCATTTTATAATTATCCTAATTTACTATTTATAGGAAAAGTATGGATTGAAGCAATTCTGAGGTACTACCTTATACCCATTGAATAGATTAATAGGACGAAAGGAGAAAATGATATTAATTCTCTGTTGGAAGAGTTATGGAATGATTCAAAAATAAGGTAGAACATTTTGGAACTATGACCATAAGGCTATAATCCTTGCCTATCCTTTGACCTAGCAGTGTCCCTGCTAGATCAGTGTTGCAGAAGAAATTAAAAGATAGGAAGAAAAGGCTGTATATCTATATAACAATTATTTTCTTGTGGTGGGGAACTAGAGATTGAAGGGATGCCTAACAGTTGGGCAATGGCTGAACAAATTTTTATATATGATTAAGATGAAATGTTCTTTTGTTTTGTGAAATGATGAGCAGGAGGCTCTCAGTAAAAACTTGTATGAGCAGATGTAAATATTCTTTATACAAAGTAATAGCAATATCGCAGAATGATCAGTTGAGAATGACCTACCTTTTCTCAAAAAATGCTATGAATCAAAAGATCTCTGTAGGACTTATGATAAAAAATACTATTTATCCCTGTTCCAAAAAATACAGTAATTAACTGGAAAAAATATATCCTTAAAATTTAAAATTGGATAAATAGAAAACAGTGAATCTATGAATCATTCAGAATCCATCAAACAAACCAAAAGACTGGAATAATAAATGAACACACAAAGTACCTCTTAGAAAAATTGACCAAGTACAAAATAGATCCAGTAGAGAAAAACAGTAAATCATTCCTCTACCTGAAAGTCACACAAAAAGCTAACTTGAACATTGTCTTTCAGTAAAGTCATAAGGAAAATTATCCTAATAGCCTAGAAAAAGAAGAAAAAAAATAGTGTTCTTGAAAGAATCTATCAATCAGCTTTACTAACAGATTCCTAAATAAAAATTCCAGGGGAAGGGGATATGGGAAAGAAAGGGGGGGGGGGGTTGGATAGAAGGGACAAATACAATGAAGGAGGTGGTGTTCAGATGTAAAATATAAGGGAATTGGGAAAAGGTGGGAAAAGGGGGAAAACACAAATGGAAGGAAGATAGCATGGAGGGCAATAAAGAGTAATTATAACTTTGAATGGGAATGGGATGAAATCTCCCATAAAATGGAAGTGGATAGCAAACTGGGTTAAAAACCAAAATCCTGCAATATGCTGCTTATAAGAAACACATTTCAAACAGAGAGCTATATACAGTAGAAAGGTAAAAGACTGGCACAGAGTATATTATGTTTCTATTGAAGTGGAAAAGGCAGGGCTATCAATCCTTATCTCAGAGAAAGCAAATGCAAAAAGAGATCTTATTAATATAGATAAGTATGGAAATTATATCCTCCTGAAGATTACTATAGATTAGATAAATCTAATCCTAAAACAAGCAAGAAGTAAATAGACTTAGAAAACTCAGACATGATACACCTTTGGAGAAAATTGAATGGAAACAGGAATATATCTTTTTTTCCTGCAACACTTGGCATGTACACAAAAAATCTGACAATGGACTAGGGCATAAAAACTTCATATTCAATTACAGAAAGGCAGAAATATTGAATGCATATGTTTCTGATCATGATGCAATAAAAATCACTTGCAATAATGGGTCATGGAGAGATAAATCTAAAACTAATTTGAAACTAAATAACCTCATTTTAAAGAATGGGTAGATCACACAACAAATTATAGAAAGTATTAGTGACCTCATTCAAGACTATGAAAATAATAAGACAACATACCAAAAGTAATAGGATACAGCCAAAGCAAACATTAAGATATATGTTTAAATGCTTTCATGAATAAAATAAAGAAAAAAAGATATAAACTGTGCATTTAACTAAAAAGATTGGAGAAAGAACAAATTAAAAACTCCCAATTAAATACGAAATTAGAAATTCTAAAGATTAAAGGAGAAATTGACAAAAATGAAAGCAAGAAAACCATTGAATTAATTACAAAAAATCCAAGAATTGACATTATGAAAAAACAAAGGTAATTTGATTTTACAAAAACAGATGAAAATCAAATTACTGCTAACAAAAAAGTGAACTAACCACTAATGATGAGGAAATTAATCATTTTGAAGTATTTTGCTGAATTATATGGCAACAAGTGCCCAGTTTAAATGAAGATGAAATTAAATACCTATATAACCCTCTCTCAGAAAAAGAAATTCAAATAACCGTCAATGAACTCCTGAAGAAAAAATCTCCAGGATCAGATTAATTCACAAGTGAATCCCATTCTACATTCAAGGAACAATTGCTTCTAATTCTATATATAGAATTTGGAAAAAAATTTGAAGACTGAACTCTGCCTAATTCCTTCTATGACACCAATATGCTGCTGACACTCAAACCAGAAAGGGTCAAAACAGAAAAAGGAAATTGTAGACCAATTTTCCTAATGAATATGAATGCAAAAATCTTGAATAAAATATCAACAAAATTATTACAGGAAGTTTTCACTAGAATAAAACTTTATTCCAGTAATGTAGGATTGGTTAAATATTAGGAAAACTGTTAGCATAATTGACTATTTCAATAACACCTAACAAATTATATGATTATCTCAATGGATACTGAAAAAGTTTTTGACAAAATACAGCATCCATTCCTACTAAAAACACTTGAGAGTGCAGCAATAAATGGATTGTTCCTTAAGATGATAAGCAGTATCTATATGAAACCATCTCCAATCCTTATATGCAATGGGGCTAAACTAGAAGCATTTTCAATAAGTTGGGTGAAACAAGGATACCCGTTATAATCAGTATTACTCAATATTTTATTAAAAATAGTAGTTTTTGCAATTAGAAGAAAGGTTTAGTGAAGGAATTGAAATAGGGAATGAAGTAATAAAGCACTCTTTGCAGAAACAAAACACTCTTTGATGGCATACCTAGAGAACCCTAAAAATTCAACTAAAAATACTGGAAACAATAAGCAACTTTAGCAGAGTCCTAGAATATAAAATAAACCCACAAAAATCCTAAGCATTTCTATATATTATAAACACAGTACAGAAGCAAGAGACAGAAAAAACAAATCTTTTTTTAAAATAACTTCAGACACCATAAAATAATTTTGAGTGTGCCTGCCAAGGCAGACCCAGAAAGTAAAAAAAAACAAAAAAACAACAACAACTATAAAACACTTTTCACACAAATAAAATCAGATCTAAATAAATAGGCAAAAAATTCTACTTCAAATAAGGTTTTTATTTAATGCCATACCAATAAAAGATCTAAGAAATTATTTAAGGGAGCTAAAAAAATAGTTACTAAATTCATATGGTGGAACCAAAGATGAAGAAAATCAAGGGATTTAATGGAAAATAATGCAAAAGAATATGGTTTAGTCATACCAGATCTAATATATTATAAAGCATCAGTCATCAAAACAGTCTTGTACTGGCTGAGGAATAGATTGGTGAATCAGTGAAATAGTTTAAGTGCAAAAGATATAGCAGGAAATTATTATAGTAATCAACTGTTTGATAAACTCAAAGAATCCAGCTCCTAGAATAAGAACTCAGTCTTCAATAACAACTACTTGAGAAACTGGAAAATATTATGGCAGAAACTAGGACTGGACCAACATCTTACACTCTATATCAAGATAAGGTCAAAATTGGTGCAGGATTTAGACATAAAAGATTATATTATAAGCAACTAAGGAGTACAAGAAATAGTCTACCTGTCAGATTCATGAAAAAGGAAGCAATTTATGATCAAGGAACAGATAGAGAATATTATAAAAACCATGTGAATATTTCAGATTACATTAAATTGAAAAACTTTTGCACAAACCAAATCACTGTTACCAAGATCAAAAGGAATGTTGTAAATTGGGAAACAATTTTTACAAATAGTGTTTCTGACAAAGGACTCATTTCTAAAATATATAGAGAACTGAATTAAATTGATAAAAGTTATTCTCTAACTGATTAATGGTTAAAGCCTATGCAAAGACGATTCTTGGATGAGTAAATAAAAGCAATCTATAGTCATATGAAAAATGTTCTTAATCATTATTGATTAGAGAAAAACAAATTATAGCATCTGTGATGTAATACCTCATACCTCTCAGATTAGCCAATATGACCACAAGAATAATGATCAACTTTGGAGGGGGGATGTGGAAATTCTGAGATACAAATGTATTGCTGGTGGAGCTGTGAAGAACTAATCCAGTCTTTCTGGAGAACAATTTGGAGTTATACCCAAAGAGCAATAAAGTTGTGCATACCTTTGATCTAGCAATACTACTACTACTACTACTACTACTACTACTACTACTACTACTACTACTACTACTACTACTACTACTGGGGTTGTAAACTGAAGAGATCATGAAAAGGGGTAAAAATCCCACATATACAAAAATATTCATAACAGATCTCTATCTGGTGAGAAAGAATTAGAAATTGAGGGGATACCTATCAATTGGGGAATGACTGAGAAATGTGTGGTATATACATATCATATATATGTATATGTTGGAACACTATTATTTTTTTAAGAAATCATGAGTAATAGGATGTCAGAAAAGCCTGGAAAGACTTGCGGAAATTGATGCTGAGTGAGATAAGCAGAACCAGAAGACCATTATAAACCTTAACAACATGGGGCAATGATCAACCTTGATAGAATTGTACTCTCCATCAGTGCAATAATCAGGATCAATTTTAGGGCATCTGTGATGGAGAATGCCATTTGTATTCAGAGAATGAGTTATGGAGTTAGAACGAAAATCAAAGATTATTATCTTCAATTTTTAAAAGTTATCATGTGTTCTGTAATTTTGTTATCTAATGTTAGCTTTCTTCTTTTTTAGATCTGCTACTCTCAACACATTCAACTTGGAACTATGTGTATCATGAAAGTAAATGTAAAGATTATATGGGAGCACCTTCTGTTGGGGAGAGAGGGGAAGGAAGAGAGGGATAAAGGGAGAAAAATTTCATAAAATTCAAAACCTTGCAAATAAAGATTGGTAGAAACTACCCTTGTGTGTAATTGGAAAATAAATAAAATGTTATATAATTTAAAATTTTCTCTTATGTATTTATTTCCCTTGTTCCTAATTCCTCATATTAAAAATGACAAATCTGTAAGCATGTGTATGTACATTATTCACCTGACTTTTCACAGCTGGTGGAGGGGAGTGGGAAAGGAGGGTGGAAAGAAATTATGTAACTTAAAACTATACATATACATATGAATGAATGAATGTTGAAATATTTTCATTACATGTGCTTGGAAAAATAAAATATCAATAAAAATATCAGAAAAAAGCTCTGATCTTTTTTTTTAGCATTTGCTTACTTGTGAGATGTGAATGACCACTTAAAAATTGATTTGGTCTGCATGAAGTATTGTTTCAGCACATCATTTATAGATACTGAATACATGTTGTATTTGTATATATACACAATTATATAAATTTACATTTAGGCATCTATGGATACATCTGTGAAGGAAAACTCTTTCTAGCATAGTGGACAGGTGAAAAACCTGTATTCAAATCTTAATTTAGGGACATGTTAGTTTTATGACCCTGAGCAATTCAATTCCCTTTTTAATAACCCTGAAACTCTTTCAATCCGAAAATTAGATGAGTTGCCCTTAATATGCTTTTGTTGAAAATGTTTTCACAACAATGTTTCTTGTGATTATGAAATCTCATATAACAGAAAAATAAACATATGAATGTCTGTATATGCATTCATTCATCCTCTTCAAAATGAGCCCATTTTCAATATAGTAAAATGCTTACAGAAGGCCCCTGTGTGAATTTATTCTTTTAAATTAATACCTTCTGAGCTATAAACTTCCATAAACTACATCTAGGTGAGCAGAGAAGATTGAAGTGGTTCATAGTATGTTACATATTAAGCTATAATAACCACATTTCTATAATAACAATAATCCTATATAAATTATCTCAAAATATTTATTGTATCTTTGGGCTATTAAAATTTTAAGATACACTAAACATTTTTGGTTTGTCTTGTATGGAAACAATTTATTATAACTATGACTGAGGCCATTAATTGTAATAGTTATTAATTTGTTGCTATCAAAATACCTAAAAGGGGAAATATGCCTTTAGATATCCTAGAGACTAACACTAAAGAAGTGAGTACACACACACACACACACACACACACACACACACACATGCATGTATTTTGTATCTATGTGGAGACATAGATACCTACATATGCACACATGCATATTTAGATATGACTAGGTAAAGCAAGTCTGGAGTCAGGAAGACCAGGGTTCAAATTTAGCCTTCTATGATTAGTAGCTATATCACCCTGGGAACATCTCTTAACCCTGTGTATTTCAGTTCCCTTTGTGCAAAAAAGAAATAAATTGGAGGAGTAAATAGGATTCCACTCTTATCATTGCAAAGAAAACTCCAAATGGGATCATGAAAAGTCTGACATGACTTTAAAAGACTTAAGAATAGTAGCAGTTCTCTCAATACATGAAATCTGTTTAATAATTGTAATAGGATGTTTTTGAAAAACATGTAACCTTAATACAGAGATAATTGAACTTAGAGATATTAGAGACATTAAAAATATCTGTTGCAATTCAATTATTCTACAATTGGAAATGTGAAACACAAGAAATGTGAAGGAGTTTCTTAGAGTTATGCAAATAATTAGAGGGTTTGAAATTTGAACATCCACATGGCTACATAATCCTATTTGATTGTCTTTGAAGTAAGTGCTATAATTTTCTCCATTTATAAGTGAGAGCAGTGAAGTTAATGGCTTCTAAGTGACTTTCCCAGGTTAGTAGGTCTAGTAAATAACTATAATGCAATTCAAATCCTGGGCTTCTTAACTCTAACTCCATTTCTCTATCCACTGCAAATATATAGCTACTAATTTTCTTTTTGCTCTGGAACACCAGTGGTCTCAGACATAAATAGAAGATACATTTCTCTGTACAGTGACTTAGAAAAACCATAAACTAGTATTATGCTATATTCTATTTTTATTTATTTTGTTAAACATTTCTCTTTAACAGTTTTATCTGTTCCTTGGGGCCAGCATGAGTTTGACAACTGTAAATAAACTACCACCTGTGGTGTCTAAGTCCTACTAATTTTGAAATTTATATGACAATCAAATAGCTTCCTACACTATTTTCCCCTTCTGCTAAGAAAGAAAAAAAAATTACTGGTTACACTCTAATTATTTCTATGTCCTATCATTAACAAATGGTTCAGGAGAGTTATTCATTTGCAGTCAAGCACACCAGACCCTAATTCAAAATATAGTCAGGGAAATTTGATGTTTGGTCACTGGACAAAATTTCTAATTATGTTCAATAAAATAAATTAAAATGGAACGAGATTACTTTCCAAAACAAGGAAGGATTTATGCAGGCAGTTGACATCTGATATGGCCTTTAAATCAAAAATAGAAATTAAAAGAGAATTGTAATGAATTAAATGAGTGGACATTTTATACAGAGAAGGATGAGAGCTAATATAATGATATTTCTTTACTGAAAACAGAAACCAAGGTTGTTTTGATAAAGAATCATATCCTGGTGTTAAACTTACTCATAACATTATGAGACATTATAGAATCTTGATTAATATTGGAATATGAAGCTAATAACAGATTCCAAAAACTAGGTACTAACTTAGCTAGATGTTCAGAATTTAGAGAATTATAGGCCAGAATGGCTCACATTTTATATTTTCAACTTATTTTAAAATGCTTCAGTATTAGACTATAAGAGTAGAATTTAGTATTATGTTTATACTTATCATGACATGATTGTAGAAATATGTCATAAAAAACATGGATATAAAAGTAAATATTCCCCTGTTAATTCAGTTGCAAATTCTGGGGAAAGCTCATGAATATGGTTATTTGTATTGAGCCAGGATTGAAATCAGCTAATTAGGCTATTGCTATGTTGGGGAATCCAGTCAGAAGAAACCTACCCTCAGCAGTGCCAATAGTTGTTCTCTCAGACTTTTCCATGAGAGGCTCCATTGTCTAGTATATTAATGCATATAAAACCTCATAAGTTTTTTGGCATCATGAATAATTGTCTCAGTAGTATTCATTTTATGATCATATCTGGAGTCAGACTCAGAATTAATCAGTTAAAAATCCCATAAATTCTTCCAAAAGAAAGTTTTCATAATCAGAGCTTCAGGTGAAATCAACTACCAAGGATCAAAATATTCCTGTAGATGACTATAATCTCATCTTTGTATCAGCAATACATTCACATAAAAATCACAACTTATCTTGTCAATATTAAATTAATGATTTTACATCAAGATGATTATTAGAAAGAAAAATGATTTCAAGTGGCATATAGTTATTTTAAGAAATATCTGTCTATATATCTATGCTCATAAAGACAAGTATAAACTACTCTTCTATGAACTTGGATGACTCAATAATTTTTCTATATCTATACATATATTATAATATTAATCAACCAAAATTCAGGTTTCCAAATTGTAGTGACAAAAGATAGCTCACGAATTATTATTTATTAGTATAACTTTTCTAGGCTGAAATCTTATTTCTTAGGTAAAAAAGAGGTTCTTGACCATCTTGTAAATTATAATTATATAGTTCTTGACCATAAATTTATAAATTAGAAGGGATTTCCTCAGGAATTGAATCTTAAGGCCTGGAATGATAACAAAACTGACAACAAAATATCAAGATCAATGACTTGAAACCTGAGCTTTATACTTGACTGTTTCTTTGAAAGAGCAAAATTTATATTAAACAGTAAACCCAGTAAAGCAAAGTTCAAAACTATTCAGGATCCCAAAATCTCTTTAATCACAATATGATGGGCATAATTGTTATCAATATCAAATTAGTATAGCAATGAATTAGCTTCAAAAGAAATTTTCATAGAGTAAAATTTTACAAAATATTTCCCCAAATTTAAACATTTTTCCTAAATGTATTTCCCTTTCTTAAATTAAAAAATTCAGTCTTAGATTATTATAAACTTATTCCTGAGGAATTCACCTATTTCACCTGTAATCAAACTGCAAAATTCTCATTCTCAAATCTTTCTACTTAAAACAAAGTCAAACATTCTCACACTCTCTCAATCTGATCAAACTTTCTGAAGCAGGCATAAGGCCATTATAGCGACACTCCAGGCCTGCTCGGGGACCTATCCCGAGCCTTCCCCTGGATACATACCTTTCCCGGGTCTTTGGACGTCACGGACCCATCGGTCTTCAGACGCATGGACCCTCCTTTGGGGAAGGAGGGCAATAACTGGACAGAACACCCGGTTGCAGTCTAACAAGCAGGTCTTTATTGCTTACATAGCAGGGAAAAAATGGCTCTCTTCTTCCCCAGCCCCATCCCTTATATAGTCCTCTGCTCCTCCTCTGAGCTACTCCCCTGTTCCTCCCTCATGGGCGGCACTCCTGTTACTGGGGCGTTCCCAGCACCCATGTGGACGGGTTCACACCCCCAGGCGTCTCCTAACCCATAGGTGGCCAAGGTCCAGAGCTGGGTCCAGAGCAATTCCCCCTTTTTGTTTAGACAGGGGTAGTGTCCATCTTTGGTTGTTCTCTGGGATTCTGGAGAAGAGCACGAGGGTCAGCCTTTGATAGCATATTTTTGCAGCAAGCATATGTAGCAAAAGAGGCAGGATAGAAATAATCATAGTCTTAATATCCTATAGTAATAAAATTATTTCAGGTCTGAATTAAGCACACACACACACAGACATATGGACGAACTCACAGAAAACAATCATTTTTAACCAAGCTGTGATTGATGCCCTGGCAAGCATCAATCCCAGCATATAGGAACATTTTCCTATCCCTCCAGGCCAGTAGAGAGATGTGAAAATGTCTCATTGAAGTTTAACTACACATATCATTATGTTTTTTTAATGAACCAATTAAGACCGGCAAAAAAAAAATAACTTTTAGAATCAATTAGATTTATTAAGAATTTTTAAATAACCAATTAATATAAAATTTGAATGCATTCTTAAATAACTCTATAAAATATAATTTTAACTATTCTAGCACACAAAAATGTAGTTATAAATACAAGCACTGCTGAAGTGCATTCTTCTTTCTATTTTGCAGTAACATAGGGCAGTTCTGACAGAAGGCCTCAATCCTTAGAGAAAGCGCTGCCTGCAGTCGCTTTCACCAGGAAAGATAAGATGCAAAATGGTGGATAATAAATATCTATATTGGTGCTGAACGAGGAGTGTGATGAATAAGAGACATGGTATCTGCCTTGATGTTGATCAAGGCAGTCTTCATTAGGGATATCAAAAACCGTATTAAGCAGGGGCCAAAAATACAAAGGAGAAATAATATAGCAACAGGACCTATCCAGCTGAATAACCACTGTAAAAATTGTAAATGCTTGAGATAATTAGCAATATTAAAGGCAGCAGTTTGATGATTCGAAAAATCAATCGAAATATTTCAGTTCTTGAAGCAGTAAAGCTAACTGATGAATGTCTGATGAAGCATTATGAGATAGTAGTGCACCCTGTAATGCAGCCTGTATCCGAAGCCATGAACCAACAAAAGAAGAGTTTGTAAGATTTACCTGTAATGGAGTGACACACAATGGTTTATATCTATAGTGACAAGGAATTTGGGTTATCAATTTGTGGTAAGCAAGCTCATTCCCAATGTAAACTACTACAGGGGCCAAAGCATCTATTTCCTTTTGAAGTGCCCAATTTATATGATTTTGGGTGGTCCACATGGATGATTGCTGGGCCAAGAAATTCTGCAATACAGATGCCAAATGTCCTTGTCGTTGGTAAAGATCCTGAATTTGGAATTCCTCATAAAGTGAGAAAGCAAAGTTTATGATATTGAAAGCAAGATCAATCACCTCACACTTTTGCAATGGAATTGAAGGAAGATTCCCACGAAGTTCATTCCACAACTCATCTATAGGATGTTGTACCCATGGTTGTTTAGCTTTTTACCAGTACAAGTTGTATTTTTGGCGTTTCAGGATAAATATTGCACGACCATGATGCCGAGAAGTTAAAGTGTCATTGAGTATGGCATTAGGACAAGAAATGCGGTAAGGTTGAAGGCCTGCATGTTGTTGATCATGTTTTTCAATAGATGCGTTTTTGGTATGACAAAGGAAGAAAGCATAGTCGGGAGGTGCACGAGTCTCAGCTACGAACCGATAACATAACTTGTCAGTATGTCCTTGAGTATCATGGCAGGTCGAATTCAAATTGCCAGAAATAGTACACCATGTCCCAAATGTAAAATCTGAGCAGGATGTACCTTGTTTACAAGGGAATATGTGGATGGAAGCATTTATTGGTGCAAATGGTAGACCCAATCGTCACAAATGTGGATGGGCAGTCCCCAGGGGAAAGGCAACTGGTGCAGGAGCTGCTATTTGTTTGTATTTCTTCGTAGAGGAGATATAATCCCAAAATCGTAGGTGCACAGAAGAATCGTATATTGTAGGGCCACATGTTGGAACCCCAGTAGAGCAAGCATGTATCGGAACCCAGGTATCTCCATCTCCTTCAGGGCAGGCAGCGAAAGACACTGTACCATTATAATAAGAGGCAAGCTGTATGTATGCCCTGTGATGTTTCTTGGGTGCAATTCAGGGAATGTGGGATGGATAACATGGTTATGTTTAGACGGGTGATATGATTCTTCAGTTCTTGTGTATGATGAAAAAAGGATGAAAAAAGTTTACTTTCTAATTTGATACATGTCTTATCTAAGCTTGTATCATCCGAGAGTATGGTGTCTGTATAAAGACATATTGGTGGATTAGAAGCATATACTGTAAAATTGTACTTAGTTATCTCAGTTTCCTGTACGTTCTGTATATCTCAGTGTTCAGTGTCCCCTACTAGCTTGGTGGCATTCCCTTTTATCTTAAATGGAGGTGTCGTGTCCCAGAACCATGCACCTTGTTGATCTTCCTGCACTCTATGTGACTCAGTAAGATTATACCATTTACTGTTGAGAGCTTGTGTCCCGGGTAACAGACTCAGGGCAAGGAGGGCAAGAGTTAAGGTCTTCATTCTCTTTTCTTTCCTTGGGTATCGCCGTCCTCTCCATCTCCGTCTTCTCTTCCTTATTTTTATCTTCTCCAAGGTCTCTGACCCACTTGGTTGGAGCCCAGACTGGTTTCTCCTTTTCTTTGCCATCCAGATTTGGATCTGGTTGAATACAAAGATACCCTTGTCCATTTATAATTACCAAGCCTGGGCCATGCCATTGGCCATCTGGGCTTTTCCACAGTACTCGGTTGCCTATTGGGCAGGGAGAGGGATGGCTAGTTGCGTGTGTGTGGAGTGTTCGCGAAGTTCCTGCGAAAAAACGCAAAGCTGGGGAGGTACCATCATCTCTCAATTGAAGAAAATTCATGGTGTATACGGCCTGTGCTAATTGTGTATATATAAGGCGGCCACAACCACTGACTCCCCCTTTTTGTTTAATGAGGAGGGTTTTAAGGGTGCGGTTAGCATGTTCAACTATGGCCTGATCAGTGGGATTATATGGAATTCCAGTTTTGTGTAAAATGGAAAATTCTTGACAAAAGTTTGCAAACGCCTTGGAAGAATATGCAGGTCCATTATCTGTTTTTATGGCTGTAGGAACTCCACAAGTGGAAAAACAGGTTAAAAGATGTGCTATAACATGGTGGGCTGCCTCACCAGGTTGAATTGACGCCATGACAAAATTAGAAAAGGTGTCTATGGAGACATGAATAAGGGTTTTCCCATAGTGGGTAACATCTATCTGCCATAAAGCATTAGGACGGTCTCCGCGGGGATTAATAGCACAATCAATGGGTGGGGGACGAAATGGAGCACAGCCAAGGCATCATTTCACTATATCCCTGGCTTGATCTTTAGTGATGCCATACAGATGACGAAGAGAACGAGCTGAAAGATGGTACTTGTCATGTGCCTGATGGGCTTCTGAAAGTAAAGGGCATAGCAATGCTCAATCTACCATATCATTACCACTGTAGATGGGCCCAATAGTAGAGACATGGGAACGGACGTGCAGCACAAACACAGGACAATGACGAGAGAGGAGAAGATTTTGAAGGTCTGCTAACAAAGAAGCAATAGTACTAACACGAGGATTGATAAAAGCTGTAGGGAGTTCTCGAAGTGCTGTAGCACAATATAGACTGTCAGTGATAAGATTAACAGGCACGTTGGCAAGATAAGCAAGAGCACGTGTAACAGCAAGGAGTTCATTTTTCTGGGCTGAGGTATACTCAGTGGTAAAAAACCCGCAATATTTGCTTTTGTGGGACGTAAAAGGCTGCCCATTTATTTTTGGTGGCGTCTGTGAACAAATTTGGTCCATCAACAGGGGTAGGGGAAATAATTCGTGGTGGGGGTTGTAATGGAAGACTGTCCCATCCACGTAGCGTTGGGGGTAATGGAAGATTGATGACATCACATGAAGTGAGTAGGGCAGCCCATTCAGGGATAGAGTCAGTAAAATAACGAAGAGCACCTTCAGAAGCACAAATATTTAAAACAGGATATTTTCCAAACATACAAAGACAACGATCAGACATAACTAGGAATAAATTGGCCAGCATCGTAAATTTACAAGGGATACTTCTTTTACTTCTCTGGAAATATTGCCATTCTATGACACCTTGCTTTTGATAGAGACAACCAATATGTGACCTTTGATTTAAAATGGTAGCAAATATAGGTTGCTCAGGATCAAATTGAACTATAGACTCATGACACCTGGACAAAATCTGTGTCATGCCCTCTTTGGCTTGTGGGGTCCAATACCGGGGGGAGGTCAATGTGGAATCTCCTTTCAGGATATCATAAAGAGGATACATCAGATCATCAGGAATAGGAGCTGTAGAATGTATCCATTGTATGGAACCAATAAGTTTCTGGAAATCATTAAGGGTACTACATTTCTCTAAATTCACCTTTGGGGGTATTCTAGATGCCCTCCCTTCACTAAGGGTGTGACCAAGGTATTGATAAGGGCTAGTATCTTGTATCTTATGAGGAGCCACTTGAAGCCAATATTTACTCAAGGAAAGGAGCATTTCTTTTGTTAATTCTTCTAGCTCCGTGGCTTGCTTAGTAGCCATGAGAATATCATCCATATAATGGATTATGATGGCCTTAGGGTACTTACTGCACAGCAGGTGAACAATAGCTGCAACATATGCTTGGCACATAGTTGGACTATTGGCCATTCCCTGAGGTAATACAGTAAACTGATACCTGATTGACGGGCTTTGAAAATTTTTTGATGGTACCGAGAACGCAAATTTATTCCTATCCTCAGGGTGAAGGGGAATGCTATAAAAACAATCCTTAATATCTATTATCTTTATAACAAATTCTCTAGGTATAAAGGCAGGAGAAGGAAGACCCATCTGTAGCAGGCCCATAGGGACCATTCTTTTATTCACCGCCCGTAAGTCAATAAGCATTCTCCAGGTGCCAGCTTTCTTTTTATTACAAATACTGGAGAATTATAAGGGCTGGTGGTAGGCTCAATTCTGTGTTGTAACAATAATTCCTTAACTATATCTTTTAATGTGGTGAGCTTCTCCGTAGAAAGGGGCCACTGTTCCACCCACACAGGGTTATCACTCCTCCAAGTAATCTTTGGGCAGCTCACCATAACAGTAGCCCCTAGGAGTTTGTTGCCAAATGTTCAGGGGTGGTAAGATACAATTGTAACTGATGTAACAAATCTCTACCCCACAGGGCAGAGCCTAGTCCCATAATCTTTAAGGGACTAATAAAACCACTTTGTCCTTCATAACTCCATCTTAAATGACGCTCTGCTTTTCTAGCCCCTTGATGGCCTCCCACCCCCAAAATAGGGGTGGTAGATAACATAAGTGGCCAAGAGGGGTCCCACTGTGCTGAATCAATAACAGAGACATCAGCTCCAGTGTCGATCATTCCTGACACTAATTTACCTTCTATATTTATCTGTATAATAGGCCGTTGTAATCGGACTTCGGTGCACCAATTTACTTGTGAGACACTCTCACTCTCAATCCATGGCAAGGATATTCCTCGGCCAATAGCCATGCCAGGGGAAAGGGTTACTGGGTAGCAGTGTGGGTTGGTAAGGTATACAGTAGTGTCACCAGATGGCAGTAGTTGGGTGTGGACAAGTACAGGAGAATATCCTGTAGCACCCACTATTAGTTGGGGAAATGTGGCCGGGACCACTTCTATAGAGGCAGTACTCCAGGGGGTGATTATTAATGAATCTTCTTCCTTTCCCTGCTCGGCAACTGTTAGAAGAGTTTGACCTAGATCCTCTCGTTCTGTAGTTCCCTCTGATATCGCTCCTGCAACCCTTTTGGTTCCGGGTCTGGCCCCATGGGCATCTCTGAGGCTACTGTAATCGGATAGGCTCTGGTGTCAGGGCCCCCACAGGGAGGGCCCTTCCTCCTGTTTCCCGGAACCAATGTTTTCTTAGATCTACAGAACTTTGCCATATGTCCGCCTTTTCCACAAGAATAGCAGGTGGGCTGTTTATTGCCCCTCTTTTGACCTGCACGACACTGTGCCTTAAAATGCCCTTCTTTTCCACAATTAAAACAAACGCCCTTTCGTTGTTTAAGGCCTTCACTAATCCCCTGAGCTATGGCTATCACCATGGCTTGGTGTTCTTTACTTTCAGGGGGGGCCTCTAAGAGGCGCTCGATTATATCACTTATGGAGGGATTAGCGCCCAAACCAGTCAAGAGCTGTTGATATTCAGGGCAAAGACCTTCTTTCACCAACTGCGGAATAAGCAGTTTGGAACCAGCTGCGTGTCCTAAA
Organism: Macrotis lagotis; assembly: GCF_037893015.1. Classification (NCBI taxonomy): domain Eukaryota; kingdom Metazoa; phylum Chordata; class Mammalia; order Peramelemorphia; family Peramelidae; genus Macrotis; species Macrotis lagotis. The sequence goes on along the minus strand of NC_133658.1, from coordinate 672,170,416 downwards.
ACACATACGACTATTTCTTGTACCCTGCTGATAAAATCGGTAGGGGTTTCACTGGCTCATTGTTTAAGACCAATAAGTTTCTCCCTTTCTGCCCCTTGGGCTTCTAGCTTCCCAAAGGCTCTGACATGGCAGAGTTGGATAGCTGCGAATACCATAGGCTGTAAATGTATTTGGTCTCTAGGTCTTTTCCATCTTCCTGTCCCTGTAATCATCTCATAAGCCTCATCAGGGTTGGTGATACCTCTCTCCTCTATATACTGTTCTGCCTCTCTCTTTACAAGGGCAGTAAAAGTGACTGCTTATCCTGGGGTGAGCACTGCACCAGAAACCTCTTGCCAATCATAAGGGATCCAGGACCATGCAGCAGTGGCATTAGTTAATAAATGTTTCACATATGGCGAAGAGGGGCCGTACTTGGCAACAGCGTCCTTGAACTCTTTCAATACTTTAAAAGGAACTGGCTCATGACGGCGATTGCCACCCTGGCCATCATCAAAAACAGGACAAAGAGTTGGAGTAATACCCCAATCTTCCCAATCTACAATTTCCCCTTCTTCAGCAGCCACTTTAAGACTGCGTGCTATGAGACTTTCTGGAGCAGGACCCCTAGAAGAGCCAAATGTGAAACTGGCTCGGTGTTTCAGAGTCATGGTGGACAGAGAGGTGGAGACTTCTTCCTCATCTGTCTCTGCCTGTGGGTGTGGCCTAAACATTTCCTCCTTTCTCAATGTTTGCTGCGCCACAGTCCTGGGTCTTAATTTCTGCTGTGCCACAACCCTGATTCTAACTTCCTCCCTATTCTTCCTACCTCTTGCTCTGTCCTCCAAATAGCTACTTCCTCCTTCTTCTTCCCCAACTCCATATTTATTATGTTTCTTATAAGTTTCTCTAAGTTCTGCCCAAGGATAAATCGGAGGAGGATTATTACAACCCTCCTCCTCAGAAGATTCTCCTAATGATTCTCCCACTTGTGTGCCAATTGTTTCTCGCCCACAGGGACGAGGACCCCCCTGTAACATTGTATTTATTTAGAGAATAAAAGGAGAAGTCCTGGTCAGTTAGGATTCCAGGGCATGACTCATCAAAAGAAGCCAACTGTTGCCCAACTGTCTCCCAGTTCTCTTTGGTAATCCCTGAATGTTCTAACCAAGGGGAAAACCCCCACACCTTATCTACAAATTCACGGCACTGCTTAATATGTGGCTTAAATTGATGCCACTTACCTAATTTATATAACTGACAAGCTAGAACTGCCTTTTCTTTGGGTCTAATCAGGGGAAAACCCATTCCCTGCCCCATAACTTCGTCCCAGATTAATCTCAAATTAATCTGAGGCTGTCCAGCTCTTCTCCCTGTTAACTGAGGCCAGGTGGAAATTCCTTTGGTCCCTGTTCGGGCGCCAGCTGCTCGGGGACCTATCCAGAGCCTTCGCCTGGATACATACCTTTCCCAGGTCTTCGGACGCACGGACCCTCCTTTGGGGAAGGAGGGCAATAACTGGACAGAACACCCGGTTGCAGTCTAACAAGCAGGTCTTTATTGCTTACATAGCAGCGAAAAATGGCTCTCTTCTTCCCCAGTCCCATCCCTTATATAGTCTTCTGCCCCTCCCCTGAGCTCCTCCCCTGTTCCTCCCTCATGGGCGGAGCCACTCCTGTTACTGGGGCATTCCCAGCACCCATGTGGGCGGGTTCACACCCCCAGGCTTCTCCTAACCCATAGGTGGCCAAGGTCCAGAGCTGGGTCCAGAGCACAGGCCTGGATATAAGGGGATTTAAAACACATGGACTTGCTCATGCCCACCCCCTAAATCTTCATTTATTCCTTTTTTTATTTTTGTTTAAACTTTATTTATCTTTCCTAATATTTCAAACCCATTGCTCATATTGCCCTACCTTCTTTTTCATTTCAACCTTATCTCAGACTGTTCATATTATTGTCAAAGACATTGGTCTTATTAGAAATTTATTTTCCTAAACTCAGGGAACTCTCTTCAATAATCTGCATATCACAAAATTCAGATTTCTCTAGGAGATCAAAGAGCTCCAAATTTCACATTCTCCCAAAAGGAAAACAGAAGAAACCTGAACTATTTTTAGGATCAATATGGGAAGTAATTTGTAGGAAAAATACTGAAGGGGGAAAACATCTACTAAGATTTTTGGTAGATTTCCAGCTGAGCTCCCCTGGTTTTCCCTCAGAACTAACATTAATCAAGGCTCTTAACTGATTTTGTACCCGCAGAACCCAGAGAAGAACCAAAAAGAACATCCCTCAGCAAAAATGTAAAAAGGCCAGTTCAAAGGGGGGGGGTCATAGAATGTTACCTTGAAGCCAAAGATCCTAACTCAGAGAGGAATGGAGCTTCAGAGGAGATTATGAATTGATTTCTAGCCCAAAAATACTTCTTTGAAGAGATTGGAAAAAATAACTAAATCAAATGAAAAAATTGGGAAAAGAAGTACAAGAGAAACCTAACATCTAACAAGAAGAAAACAAATCATTTGAAAATACAACTGGGCAAGTGCAAAAAGAAAATAATTCTCTTAAAAAACACAAAGGGCAAATAAAAAAAGAAAACAACCCCTTGAAAAATAGAATTGACCAATTTGAAAAGGAGAAGCAAAAGGTAATTAAAGAAAACTCTCTCTAAAAAAAAAAGATTGGAATCTATGGAAACTAATGACTTCATTGGACACTAAGAATCTGGTAAAATAAATAAAAATAGAAGAGAATTCAAAATACCTCATCAGCAAAATCACTGAACTCAAGAATAGATTGAGGAGAAATAAGCTAAGAATTATTGGTCTTCCTGAAAACATTGAAGAGGAAAAAAAGCCTGGGCTTAATATTACAGGACTTAATGATGGATAACTGCCCTGATATCATGGAACCAGAGGGCAAAATATTAAAAATGCATCTATCCCCTCTGGAAAGGGATCCAAAATGAAAAGGCCAAGGAATATTGTGGCCAAATTCCAGAACTATCAGACTAAAGAGAAAACCCTGCAAACCGCTAGAAAGAAACAATTTAGGTACCAAGTAGCTACAGAAAGGATTACACAGGACCTAGTTGCATCAACATTAAGGGATAGAAGAGCCAGCAATGCAATATTACCAAAAGTAAGAGAGTTTGGAATACAGTGAAGAATTCATTATCCAGCAAAACTGAGCAATTCCAACTTTTAATTTGTGTCTTGTGTCTCCTGTTTGAATTTCAAATTTTCTACTAAGCAATTCAAACAGGAGACACAAGACACAAATTAAAAGGTATTAAAAGGGTGGGGGTGAACAAAAGAAAAAAATAACCTGCTATACAGCAAGATGAAACTGGCTATATCCCTACCTGGGAGAAAGACTCTAATAACTCTCAATAATTGTAACGCTATAAGAATATACTCATCCAGAAGTGAAGGATACTTATGACCTTTCTGTGACTCATATAATATGATTTAAAAATGATACCACCTTAAAAAGAAGGACAGCAAAGAGAAGGGAGCATGGAGGAGAATGGATAGGGTAAATCTCATTGCATTAAAAGGTACAAAGGACTTATTGCAATAATGGGGAAGAAGGGAAGAGGTGAGAATTGCCTAAATGTTATTCTCATTAGATTGGGTTAAAATTAACATACATACACTCAGTTAATTTAAGAAACTTATCTTACTTTTAACATGTTAAAAAAGGGAAAGGAGAGGGGAAGGAAGGGGGAACCAAAAGAAGGAAGGGAAGGAAGAAGAGGCAAAGGCAAAGGGGGGAAGGAAGGGGGGATTGGATATAGGAGGGAAAAACACAATGAAGGTGGTGGTGGTAGTGAGAAACAAAATTGTGGGGAATATGAATAAAGGGGAAAAAGGGTGAAAATACAAACAGAGGGAAGATAACATGGAGGGCAATAAAGAGTTAATATTTGTAACCTTGTATGTGAATGGGATGAACTCTCCCTTAAAATGTAAATGAATAGCAGAGTGTATTAAAAACCAGAATCCTACAATATGTTGCTTACAAGAAACTTGAAGCAGAGAGATACATATAGAGTAAAGTGAAGTGAAAAAAGTGAAAAAAGCAGGGGTAGCAATCCTTATCTGAAACAAAACAACTGACAAAATAGATAGCCTTAAAAGAAATAAGGAAGGAAACTGTATCCTCCTAAAAGATAACATAGACAATAAAGTAATTTCAATGCTAAATATGCATGCACCCAATAGTATAACATACAAATTCTGAGAGAAGTTGAAAGAGCTATAGTAAGACATAGACAGCAAAGCCCTACTAGTGGGAGACCTCAACCTCCCGTTCTCAGATTTACATAAATTTAACTATAAAATAAACAAGAAGTAAGTTACAGAGTTAAATAGATTATTAGAAAACCTAGACATGATAGAGTGTTGGAGGAAATGGAGGATAGAAAGGAATATACATTTTTTTTCTGTAGTACATGGCACTTACAAAAAAACTGACCTTGTACTAGGGCATAAAAACATATCAAATGCTGAAAAGCAAAAATAGTGAATATATCTTTCTCAGTTCATAATGCATATGCATAATGCAATAAAATCACATGGACCAGGGAGTTATAGACCCAAAATTAATTGGGAATTAAATATCCTCAAATTAAAGAATGGGTGTATCAAGCAAAAATTATAGAAAGAATTAATTATTTTATCCTAGATAATGATAATAATGAAACAATGTAACAAAACCAATGGGATACACTAAAGGCAGCTATCAGGAGATATTTTATATCTTTAAATGCTTGAATATGAATAAATTAGAAAAAGAGGAAATCAATGAACTAAACATGCAACAAAAACTAATTAGAGAAAGAACATATTAAAAACCCCTAATTAAATACCAAATTATTTTTTTTAAATTAAAGGAGAAATAAAAAAATCAAAAGCAAGAAAATTATAGAACTAATGAATAAACCAACTGCTAGTTTTATGAAAAAACAATAAAACTGATAAACCTTTGGTAAATTTGGTTTTACAAAAGAAGAAAGCCAAATTGCTAGTATCATAAATGAAAAAGGTGGAGTCACCACCAATGAGGGCAAAATTAAAGTAATAATTTGGAATTATTCTTCCCAATTCTTTGACAATAAATTTGATAATCTAAGTGAAGTGGACAATTATTTACAAAAATATAAGTTGCACAAGTTAAATGAAGAGGAAATTAAATACCAATGTCAAAGATAAAAGCTTTGGGAGTAATTATTCTCCATGTAGCAAAAATTTTGGGAAAACTGAAAATCAGTGTGGCATAAAGTAAGCACAGAAAATATCCAAAAATATATACAAATATGAGGTTTAAATGGGTCAAAAAATCTAGACACATAGAATGATAGCATACACAAAGAAGACATTCATTAAAAAAAAAATGACCTGTCAGATGCGGTAGCAAACTTTTAGAGTAGAGAATAATTATCTGATGTTCCCCATTTCCTTTGCTAACAACTTTAAAATAATGCCTCAAAAAATTCTAGAGAGGCAAAACAAACAAAAGGATAGTTTTGACCAATATTTCTAAACCAGAAAACTTAAAAGGTTAGCAGGAAAGGTCTGTCTCTTGGAAGTGGAGGGGAATACAGTTCAGTACATGCCACAACTGAAAAACCATCTGTGAGGTACCAAACTAGTACAGCAAGATCCCCAGTAGCAATTACTAAGTAATGACAAGCATAAGCCAGTAGCTAATTTTGAAGATAACTTAATCTACAGCAGTGAATTCTGATCTCACTATAAAAATAATAAGGAAATTGAACAACTAACTGAGCAATAGGAGAATAAATGGGACCCTTTGCTGCTATTAGGTTCAGCACTCTGATGCATTGCCCATGCTTAGTTCTGGGTTTCATTCTTAGGAAAGTAACAGCACTAGAACACTAGGGATATCAATAGTAAGGGAGCAAAGACCTTGGTCATAGTTCAAGGGCAGAAAATAGTACTAGTGACTGATCACAGGAGAAGAGAACAGTGATCAAAACTTTGCTGAGATCAAACCATTTTAAAAGATCTGAAAACTTGAAGACTTTCATAATTTGCTTTTAAAAGAACAGAATGCAAATCTTGAAGCTTTAGGATACTGCCCCCTTCAATAGAGATGCAGAACTTGAATTGAACATGAAATGAAAGTCAAGATATTGGTTGGAAAAGTACCAACAAAAAAGAACTGATTGCAGGAATTACTATAGTGACTTAAAAGATCAAAACATAAATTCAGAAGACAAAAATGTCATAAAAAGATACATTCAAAGCCTCAACCAAAAAAATGTGAATTTGTCTCTAGCCCCAAAAGAATTAATGGAAAATTTTAAAGAGGATTTTTAAAATGAGAGGTAGGGGGGAAAATTGACAAAAGAAATAAAAGTAATCTCAGACAGAAATAACGTTTTGAATAACAAAATAAGTCAAATAGTAAAAGAGCCATAAAAAATGCTCTGAAAAGAACTGTTTAAAAAAAATTGTGCAAAGTGAGTTTTTTTTTAAAGGAAAGAGACCTATTTATATAAGGATATTTATTGCAGCTCTTTTGGGGGCAAATTAGAAATTGGTGGGATCCCAATCAACTGGGAATTAGCTGAACAAGTTGAAGCATATGATTGTAATGAATACTATCATGCTATAAGAAATTATGTTCTTAATGATTTCAGGAAAAACCTAGAAAATCTTTCAAAAATTGATTCAGAGTGAAGCAAGTAGAGCTGGTACATAATTGTACACAGATACAGCAATATTGTACAGTAAACAACTTTGAATGAAATTTATTCTCAGTAATAACATGATGGAAGAAAATCCCAAAAAACTTATTAAAAAAATGCTGTCTACAGAGAAAGACCTTAGGATGTCTGAATGCAGTCCAAAGAAAAATATTTTTCACTTTCTCTCTTTCTTTTTAATGTTTCAATAGGGTTGAATTTTCTTCCACAAAATTATTAATATGGAATATATATTTTAAATGATTTTACTAGTATAACATGTATCAGATAAACTATATCTCATGGAATTGAGAAGGGAGGCAGAGATAGAATTAATAAAGTAAAAAGAGAACTGCACAAATAAAAAGGATGTGCAAAAGTAACAAAATTTTACTGAAGAAAACAACTCCTTAAAAAGTAGAATTGGCTAAATGGAAAGGGATGTACAAATGTTCACTGCAGAAAATATGTATTTTTATTAGAATTGTCCAAAAGGAAGTTAATGACTCAATGAGTCACAAAGAAACAATTAAACAAAAATAAATAATGAAATAATACAAAAGTGAGATATTTTCTTAGAAAAATTAAAATTGGAAATAGATGAGAAAATAACTTAAGACTTATTTGGATTGACTAAAAGTCATGATCAAAAAAGAGATAACAATAAATTGTTGAAAAAAAACTGAAACTTACATCCTTTAATAAGATGGTTAAATAGAAATAAACAATTCACTGTTCAACTTCTGAAAGAGCTCCCAATATGAAAACTCATACCAATATTATAGCTAAATTTGAGAGCTCCCAAGTAAAGAGAAAAATAGTGCAAATAGTCAGAAAGAATTCATATATTGTTGAATCTCAGTGATGATTTAGCAGCTTCCATTTCAATGATCAAAGGAATTGTAACATGATACTTTGGCTGTCAAAAGAGCTAGGATTACAGTGAAGAATTATCTACTCTGGAAAAAATGAATACAGTCCATTGGGGAAAATGGATATTTAATGACATAGAAGTTTAACAAAAATTACTAATGAAATTTCTAGAACTGAATAGAAATTTTTGCTTTCAAATATAAGACTCATAAGAAGTATAAAAAGGAAAACATGAAAGAGATGTAATGATGGATTAGAAAATGGACAAATTCTTTATATTCCTACAAAGCGTCTATCTATCCATCTGTCTATCATGCCAAAGTTCATTGTATTAGAGTTAAATTTGGAAAGGAAAATAAAAAGAAATTAAATGATATCTTTATTAAATATTTAAAAGTAATAGCAAGTTTCCCATAATAAATGTTTAGTTTAATGTGCTATTTTTTTTAAAAAAATTATATAATCACAAGGGATGATTCCAACATTTTGCAGAAGGAAATGATTGAATTGTAAGAAATCAAAAGGCATTAATATATGTAAAAACAGCCAAACAATTTTTTGTAGTGGCAAAGAATTGGAAATTGAGGGGAGGCCTATCAAGTGAGGAATGGATGAACAAGTTATTTTATGTGAAAGTTATGGAGTTCTATTGTTCTATTAAAAAAGCCCTGATTGGTTGGACTCTTAAGAAGCGTGGAGTAATTTATAGGAACTGATGCTTAGCTGAGGCAGAAGAACTAAGAGATCATTGGGCACATAAACAACATTGTGAGATGAACAACCTTGATGGAAGCAGCTCCTCTCAGCAGTTTAGAGACCTAGAAATACCCTGGGAGACCTATTATAAACAATGCTATCCACATTCAGAGGAAGAAAAACAAAACAAAACAAAATAAAGAAAACCTACAGAAGCTGAATTTACACTAGTTTCACTTCTTAAAAATTTCTCATGTGTTTTTTCTATCACATGGCTTGCTTTCTTTCTCCTTAGTCCTAATTACTTATATAGAAAATGACTGGTCTGTAAACATGTTAAACACAAATGTATATGCAAATCGTTCACCAGACAGTTCACCATTGTGTGGAGGGGAGTTGGAAAGGAGGGGGTGAAAGGAAATTATGTAACTTCTAAATATCATACACATATGGATAAATGTTGAAAAACTTTCATACTATGTAATTATAAAAATAAAATAAAATATCATTTGAAAGAAAAATAACCTAGAAAATTAATTTTTTTAATCAAAGGGAATAATATGTTAGAAATGTAATATAAAGCATTATGAGAAATCACATTATTGTATTTGTCTGTTGAAAGTAATATTATTGTAGTTGTTATGTATATCCAGATATTGACAAAATATAAAAAATAATCATAAAAATATATTGAATAAAATAATAATCTATACACTTATTACAAAATGTCTTGGGCTATTTATTTCTCTCTTTCTACCCCTACCATATCTATATCATGTGACTTTTGATTCCTAGAGGGATGACATTTGAGATTCATCCAGTGTGTTGTCTGAACAGTTACAGATAATTTAACTTCCTTAGAATATATTAGTTTATGCTGTTGCTATAAAAAATCCAAATTAAATTCCCCACAGGGATTTTTAACTGCCATATTAGAATGTACAAAGTAATTTTTTCCCTAAACAACAGGGACTACAATAATGACTGCTGAATATCATTTTGATTATGACAGATGTTGCAGAGACAAAAGAGGAATTCTAAATGAGCCTTTGGGTGTTTCATCATAATTTCATTTGCTAGTTCATTTGAAATACATGCCATGTTGGAAAGAAATAAAAACACCAGACAACAAATTTTTGAGTAGCTTGTTATTTTATATATCTTCCTTTTGTCAATTTGAAATCCTTCTCTATTTACTACCAGGTTGATTGAGCATCCTAAATAGTATTAACAAAATGGTAAAATGTGCACATTTTCATTTAACTTTTGGAGTTAATGACATAAGAATGATGACTTTATCCAAGTACATGTAAAATCTTCTTTTCTGTTATTTAATCAATAGTTTTCTGTGATTTGTTTTAGATCCAGGAAGAATAATCATTGTGCTTTTACATTTCTCTGAGAGTTCATATTTTAAAACCTTGCTATCCCCTTAAGGAATAATATGTTTTATCTAACTCTGTTGTGAATTTCAGTGTAGAATGGTACTATTTTTGCTTATGGTATAACCTCTAAAATGCATACATCATGAAGTACATATATATATATATATATACTGTATATATATATATTATACTGAATAATGCTTCATATTCTAAAAATCTTTGATAAAAATAATCCCAGGATTTTTTTATCAATTATTTAAATTTTTCCCCAATTTTGGACTTTTATCTGCTTTGGAAATTAAAATATTTATTTTTCTTCAAATTCATATTATATATCAAAATAGATATTCCATTCTATTTAAAATTCAATTAATCTAGCAAATATAAGTAGATATTTGGTTTTAATTTCACATGATCAAATAAATTTCCTTCTGAACTAATAAGACATATTGAACCAAGATGACAGTATGAAATTAGTGTGCTCCAAAAGCTTTTCCCTACACAATTTTAAATGAAGTCTCTTCCCAGATATTCAAGTTATAAATCCCACCAAAAAAAGAGCAAACAGGTTTTCAAAACTAGACATCATGAAGGATCTTTAGAGAAGAACTGGCTCTTAGGAGAGAGCTCAGATAGATGAGATAGCAAGAAAACCACCAAGAAAATTCTTATTATGACACAGCCCAAGTGCTGGCAGCTATTCAGCAGCCAAGGTCTCACCAGCTAGACAAGTCCTGACTCAGCTAGAGAACAGACTAATAGTGAATTTTCCAACCCCAAACAAAATCCGAACCTTAGGAACAATGGGGCAACAGACAGGGCTTAGTAGAGAATAAAGATCTGCATGAACAAATGCTTGGACATAAAGAAGGAAACAAATATCTGCATAGACAATTCCTGAATGTTATAAGTAGCACCTTAGAAAGTAATAAATCAGGGAAAAGATTCTGGCCCCAGCATAAAATTCTCAGGACTATATTCCCTATACACTGGAGCAGAACTCAACCATTAAAATGAGCAAAAACCCCACTAATCACAGAAAATTACTATTCACATAAAAGTGACAAAAATGAAATTTCAGAAGAAGAAATCAGTGACAAATTTACCTACATGAAAATTCTCAAAGAAGTTTAATAATTGAACTCAAATCCAAACCACAAGGTAGTGTTTAAAAAAATTAAAAACCACAGAATATGAAGAAAAATGGGGAAAAAAGAAATGAGAGCCTTGCAGGAGTATTATGAAAAATTGACTGATGAAATCAACTTCTTTAAAGCTAAATAAACAACTGAAGAAAGATTGTAACATCAGAAAATAAATTTTTCCAAGTGGAAAACGTAATAAAACTCATCAAAAAATTAAATCAACTAACTGGAAAGGGAATTAAATTCAACAAACAGTAAAACTACTCAATGGGAAAAAGTAAAGCAACTCATTTAAAAATAAAATTGATCAACTAGACAACAAAACACAAAAGCTAACTGAAGAAAAGAAATATCCAAAAATTAAAATTAACAAATAGAAATAAATGACTCTATGAGACACTAAATTGTCATCAAACAAAATTAAAAAAACTGGAGAAATAGAAGAAAATGCAAAGAACCTTTTAGGAAAAGCAAACAACCTGGAAAAAGATACTGGAGAGATAATTTAAGAATTATTGATCCATCCAATCAAAAGACACTGTAAAAGAATTTCAGGAAATTATCATGGAGAACTGTGCAAATATATTAGATCAAGAAGACCAAATAGTCTTTAAAGAATACACAAAACTTCTCCAGAAAATATCTATCATAGTCAAATTCCAGAACTCTCAACTAAAGGAGAAAATATTTCAAGCAGCCATAAAGAAGTGATTTAAATACAAAGGAAGCACAATCAGAATTACACAGAACTTGCAATCAAATAGAGGACTTCCAAAATTTTCTGATAAAAAAGCAGAGCTCAAAAGAAAATTCATTCTTCAAATATAGGAAAAAAGAGATGCATAAAAAAGTAAACAGAAAGCAGAAGAAGAAATGTACATGACTCAAGAACATCAAACTTCCCTACAAGGTAAGAGAATACCTGCAAATCTAGAGAAATGTATATCTCCTAGGTTAGTTAAACAATTGAATATAGTTGAAGAGATTGTATTTAGTGGATAGGTGTATAAATCAAGTAGAGGGAGAAAGAGAGAAAGATGAAAGGGGATAGAAAAAAGCGGAAGCAACAGTAAAAGTAAAAATACAATTAATGTTAAAATTTAAAAGAAAAGTTAAAGGGGAAAAAAGGAGGAAAACATTGGTTTGGAAGAAGCAGATGTTAAAAAAGAGAAAAGCATAAAAGGGAAAGAGAGCATGGAAAAATAGAGAATTAGTTATCTTACCTGTAAATGTGAATGAGATGAATTTTTAAATCATTTTTGCAATGTTTTGAATTTTATAATTTTCCCCCAATCTGTCTTCCATCCTCACACCCCTCAGAAGAAAGACTGATAATTTTCTCATTGTTTCCATGCTATACATAAATCAAAATTGAATGTGTTGAGAGGAAAAATCATATCCTTGAGGAAAAAAGTAAATATAAGAGACAGCAAAATTGCATAATAAGATAGCTTTTTTTAATTAAAAGTTATATTCTTTGGTCTTTGTTTAAACTCCACAGGTTTTTCTTTGGATTGGATACTGATGGTATTCTTCATTGCAGGTACCCTAAAATTATCACTGATTTTTGCACTGATGAAATGAGCAAGTCTATTAATTTCAATCCTCACCCTTAAGTTGCTGTTATGCCATACACTGTTCTGGTTCTGCTCATCTCACTCAGCAACAGTTCATGCAAGTCTTTCCAGGCTGCTCTGAATTCACATCCCTCCTGATTTCTAATAGAACAATAATGTTCCATAATATACATATACCACAATTTGTTCAGCCTTTCCCCTATTGATGGGCATTTACTCAATTTCCAATTCTTTATTATTACAAAAGGAGCTGCTATTAATATTTTTGTTCAAGTGATGTTTTTTCCCTTTTCATGATTTCCTCATGATATATACCAGGTAGTAGTATTACTGGATCAAAGTTTATGCATATTTTTATCGCCCTTTGGTCATAATTCCAAATTGCTCTCCAGAAAGTTTGGATCAGTTCACAGCACTACCAACAATGAATTAATGTTCCAGTTTCTCACATCCCTTGAAGCACTGATCACTGTGCTTTCTGATCATATTGGCCTATCTAAAAGGTGTGAGGTGATACCTCAGAGATGCGTTAATTTGCATTTCTCTAATAAGTAATAATTTAGAGCATTTTTTTTTCATATGACTAGGGATAGTTTTGTAAATTGTAAATTGCCTGGAAATTCTATAAATTATTATATGTAAATTGCCTCTGCATATCCTTTGACCATTTTTCAGTTGAGGAATAACTGGGATTTTTTTATAATTTTGACTCAGTTCTCTATATATTTTAGAAATGAGTCCTTTGTCAGAAATACTATATGTACAATTTGATATTTTTTGTCAATTGGGGGATGGCTGAACAAATTGTGGTATATGTACATTGTGGAACACTATCGTTCTATTAAAAGCCAGGAGGGATGGGAATTCAGAAAAGCCTAGAAAGACTTGCACGACTTGATGTGGAATGAGATGAGCAGAACTGGAAGAATATTGCACATCATAAGTGGAACAATCATGGAAAATTTGAGGTTATCTGCAATAGAGAGTACCATCTGTATCCAAAGAAAGAATTGTGGAGTTTGGACAAAGAGAAAAAATTATTAACTTCAATTTTTAAAAAAATTATCTTATTATGCAATTGTGCTATCTCATATTTTTTTTCATAAGGATATGATTTCTCTCTCAACACATTCAGTTTAGATCAATGTATAGCATGGAAACAATGTAAAGACTAAAAGCCTGTCTTCTGCATGGGGTGAGGGGAGGGAAGGGAGCTTTGGGGCAAACTTATAAAATTCAAAAATAAATTTAAAAAATTTAAATAAAAGAAGTTCCATTTAAGATTATTTCAGATAGAGATTGGAGAAATCTCTGGCAGCTTCCTAGATTCTCCCCATCATCTTGACTTCACCCAAAAAATCATAGTCTAACAGGAAAAATATGTATTTACCCAAGAGAGAGACATATTTTTTTTTTAATTTTGTGGCAAGAGGAGTGCCAATTTTTAAAAAGAAATAAAATTCAATACCAAATTAGAAGAGAGACTAAAATTGAGATATGGTTATAGCATGCAATCGTAAAAGTTCTACTAGAAGTAGTTTCAGGGACTTCCAAGGCAAAGTCAAGATGGCACAGTGAAAATAACATGCTTCCAGAGCATTTCTCTCTATATAAATGACATCTTTATATATAGAATTAAAGATACAAATCCCACCATAAAAAGAACAAAATAAATTCTCAGCTCTAGACATTTTGCAGGATATTCTGAAAAGGTCTGTTTCAGGGAAAAAGAGGAAGTAGAGCCCAACTAGGCAGAAGAATAGGAAAGCCAGAGGGAGGCTACTAGCCACAACCCAGTCCAGACTCCAGAAGCTATGCAACAGCCCAAGTCCTGGTTCAGTTAAAAAGCAGGACAGGAGGGAAAGTCCCAATCCTAGATAATGTCTGAGTCCTGGGAACACTAGGAAAACAGATAGGACTGAGTAGAGACCAAACCATTGCACATTCAATGCATAAACATAAAGGATGAAAGACCTATGCATAGGTAATGCCTGGGCAACATAGACAGAACCTTGGAAAATGATGTCATGAACCAGGTCCAGGTCCTAGCACAAATAGTTTGGAACTATACTCCCTATCCCCTAGGAGCAGAGGTCAACTATCAAAAAGAGAAAAAGAAAACCCAAAAAAATACTAACAATAGAAATCTAATATTCAGATAGACTTGATAAAATGCCATCTCAGAAGAAGAAAACAGTGACATATTATCTGAAAGGAGATTATAAACTGAACTCAAGAAAAAACCTCATGAAATTACTTAAACAAAGGTTTTCAAAACCAAATCTAAGTGGAAGAGAACAAATTGAAATAAGAAATGACACTCATGCAGGAGAATTGTGAAAAATTGATCAAGATAATCAACACTTGAAAAGTAAAAATAGCCAATTGGAAAAAGAATGTAACTCATTTAAAAGTAAAATTAGTAAATTGGTAAAGGTACTTGAAAAACTAACCAAAGAAAATAAAACCAGAAAAAATTAGAACTCAAAAATATGAGGAAAATATATAATACCCTTTAGGAAAAACAATCTGGAAAATAGATCTAGAAGTAATAATCTATGAATTATTGGTCTTCACAAAAGTCTAGATCAAAAAAAAAAGTTACTGAAAAATAACTTACAGGAAATTATGATAGAAACTGTCCTGATATACTAGATCATGATAGCAAAATAGTCCTTGAGAAAAAAAATACACAGAACACCTCTACAAAAATCTAAATATAAAAATTTCAAAGAATTCTCAAACAAAAGAGAAAATACTGCAAGCAGCCAAAAAGGAGCAAATTAAACAGAAAGGAAACACAATCAGAATTACCTGGGACTTATCAGTTTCAACATTAAAAAAATCATAGTTCCTGAAATATGATATTTTGAAGAGCAAAGCATATTGGATTACAACCATGAATTAACTATTCTTAATATTTCAGCATATTGTGTTGGAATAAATGATAGAATTTCAATAAATAGAAGACTTCCAAAATTTTGAGAAAAAATAGAAATGAAAAGAAAATTTGATCTTCAATACAATACTCCAGCAATGCATAAATAGCTAAATGAAAAAGAGGGGGGAAAGGTTAGTTAAGAACCTTAAACTGTATGCATCCCTACAAGGAAAGAAAACACCAGTAACTCTTGAGAATTGTATTTCCATTATGATAGCTAAAGTATTCAAGGATTACAATTAGAGGACATGGCTATTGTTACTTCTTGTCTTTCAATATTGAAGACCAAAATGATGTAACTATGTTTGAGACAAGCTATAATGTGCCCAACTTTGGCTGATCTAATTATATGAGCTTGGAATACTCTACCATGGGTTGACATAAATAATTCATGTGAATACCTGGGACGTTTTCTTTAAACTTAAGTATATCAAATTTCCTTTGAGTTTCTTCAACTCTAGCCACTCTTCTGATAAGTGCAGGCCATGATGTGATGTCTTGTGCAAGGTTCTGCAAGTGCAGTAAATTCTAAAGTTCTTAAGAGAGACCATTAGGGTGCCTCAATACTTAATGCACTTATGAGAGCCTGTATATAATTAAATCATGAAATGCCCTTACTTTACTAGATACTATAATGAGGGTTGCAGTACAATAGTGAGAGAGAAGGGTTGGATATAAATAGATTAAGAAGTGATTTAGTTTTAAACCATACTTTGATTAACAAGGGGTATATTAACATGTTTCCAATGCTAAATGAAAAGGACCGGGTGCAACCAACTCTTTTATTGGGGAAGGTTGTAGGGCAATGGTTGGAATACTATAGAGATGGAGGGAAAGAATGTACTTAGAGGGATTAGACAAGAAAACATCATGAAGCAATTTTCTTTTCTTGATGCTTTGAAAACAATAATTGTAAAGATTGTGTTGGGGGGGCTATAATTTGTCCATGAAATGATTTAGCTTTACATAATATTTTGATTAAGGAGGATTTTTTTGTCTAAGGAGGATAAATAAAAAGAAGGGGCAACATTAATCAATTTTAATTTTATGTGACATACTCTTAAGAAGTGTACTTTAAATTGTATTATTATTATTATTATTATTACATAATTATGTTACTTGTTTTTCAATTACATACAAGATAGTTTCTATGAGTCATTTTTATTTTGTATGGATTTGAGTTTTACATTTTTCCTCCCTCTCTGCCTTTTACCCCCCTCCCCCCAAGAGAAGGCAATCTGATACTGGCTTTCCATTTGCAATATAATAAGCATAGAGCACTACTGAACATATTGTAAGAGAAGAATAACATCCAAAAGGAAGAAAAGAAACAATAGAGCTAGCCATTTAATAATAGAGACCTTTTGTTCCTCCATATGAATTTAGCTACTATTTTTCTAGCTCATTAAAGTAAATTTTTGTAAGTTTGAGTGATATGGCACTGAATAAATAGCTTAATTTAGGTACAATTATCATTTTTAATTATATTAACTTGGCTTACTCAAGAGCAATTGATATTTACAAATGTATTGTGTGATTTTATTTATATGAAAAGTATTTCATAGTTGTTTTCATAAATTTTCTGAATCTGTCTTGGCATTTGTACTTATAAGGATGTTATGTTGTCTGAAGCTATTTTAAATGGAACTTCTCTTTCTATCTCTTGTTCTGTATCTTGTTAATAATATGTTATATATATATGTATATATATATATATATATATATATATATATATATATGTATATACTGAGTATTTATATGGGTTTATTTTATATCCTGCAACTTTGCTAAAGTTGTTCATTGGTTCCAGCAGTTTTTAAGATGATTTTCTAAGGTTTTCTCTTTCTCATATCATGCAAAGAATGAGAGTTTTGTTTCTTCATTAACAATTCTAATTTCTTCTCTTATTGCTAAAGCTCATATTTCTAATATATTACTGAATAACAGTGGTGATAACAGGAATCTTTGTTTCACCCCTGACCTTATTGGGAATTCTTCTACATTATCCCCAATGCATATAAGGTTTCTTGAAGGTTTCAGATAGATACAAGAATAATATTTCCAATGAGACAGAAGAGGGGAGATAATCTCTGTGATTATGAGGCAATGTTATTTATCAAACAATCAAACAGTCAATCAATCAACCTAGGAGAATGTTTCTTCTATCAGGACAGATGAAAAAAAGTGTAGGTTGACAAAAGGATTATAGGTCCAAGACAGTCTTAAAACAATAAAGACTTAAAAAGAATTATACTAGGAGAAAAGAAGGTATTAGTGGATAAATAATAGCAAATGAAGAGACAAAAAGACCTATTATAGTAGAGAGAAAGAAGGAAAGGTGTGAACACTAAATAAATTCTACTCTCCATAGATTTGGACCAGAGAGGGAACAACATACATAACCAATTACATTTAAAAACCTGTCATGTCATACAGGGAAGTACAGTGAGGGAGGAAGTGAAAGAATAGGGTTAAAGGAACTTATCAAAGGGAAGGCAAAGATAAAATTTAAAGTAAAGTTAAAGTTAAAATTTAAAAGAAAAGTTATAGGGGGAAGGGAGCAAAACATTGCTAATAAGGAAAAAATAGAAAAAAGAAAGAAAAACTTATAAATGGTGAAAGCATGGAGGGAAATTCAGAATTAATAATCTTAACTTTAAACATGAGCAGGATGAACTCTCCAACAAAACAGAGGCAGATAGCAGATTGGATTAAAAAATCTGAATCCTCTATTATGTTGTTTACAAGAAACTCATCTGAAGTACATATAGGGTAAAGGTAAAAGGCTAGAGAAAAATATGATATGTTTTGAGGGAAGAAAAAAAACTCTTGTGTAACAATCTTGATTTCAGACAATGTAAAAGCACAAATAGGTCTTATTAAAAGTGATAGGGAAGGAAACTACAACCTCTTAAAAGGCTTCATAATCAATGAAGTTATATAATCATTAAAATTATATGCACCATGTTATTTAGCTCCAAAATTGTAGAGGAGAATGAATTACAAGATGTTATAGGCTACAAAAATAAAATAGTTGGAAACTCAACTTCTCTCTTTCAGAATTAAATAAATCTACCCACAAAATAAAGAAGAAAGAAGTTAAGAAGGTGAATAAAATCTTAGAAAAATATAGATATGATAGACCTCTGAAGAAAACTGATTGAGGTTAGAAAAGAATATACCTTTTTCTCTCAGTATATGGCACCTATACCAAAATTTACCATGTACTAGATTATAAAAACCTTCAATTAAATTCTGAAAAACAGAACTAATAAATGCATGCTTTTCAGATCATCATGAAATAAGTATTACATATAATAAACGGACATGTAAAGGCAAAACAAAAATTAATTGGAAGCTAAATAACCTGATTTTAAAAAATGAGTTGCTCAAACAATAAATTATATAAATAATCAACCAGCTCATCCAAGAAAATGACAACAATGACATATCATACCAAAATGTAGGAAATGCAGTCAAAGCAGATTTTAGGGGAAATTTTATATCTATAAATACTTTTATGATTAAAATAGAGGAGGAAATCAATTAATTGGATGTATAACTAAAAAAGGTAGAAAAGGAACAAATGAAAGATCTCAAATTAAATACCAAATTAGAAATTCTGAAAATCAAAGGAGAGATTAATAAAATTGAAAGCAAGAAAACCATTGATCTAATAAATAAAACTGAGAGTTACTTTTGTAAAAAAAACAAAATTATAGATTAAATGAATGGTTAATCTGCTTTTTTAAAAAAGAGAGATAATACCAAATTTCCAATATCAAAAATAAAATGGGTGAGAAATTTAAAGAGATAATTTGGAACTATTTTGCCCAACTGTGTACCAACAATTTGAGTGAAATAGATGAATATTTACAAAAATATAAATAACTCAGATTAGCAGAAGAGGAAATAAAATACTTAAACAGCCCAGTTTTAGAAAAAGAAACCAAAGAAATCATCAATAAACTCTCTAAGAAAAAGTTTCCAGGTCCAGATGGATTTACAAGTAAATTCTACCAATCATTTAAGGAACAATTAATTTCAATTCTACATAAACTATTTTAAAAATAAGAAAAGTATTTATTTCAAGTTCTTTTTATGACACAAAAATAGAGATGATACTTAAACCAGAAAGAACCAAAACAGACAAAGGAAATTCTACAACAACCATCCTAATAAACACTAATGCAAAAATTTTAAATAAAATTTTAACAAAGAGATTACAAGTTATTACTAGAGTAATACACCATGATCATGCAGGATTTATAACAGGTAGATAGGCATTGTTCAATATTAGGAAAACAATCAATACAATTGAACTATCAAACCACCAGAAATTATATAATTATTTCAACAGATTCTGGAAAAGTATTTGACAAAATATGACATCCTTTCTTATTGCAAACACTAGAAAGTATAGGAGTAAATATGGTTTTCCTTAAAATAAAATCATTATCTATTCCAAACCATCACCAAACCTTTTTTTATGAAAAAGGGATAAAATAGGATCATTTCCAACAAAATCAGGAAGAAAGAAGGATGCCCATTATCACCACTACTATTCAAGATAATATTAGAAATTCTAGCAAGAGCAATAAGAGAAGAAAATGATATTGAAGGAAGTAGAAATGGCAATGATGGGGACAGCTATGTGGTGCAGTGGATAGAGCACCGACTCTGAATTCAGGCCAAGCTGAGTTCAAATCCGGCCTCAAACACTTAATAATTACCTTGCTGTATCACCTTGTGTTATTCACTTAACCATATTGCCTTGCAAAAACCAAAAAGAAAAAAAGAAAGAAAGAAATGGCCGTGACAAATCAAACTTTCACTCTTTATAGATGATATGATGGTATATTTAGAGACCTAGAAAATCAACTGAAATAACTGAAATAATTAAGAACGTCAGCAAAGTGACAGGATATAAAATAAATCTAAAAAGTTCATTAGCATTCCTGTATGAACAACAAAGTACCAGGGCTAGTGATAATAAGATAAATTACATTTCAAATGATTTCAGACAACATAACATAATTCAAGTTCTATCTCCCAAGACAAACTCAGAAACTATATGAGCACAATTATAAAATACTTTTCACACAAATAAAGTGAGACCTAAACTGGAAAAAAAAAGTCATTTGCTCATGTTTAAGCCAAACTAATAAAATAAAAATGACAATTCTACCCAAATTAAATTACTTATTTATTGCTATACCAATCAAACTAACAAACTTGAAAAAAGAGCAACAACCTTCATCTGGAGTAACAAAAAGTCAAGAATATGAAGGGAACTGATGCAAAATAATACAAAGAAAAGTGGCCTAGCTATGTCAAGCTTAAAGCTATACTATAAAGCAGCTGTCATTAAAACTTCCTGGTACTGGTTAAGAAGCTGAGTAAGGGATCAGTGGATTAGGATAGGTTGAAAATAAACAGTAATAAATGACTACAGTAATCGACTGACAAACCCAAGACATCAACTTCTGGGATAAGAATTCACTATTTGATCATTTTCCAAATATGTATTATGATAGTTTTCCATAAACTTGGAAAATTTGAAAATTAGTATGGCAAAAATTAGTCATAGACCACATCTCACACCTTATATAAAAATAAGATCTCTCTATTCAAATGAGTTTCTTGTAAACAACAGGATTTAGACATAAAATGCAACACCTTTTAAAAATTAATAGAACAAGAAATAATCTATCAGATCTATGGAAACAGGACAAATTTATGATCAAGTAATAATGTACATCATGAAGTGCAAAATGAATGATTTTTACTATATTAAAGAAAAAAGTTTTTGCACTTATCAATGCTGCCAAAAGTAGAGACAAATCAGAAAGCTGGGAAACAATCTTCACAACTAGGATTGCTGATAAAGATCTCATTTCTAAAATAGATAAATATTTCATTAAATTTATGATAACAAGTCATTTCCCAAATGATAAATGATCAAAGGATATGAATAGACCATTTTCAATGCTTCAAATCATTACTGATTAGAGAAATAAAAATTAAAACAACTATGAAGTATCTCATACTATCAGATTGCTTAAGATGTTGGACAGGTTGTGGGAGAATTGGGGCATTGATGCATTGCTGGTGGAGTTGTGAAATGATCTAACCATTCTGGAGAGCAATATAAAACTATGCCCCAAGAACAATAAAACTATTCATTCCCTTTGATCCAGCAATTCCAATTCTAGGTCTATATTAAGAAGAAATTATAAAAAATGGGAAAAGTCTCACCAATTCCAAAATATTCATAACAACTCTTTTTGCAGTATCAAAGAATTGAAAATTGAAGGAATGCTCAACAATTGGGGCGTGACTGAAAAAGTTTTGGTATATGAATACTATTGTTCTATAAAAAACTATAAATGGTGAGACTTTAGAGAAGCATGGAATGACTTACAAAATCTCATGCTGAGTGACAGGAGCAGAACCAAAAGAACAATGTAAACACCAACAACAACATTATGAGATTATCAGCCTTAATGGATGCATCTCCTTTCAGCAGTTCAGAGAGTTAGGCCAACATTATTTGATCAGCTATTGAAAATTCTATCTCCCATCCAAAGAAAGAAAAACAAAACAAAACAAAACAAAAATACCCTTTAGAATCTTATTAATACTACATTCACATGTTTAAAAATACATATCATGTATTTCTTTCCCTGAATCCTAATTTCTTATATCAAAAAATGACTAATCTGTAAACATGTTTAATATAAATATGTATATACAATATTAACCTGACTGATGCTGCTGAAGGGAGGGAGGGAAAGGGAGGGTAGATGAAAATTTTGTAACTTAAGAATATACATATACATATGAATGAATGTTGAAAAACTTTCATAATGTGTATATGGAAAAAATATCAATAAAAATGCATTATGACACTAAATTTAGGAGCATTTCCCATGTGCAACTTGGAAGAATATTCTCTCCTTTATCACTCCAGTCTCTTGGGAAAGTGTGATTAAAATTTAGTGCTGTTCCTAAATAATATTGCTTCTTCCAAATCGATGTTCATATGTGACATGACTACTTGGTGAATCCTCATCTCAGTTTCTGCTGACCTGAATGCACAAGGTCATTTCTTGTCCTCTGGTCACTGATACTGAGCTGATTGCAAAATCCAAACTATAAGGCAGAAGCATGCTTCTGACTTTTTGAATTCACAAGATAGAAACACTAAACTCACTTTACCTAAAATGGAAAATAAGTATACAGATAGCACAGAAGTCAAATCAAAGAGTGTCCCATTTGCCACATGATCAGAAAATTAAAATAAGTTGCAGAAAGTCTTTACCTGCTACAGAATCCTTCCTAGGTCCTTCCTTTACATATATTTTCATGGTTATCCCATAAGCAACATCCCAAAGTTTTCATGAGAACAGACTTTATCATTTTAGCAAGCTGATAGAGTTTGTGTATGTGGCAGATGTAGAAATTCAGTGAAGTTTAAGTTTAGACAATTGTCTAATAGAATCAGTATAGGTATGAAATGAGTATTGTATTTCGAAGACCTGGGTTTTAAAACTGTCCTAGTTCCTGACTTGGTTAAGTCAATCAATCTTTCTGGATTTCAATTTATTTATTTGTGAAAAGAGGATTGACCTAGAAGGCTATGAATAAGTTTGAATATTAGATGGTAGAACTGAAACAAAATGTCAAAAGTAGAAGGCAAAAACACAAGCTTCCAAAGGTTGCATTTTGATATGACATAAGGAAACAGGTACTCAATTTAAAAAAGGTGTATAGGTTATTTTATATCAAAATAAACATTATTTATATTATTATCAATAATAATAATAAAAATAATAAAGTATAAAAAGAAGAAATACATTAGAGAACAATGACAAAATACTACTATATCTATGACAACCAGAAAGATGTGAGCATGGAAAAGAGTATCACATGGGGATGCCAAGATTTAATAAATAACAAGAAGTAATGAGAGCATGAAACAACTATCAGGTTGGTACATAAGAGGTTAAGAAGTGACAGGTATTATACGAAAAATAGCCAACAAATCAAATACAACATAAAAGCAACCAGTCATATGTTGTTTTGATGATGTAAGTTCTGGAGAAATGCTAGGGGTGCACAGTGTTATTCGAAGCAAAATTTTATCATGTTGGGGTGTTATGTCTAATGAGAGGAAAGAATGAACAGATTCACTTTCATAATTAAGAAATATATGTTCATCAGATTCCCACATATCCAACAAATTTTTTGTCTTCATGAAAAAATTCTGAGTCTCAAAGTCACTTTGAGTTAACATCTATCTGGAGAATTTAAATGAAACACAATTAGGAATTTAAAAAGAAACAAGCTTTTTCTTACGTCATAGGTCCTTTCTCCCAAAACCAGAAAAAACTTTATAAGGTAAGCATTAGAGAGAGATGGTATTGTCAAAATTCAAGGATACGTCCTTAGTGAAGTAGTTTAAATTTGTTTTAAAATAATTGGTGTGTTCACCAGGTCCATCATAACTGATTACTCTAAATGACTATATGCCAAACTTTAGTTGAAGATTGAATATTAATTCTGTATGCCTATCTTTACAGATTGATGATTCTTTTTGCCTCTGAAATGTTAATGAAAAATTTCAATAAATTTATACTATTCAAAAAGACATTTTCAAAAACTAGTATTTTTCTATGTAACCAAACCATATTTACTTCTAGAATACATTTACTTCTAGAAATATAGCAATGAGTTAAAGATGACAGAAATCATAAACCAATGTAAACTGGTTTTCAAGTCTGAATTATTTTATATAGGCACCTCAGGTGTAATTCTAGATGAGAAGAGAATGATGAATCAATCATGCAAATGTGTGTGAGATGCAAGATTGGTCCAAAAGCTTTAGAAAAGAAACACATTGTACATTCTTACTTCAAAATGACATCTAATGTCTCAGACTTGCAGGGCAGAAAGGAGAAAATGACCTCAGGAAGTAGCAGACATGTAAAGGAACTGGTAGTTTAGCATGTTCCTAACTTCTAATGTACCCTAGGAATTTTGGGAAATATTCTTTAGTGTGTGTGAGACTTGTTTTCCTTTTCCTTGAGAGAGGTAAGATGTTTCACTTCTAGTGGGAAAACATTCACCTCTGAGTCATTTTGATAGTCTTGTGTTTTCTCTTTGTAATGGTCATGAATAATTAATTAATTAATGATAAACGAATTAATCTTTTTTTCATTATTTGTGTTCTTAATGTAACTAGTATTTTTTGGGAAGGCATTGTGCTTAGTGGTGTAAGATTCAAATTAATCCTTCCAATTTACAAGATAATAAAATGGAGAATGATCTCAACCTAAAAGAAAAAAACAAAAAAACTGTATAGATCAACAATATTTAGTGGGAGTGAGGCACATGCTGAAAAAAATTCAATACCCTTCTCTCTTAGAGAAAAATAGAGCAGTTGGCTTTGTAACTCCTTCAGTTCCTTTCTAAGCAGGAATCAAGGTATCCCTTGGAGAGAGATTTGCCAGAATCCAAAGATATCTGTGCCTCTTCATTAGTCACATTAAGACAATCCACATGCAATATACACAAACACAGATATTTGTCTTATATATTTCTACAGTTGTTATTCATATGTTTAAATTTCATTCAATCAATTCTTTTTTATAAAAGAAACAATATCCCATCTCTTTTAAGAAAGAATTATAATAACAGAGGTGCTAAAAGATACCAATGCATAGAAAAGTGGGTAGTAGCCATGAATTATAAATCAGCACATGCATGTTTTATAAATTCAAAAGTCAGGAATATTTGCATGGTCTATTCAATTTGCTTGAAACTAAGTTTGTGAGCTGATTGGGAGCATACTTTCCGTACTCTCCTACCCTATCCCATAAAGATATGGATTATAAAAATTGCATGTGGAATTATATTGGAAAGTAGAGAATAATTTCTCTTTCAAACTGTATCTCCATTTTTGGGCACACATGCCTAGAGCACATCTGGCAGGCTGGATAAGTAAAATGTTAAGATATTAGGCAAACTGAAAAGGGGCACAATGGAGCTCATACTCACTTGGTTATCTAAGGACAGGCCCAAGGGCTTAGAGAAACATGTTTGGCCCCATGTTTTAATTTGTCTGTACACATTTGTTAAGCAAACAAAGGGATGTGGGAAGTGTACTTATCAATGCAAGTCAAGTCAGGACTACAGTCAGTCACTTCATCCATTATGGTCTGCCACCCCTTAGGAGAGCTACAGATGCAGAACAGCTGGCTGCTGCACCCAGCTAAACAGCAGTGTGCTTTCCGGGAAGAGTTTTGAATCACTAAAATATTCACCACCAAAAATTGACTCCTGTGAAGAGGCATCTACAGTACTAAAAATTTCAGAAGCCAAATAGCGTATTATGACTCTCCTTCCCTTAGCTCTCTAAAAGGCAGGTGTCTCAATGAATAAAGACCAGTGAGGACAGTGATTATGAATCTGAGAGCAGCCGTTAATCACATGATATTCAAACTGAGCACAAGTTTCACCAAGGTTTGAGGGGTTTTTTTTGCTTCCAACCCTTTAAGTAAGTCCCTTCCCCTCAGTTCAGCTTTTATAATATTTTTTTCCCTATCCATTTTTCCTGTATCTACTTCAAATGTTTCCACTTACATACCTTGAAACCTGGTGACTGGGTGTTGCAGTAGACAGAGCACCGGTTCTGCAGTCAGGAGTACCTGAGTTTAAATCTGGCCTCAGACACTTAATAACTACCAAGCTGTGTGGCCTTGGGCAATCCACTTAACCCCATGTGTCTTGAACAAGAAAAAAGCAAACCTAAAAAACCCCTAAATACCTTGAAACCCTTCACTCTCCCCAATCCCCAGCTGGAAGTAATTTGTACTATTCTGAGGCATTTCATGCCTTTCAAATTACCTGCACAGTTGGAGCTAGTGACTTCATTGGTGTACCAGAAAACTAAGGATTCTTTCACATCCCACCTGGTATTAAAGTTATATATGTATATATATAAAATATTAATAAGTTGTGATCTTTCATAAGTGCAAGGACCTGAATGAAACAATAGAAAGAAGCCAGGCTGGAAGGCAGGAAGATGTGAGTTTAAATCCTAACCTCAAATACTCACCATCTGCATGACCACAAAAAGTCAATTATGCTCTGCTTATCTCAATTTCTTTATGTATAAAATACCCCTCTGTCTTGATGGTTAGGAAAAATAATTGACAATAATTGTAAAGTACTTTGCACAGTGCCTGGAAATATCTTAAGTGTTATATAAACTTTAGCTATTATTATTATTCTAATATTAACATGTATATTTATCTTACTGGTACCTACGATTGTATATCTTACACAAAATAGATACTGAAAAATATTTGTCAAATGACTGAATGAATGCTAAAGTGACTCAGTGTATAAAGTGCTGGTTGTGGAGTCAGGAAGATCTGAATAAAAATCTGGCCTCTGACACCTATTATCTTTGTGGCCCTGGGAAAATCACTGTTTGTCTTGATCCATTGAAGGGGGGGGGAAAGAAGTAAATCATTGTATCTTTGTCAAGAAAACCATATGAACAATATGATCCTTGGAGTCATGAAGAGTCAGTAACAACTGAATGAACGAATGAATTACAATAAAATTCTTCTCCCATTGATTAACTCATTAAAACAAGAGTAGTCAGATAAAATATTAAAACTCATGCTATATGGGGATTGTAGACTGTAGGCTGTTAGCCAATGAAATAGACCCTTAAATTAACTCAGATTTTGATAAATAAGTCAATATGTTCAAATAAATAAATTAATAGCAATAAAAAAGCAAATAAATCAGTTCAAGAAGCAGTTAATCTGAAGTAAGAAACAGGAAAGAAAATAGAACAGTTATGGTCTGGACAGGTCAAGGACCATAGTTTATTGTTTAGATTAAGATACTGAATCCTAAAGAATTTCATGATTTGCCAAAGCAATGACTGACCCAGTAGAAATTCATGGTGAGCTTTCTTCTGATCCAGTGTTCTTTCCATCATACCAGAGAGGAGGCAGACAGGAAAAAAATATCAGAAGATGAAGAGAAAGGATTGACATGATGAACAATGGTGGGGAATTTTATAGGGAAGAGACAAATGCTATTAACCCTAGGTATAGAAATTAGTAGCATGAGCATTTGATATTTTCAAGAAAAATTAAAATCTTATGCAATGATAGATTTCAACTTGTCATGGTTATGTGTCCTGAAAATTAATCACTTGTAGGTGAGCTAAGAAACATGAGTAGCACACTACCAACAACTATTTCTCTTGTCATAGACATTAAAATTGAAATGATATACATGGTTTCAAAAAAATCTTATTAATTTTTATTGCAAGATTGATGTTAGCTATTACAAAAAAATCTGTTCATTTGATGACTTGAAAAAGCCATTGTTTGCATGTTTAGGGCAATACTTAAGTTAGTCAGTTTTCATAATCTCTGAAACATTCAATATTCTTCTTACTGTCTGAGTCAATATACATGTTAAAATTGGTCCAGCCAAAAGATAAATTTGAAAGACTACTGCATTTTTCACTGTATACATAAAGGGATCCAATGATAAGTCATACAAAATACTTCTAAAATTGAATTTCTGCCAAAGGGAGAAGTAAAAACATAATATTCAATAAAATCAATCTGTCTACCTTAATGGAGTTTCAAAAATGGAAAGGAATTTTGTTGATTTTCTTCCCTGTCTTTCAAAAAGTTTTAAAGGGAAAAATTGTAGGAAACTGAATTAATGATCATTCAGCTACTTAAAATATTTGTATTAAAAATTAAAGATAAGGAAAATAAGTTTTATCATAGTAAAGAGAGAGCTAGATAATATCTAAAAAGTAATAAGAAATTTTACAATGGTTTTAGAAAGATGATGATTATTATTAGCTAGTATTTGCATGTGCCTACTATGAACTAGGCCCAGTACTAATTGCTTTAAAAAATGTTATTGATATTACAATGATTATTATTATCATCATAATTACTAGTCCTATCTAGGCAATACAATGCCTATGAGATCCTCGACAAGTCATTTGACTTTTCAATGTGCCAGGAAACTCTCTAAGACTAGATAATAAAAGAGATGCTCATTTGAACGACTAGTTTGTATAACTTTCCTCATAATTTCCAAAGTAAAGGAAATACCAGAACTTGTTAAATTAAAATGAAATTTAGTACAATTATTTTAAACAAATAAAATTATTTTTCCATATCAATACATATTAGTTATAATAGAATTATTAAAAACTATTTGAATATTAATTCTATGAATTAATATACTTCCAAATTTCCTTTACTGCAATTTGCCCTGAGAATGGGGTAAGAATATCTTAAACCAAAAGCTTTCAGAGTAGAAAGTTTGCTTCTTAAAATTGTCCATTTATTGCAAATACATTTTTTATTGTTGCTACATAGAATATTTTGTTGATGATAAAGAATTCAGACCCATAATTTCAATTGTAAAGGAATCCTTCAAAGTCAAAAAAAAAAAAAACATTGACATGAAAATTGACTGGGGTACTCAGAGACTAAGGGACTTGTCCATTGTCAGACATCTATTACATATCAAAAACAGGATTTGAACTCAGGTCTTTCCTACACATAGTTGAACATGCAAAATGTTATACTACAAAGTAACATAGATGGTTGTATCAAAAATGTTTTTGGCTAAATTCAAGGAAATACTTTCATGAAGACATAAGTATATGTTTTGTCTTTTCAGTTCTTGTTAGATATTTTTAGCAATAGTTTTGCAAATCAATGCATTTACTTATTTTCCAATTATTCAAAGATATGAACAACACTCTTTCACAAGAATTTAAGTTTCACATTTTTCTACCAATCTCCCTTCCCCCCCCCCATAGTAGCAGACAATTTCATATAGGTTGCATATGCTCAGTCCTGTTTAATATATTTTGATATTAGCCATGATGAGGAAGAAGTTTTAGACCTAAAAGGGAATAAGACTTCTGTGCCAAGATAGCAGAGAGAAGACAGGCACTGTGATAAGTGCTCCTCTTTCCCCTCAAAAATAACAAGAAAGAAACTCTTAACAGAAATTCAATCAACAAAACCCAGAAAGAGAAAGGAGGAGAACAACTACCAAGACGGTCTGTCTCAGGGGATCATGGGTGAACCAGGAGAGGAGAACAGAAGATCAGACCAGGAACAGCAGCTGGAGGTAGACAGAAGACCAGCCTCAGCCATAGAGAATTTGGTGAGTGGCCAGTGCCAGATCCAAATAAACCTGGGGAGTCTTTGGCCAGGAGAAGAGCAGCTACAGGATAGTAAGTTCCAGCACAGAGTCTGAGAGCAAACCTGGAGAACAAACAGATGGGCCAGGGACCTGAGCTCCATAATTTAAGCAGAACCCTTTGCCCAGAACAAACAATAAACCCCCCCCCACTCCCACCCCCTCAGGGCAACAGAGTTCACTCAAAGGAAACAGATTAACTCCCTCCCCCAAGGGCCAGCCCACAGGTTCAAGATCCACTCAAACACTGCTGCTGAGGACCTCAAACAGGCCAGAGAAAGAACCTACAGGCTGGCCCTTGGAATTACTAAAACAAGTGAACAGAGCCTCTAGGATCTTCAAAACCAAACCTCTGAAAGCCAGCTCCCCTCCCCCCAACACAATATACTGGAAGGATGAAACAAGATCATGGAGAAATACTTAGGAGAGAGATTCTAACCCAGAGAGATCTAGCAATGCTGAAGAGCATATGAATTGGTCTCCAGCACAGAAAGACTTCCTTGGGGAAATCAAGAATGAGTTTAAAAATCAATTGGAAAAATTGGGAAAAGAAACTCAAGAGAAATTTAACACATTGCAAGAGAAAATGAACATCTCATGAAAAAGAAAAGAAATCCTTGGAAAATACTATTGGACAAATACAAAATGAGAATATCTTTCTCAGATCTTCAATTGGGAAAATGCAAATAAAAAAAGAAAAATTCTCTCAAAACTACACTTAGAAAAATAGAAAAGTCCTTCAAAAATAGAATTGACCAACTTGAAAAAGGAGTTGCTAAAGATAAATGAGGAGATTTTTCCTTAACAGAAATGGAATGGAATACTAGCTAATACTAGCTAATAATAATCATCATCTTTCTAAAACCATTGTAAAATTTCTTATTACTTTTTAGATATTATCTAGCTCTCTCTTTACTATGACGAATGGAATCAACAGAAATTAATGACTTCATGAGACACAAAAGATTGTTTTAAACAAAATCTAAAGATCAAAAAATTGAAAAAAATTGAAATACCTCATTTGCAAAACCACTGACCTCAAGAACAAATCAAGATAGGAGAAACTGAGAATTATCGACCTTTCTGAAAACATTGAACAGAGAAAAAGTATGGACTTAATGTCACAGGAGTTAGTGATGGAAAATTGCCCTGATATCATGGAACCAGAGGGCAAAATAGTTATTGAAAGAATACATCACACTTCCGGGTAAGATGGCGGAGAGAAGACAGGTACAGTTCTAAAGTCTCCTGATCTCTTCCCCATCTATCACATGTAACAAACGTCTTAAAAGAAATCTGAACCAGGAAACCCAGGAAGAAAAGCCAGGAGAGGAAAATCTAGCTCAGGATTTGTCTCCTGCAGCAGCCTTGGCTGAGTACCAGCAGGTGAGTCTGAGCTCCGTGGGAAGATCAGCCCGGGATCAGTTAGATTAACAGCTGAATTGGAACCAGGAGTCTGAGGGCCATAGAGCCGGACCTGCTGGATCAGCGGTGGGGCTGGATTTAGGGGGCTTGGGTCTGTGGGGAAGCAGAGGCTCTGGTGTTGGTTCTGTCCCCCTGGAGCTTGAGGAAGGGGCTGTGGGGAGAGGTCTGGTGCAGGAGAGCTGTGGACACCATCCCTGGGCTCCTCAGGTCTGAGAAACTCTGAGCCTACCCCTCCATTGCACTGGGGCCTCTTCTCAAACAAATGCAAATTACTTCTGCATCAGGCCCAGGTGTGTGAGCAAAAAAAGGAGCCCAGAGCCCAGCTGAGGAATGACCTCAGGCCAGGGTAAAGCCCACCCTTGATTGAAGGGAAAAGAATTCAATAGCTCCAATTCCCTCCCTCAGGCAAAGGGAGAAGGCCTCACAACCAAGGTCACAGACACTCCAGAGAAAGCAACCAGCACCTCCTACTGGCCAGCCAGAGAAACTGCACTCAGTAAAGCCTTTAGAGATCCCAAGGCCAGGTGAACCAGCCCCCCCCCCAACTCAAGGTCTTAGCATAATGAAGAAGGGTCAGCAGAAAGGTGGATCCATACAAAAATTCCTGAAAGGGAAAGACCCCAACCCAGAGCTACCTGGAACATCTGAGGAGAATACAATCTGGTCTCCAGCACAGAAAGACTTCCTTGAAGAAATAAGGAAGGAGTTTAAAAATCAACTGGAAAATTTGGGGGAGACAATTAATACCTTGCAGCAAGAAAACAAAACCTTAGAAAGTAGAATTGGACAAACAGAAAAGGAGAATAAATCTCTCAGATCATCAATTGGACAATTACAAAATGAGAATAATTCTCTCAGATCCTCAAATGAGCAAAAGCAAAAAGAAATTAATTCTCTCAAAACCTCAATTGGTCAAATGGAAAGCGCTTTTAAAAGTAGAAATGACCAATTGGAAAGGGTTAATGAAGAAAACTCCTCCCCCCCAAAAAAAATAATGGAGTCTACAGAAACTAATGACTTCATGAGACAGCAAGAGTCAGTTAAACAAAATCAAAAAATAGAAAAAATAGAAACAAATGTGAAATACCTCATCAACAAAACCACTGACCTCGAGAATAGATCGAGGAGGGGCAACCTGAAAATTATAGGACTTCTTGAAAACATTGAAGAGATAAAAAGCCTGGAATTAATATTACAAGATCTAGTGATAGAAAACTGCCCTGACATCATGGAATCAGAGGGCAATGTAGTTATTGAAAGAGTACATCGATCTCCACCAGAAAAAGATCCTAAAATGAAAACACCAAGGAATGTTGTGGCCAAACTCCAGGAATATCAGATGAAATAGAAAATCCTGCAAGCAGCCAGAAAGAAACAATTTAAATATCAAAGAGCCACAGTAAGGATCACGCAGGATCTCGCTGCATCAACTTTAAGGGATCGAAGGGCCTGGAATGAGATATTTCGAAGAGCACAGGAGCTTGGAATGCAGCCAAGAATCTACTTTCCTGCAAAGCTGAGCCTTCTCTTCCAGGGAAAAAGATGGACATTTAACAAAATGGAAGAATTGCAAAAATTTCTGATAAAAAGACCAGAGCTAAACAGAAAATTTGGACATCTAACAGGAGGTTCAAGAAACACATGAAAAGGTAAAAAAAAAAAGGGGGGGGTAAAAGGAAAAAAATTCAATCCAGTAAATTGAAACTGGCTATATCCCAGCATGGGGGGGGGGGGGGAAGACTCTCATAAATCCTGAGAAATGTAACTCTAACAGAGAGAATATAACTAGCCAGAAATGATGGACATCCATGACCTATCCATGAGACTGCTATCTAATGGGATGTAACTGGCTTTAACACCACTGGGGAGAAAGAATTTTGACTCTATTCAACAGAATATACTGAACTAGAAGGGACAGACACTCAGAATTTTCTATGACTTAGATAGAATGATGTAAAAAAATGCACTACCTCCCTAAAAAGAGGGACAGTAAAGACACGGGAAGAGGGAGGGGATTGAATGGGACAAATATAATTACACTAAGAGGTAAAAAATACCTATGGCAATAGAGGGCAAGAAGGGAGCAAAGGAGAACCACCTGAATCTTCTCATCAGACTTGGCTTAAAGTCAACCTACACATACTCAGTTAACTTATAAAACATCTAACATTTCAAGTATTAAAAGGGGAAAAGGGGAGGGGGGGAATGGAGAAAGGGAAGGGGAGTGGGGGAAATAAGGGGAAATAACAAAAAGAAGGGAAAAGGGAAAGGGGAAAGAAAGGGGAAGGTGTGATATAGGAGGGCAAACACACTGGAGGGGGTGGTATTCAAAAACAAAATACTGGGGAATATGGATAAAAGGTGGGAAAGGGGGGGGAAATACAAACAGAGGGAAGATAGCACAGAGGGCAATAAAGAATTATTAATCATGACCTTGAATGTGAATGGCATGAACTTTCCCTTAAAACATAAGAAAATAGCAGAGTGGATTAAAAACCAGAATCCTACAATATGCGGCTTACAAGAAACTCATCTGAAGCAGAGAGATACATATAAAGGTAAAAGGTTGGAGCAAAATATATTTTGCTTCAGCTGAAGTAAAAAAAGCAGGGGTAGCAATCCTTATCTCAGACAAAGCAGCAGCAAAAATAGAGAGCGTTAAAAGAGATAAGGAAGGAAACTTTATCCTCCTAAAAGGTACCATAGACAATAAAGTCATTTCAGTATTGAATATATATGCACCCAGTGGGACAGCACCCAAATTCTTAGAGGAGAAGTTGAAAGAATTACAGGAAGACATAGACAGCAAAAGTCTACTAGTAGGAGACCTCAACCTCCCATGATCAGAACTAGATAAATCAAATCATAAAACAAACAAGAAAGAAATTAGAGAGGTAAATAAATTGTTAGAAAAATTACATATGGTAGACTTATGGAGGAAACTGAATGGGGATAGAAAGGAATATAGCTTTTTCTCTGCAGTACATGGAACTTATACAAAAAATTGACCATGTACTAGGACATAAAAACCTAATGATCAACTGCAGAAAGGCAGAAATAGTGAATACATCGTTCTCAGATCACAATGCAATAAAAGTCATATGCAATACTGGGCCAAGGAGATAGACCCAGAACAAATGGGAAACTGAATAAGCTCATCTTAAAAAATGAGTGGACTAAAAAACAAATTATAGAATTAATTAACCATTTTATCCTAGATAATGAGAATGATGAAACAACATACCAAAACCTATGGGATTCATTCAAAGCAACACTCAGGGGATATATTATAGCTCTAAATGCTTATATGAATAAATTGGAGAAAGAGGAAATAAATGAACTAAACATGCAACTAAAAAAATTAGAGAAAGAACAAATTGAAAATCCCCAATCAATTGCCAAATTAGAAATTTTAAAAATTAAAGGAGAAATTAATAAAATTGAAAGCAAAAAAACTATTGAATTAATAAATAAAACTAAAAGTTGGTATTCTGAAAAAAACAATAAAATTGATAAACCTCTCATCAATTTGATTAAAAAAGAAGAAGAAAACCAAATTGCTAGTATCATAAATAAAAATGTGAACTCACCACCAATGAGGAGGAAATTAAAGTAATAATTCAAAATTATTTTGCCCAACTTTAAGCCAATAAATTTGATAATCTAAGTGAAATGGATGAATATTTACAAAAATATAAGTTGCCCAGATTAAATAAAGAAGAGATTAAAAACCTGAACAACCCTAACTCAGAAAAAGAAATTCATCAAGCCATTATTGAACTCCCTAAAAAAAATCTCCAGGGCCTGATGGATTCACAAGTGAATTCTACCAAACATTTAAGGAACAATTGGTTCCAATCCTATATAAACTCTTTGGAAAAATAGGGAAAGATGCAACTCTGCCTAACTCAGTCTGTGAAACTAATATGGTACTGTTACCTAAACCAGGAAGAGTTAAAACAGAGAAAGAAAACTATAGACCTATTTCCCTGATGAATATAGATGCAAAAATCCTAAATAAAATCTTAGCAAAATGACTACAACAAGTCATCACTAGGATAATACATTATGATCAAGTAGGATTTATTCCAGGAATGCAGGGTTGGTTCAATATTAGGAAAACTGTTAGTATACTCAATTATATCAATAACAAACCTATCAGAAACCATATGATCATATCAATAGATGCTGTAAAAGCTTTTGACAAAATACAGCATCCATTCCTATTAAAAACACTAGAGAGTGTAGGAATAAATGGACTGTTCCTTAAAATAATTAGCAATATCTATCTGAAACCATCAACAATCATTATACTCAATGGGGAGTGGCTAGAGGCATTCCCAATAAGATCAGGGGTGAAACAAGGCTGGCCATTATCACCACTACTATTCAATATTGTATTAGAAATGTTAGCATCAGCAATTAGAGAAGAAAAAGAAATTAAAGGAATTAGAATAAGGAAGAGACAAAACTCTCACTATTCGCAGATGACATGATGGTCTACCTAGAGAATCCCAGGAAATCATCTAAAAAACTACTGGAAACAATTAGCAATTTTAGCAAAGTTGCAGGTTATAAAATAAACCCCCATAAATCCTCAACTTTCCTATATATGTCTAGCAAGAAACAGCAGAAAGAGCTAGAAAGAGAAATCCCATTCAAAGTAACCTCAGATATTATAAGTAAATTATAAGTAAATTCATATGGAGAAATAAAAAGTCAAGAATTGCCAGGAGCTTAATGAAAAAAAAAAGCAAACAAAGGTGGCTTAGCACTACCCAATCTAAAATTATATTATAAATCATCAGTCATCAAAACTGTTTGGTATTGGCTAAGAAATAGAGTAGTGGACCAGTGGCATAGACTAGGTGTAAAAGCAGGAGAGGATTATAGTAATCTGCTGTTTGATAAACCCAAAGAGTCCAGCCACTGGGATAAAAACTCCCTCTTTGATAAAAACTGCTGGGATAATTGGAAGTTAGTATGGAAGAAACTTACATTAGACCAACACCTCACACACATTTCCAAGATAAGATCCAAATGGTGACAGGACACAGACATAAAAAACAATACTATAAGCAAATTAGAAGATCAAGTACTAGTCTACCTGTCAGATCTATTGAAAGGGGAACAGTTTATGATGAAGGAAGAGTTGGAGAACATCACCAAAAACCAATTAGATGATTTTGATTACATTAAATTAAAAAACTTTTGCAGAGATAAAACCAATGTAATCAAGATCAAAAGAAAAGTAGTAAATTGGGAAACAATCTTTACAACTAATGATTCTGACAAAGGACTCATTTCTAAAATATACAGAGACTGAGTCATATTTTTAAAACAAAAAGCCATTCCCCAATTGACAAATGGTCAAAGGATATGCAAAGGCAATTTACAGATGAGGAGATCAAAGAAATCCATAGCCATATGAAAAAATGCTCTAAATCATAAATTATTAGAGAAATGCAAATTAAAGCTTCTCTGAGGCACCACCTCACACCTCTCAGATTGGCAAGTATGATCAGGAAGGATAATGATCATTTTTGGAAGGGATGTGGGAAATCTGGTTCACTATTACACTGTTAGTGGAGCTGTGAACTCATCCAACCCTTCTGGAGAGCTATTTGGAACTATGCCCAAAGGGCAACGAAAATGTGAATACCCTTTGATCCAGCAATACCACTACTGGTTCTATACCCTGAAGAGATGAGGAAAAAGGGTAAAAACATTACTTGCACAAAAATATTTATAGCAGCCCTGTTTGTGGTGGCAAAGAATTGGAAATACAGTAAATGTCCTTCAACTGGGGAATGGTTTAGCAAACTGTGGTATATGTATGTCATGGAACACTATTGTTCTTTTAGAAACCAGGAGGGATGGGATTTCAGGGAAACCTGGAGGGATTTGCATGAACTGATGCTGAGTGAGATGAGCAGAACCAGAAAAACACTGCACACCCTAACAGCAACATGGGAGTGATGTTCAACCTTGAAGGACTTGCTCATTCCATCAGTGCAACAATTGGGAACAATTTTGGGCTGTCTGCAGAGGAGAGTACCATCTGTATCCAGATAAGTTGCTGTGGAGTTCGAACAAATTACAAGGACTATTCCCTTTAATTTAGAAAAAAAAACCAGATAGCTTATTGTCTGATCTTGTTACCTCTTAGACTTCTCTTCTCTTTAAGGATATGATTCCTCTCTCATCACACCCAATTTGGATCAAGGTACAACATGGAAACAAAGTAAAGACTTACGGAGTACTATCTGTGTGGTCGGGGTGGGGGGGAGGGAAGCAAGTTTGGGGGGAAAATTGTAAAATTCAAATAATGTCTTTAATAAAAATTTAAAAAAAGAAAGAATACATCAGTCCCCTCAGCAAAGAGATCCGGAAATGAAAACACCAATGAAGGTAGTGGCCAAATTCCAGAACTATCAGATAAAAGAAAAAATCCTACATGCAGTCAAAAAGAAAAAAATTAAATACCAAGGAGCCACAGTAAGCATTGCTCATGACCTGGCAGCAGTAACATTAAGAAATTGAAGGGCCTAGAATGAGATATTCAGAAGGTCAAGGGAACTTGGAATGCAGCCAAGGATCCAGTACCCAGCAAAGCTGAATCTTCTCTTCCAGGGAAAAAGATGGAAAATTTAATGAAATAGGAGACTTCCAAGATTCCATGATGAAAATATCATAGCTAAATAGAAAATTTGGACATCAAGAGACACATGAAACACCAGAAACTTCATCTCATCAGACTTGGCTTAAAATTAACTTAGACACACTTAATCAGGATAAAAACTTATCTTACATTTCAAACATTAAAAGGGGAAAAGGGGAGGGGGATGGGAAGGGGGAGCAAAAAGGGCAACTAACAGAAGGAAAGGAAGAAAGGTAAAAGGCAAAGGGGGCAGAAAGGGAAGGGGCGATTGATATAGGAGAGCAAACATAGTGAAGGAGGTGGTATTCAGAAATAAAGCACTTGGGAATATGGATTAAGGGAAAAAAGGGGAAAAATACAAAGAGAAGGAAAATAGCACAGAGGGCTATTATTATAACTTTGAATGTGAATGGGATGAACACTCCCTTAAAATGTAAGCAAAATAGCAGAGTGGATTAAAAACCAGAATCCTACAATATGTTTCTTAAAAGAAATTCATTTGAAGCAGAGAGATACACATAGAGTAAAGGTAAAAGGTTGTAGCAAAATATATTTTGCTTCAGCTGAAGTGAAAAAAGCTGGTGTAGCAATCCTTATCTCAGGCAAAGCAGTATCAAAAGAGATAAGGTCAGGAAACTATTTCCTCCTAAAAGGTACCATAAACAACCAAGTAATTTCAATACCAAATATGTATGCACCAAATGGGACAGCATCCAAATTCTGAGAGGAAAAATTGAAAGAGCTACAGGAAGACATAGACAGTAAAAGGCTACTAGTGGGAGACCTCAACCTGCCTTTCTCAGACTTAGATGAATCTAATTATAAATTAAAGAAGAAGGTAGTTAAGGAGGTAAATAGATTGTTAGAAAACCTAGATTTGATAGATCTGCAGAGGAAATTTAATGGGACTACAAGGAAATATACTTTTTTCTGCAGTACATGGCACTTACACAAAAATTGAACATGTACTAGGACATAAAAACCTAATGAACAATTTCAGAAAGGATCAAAAAGTGTATATATCATTCTCAGATCTTAATGCAATAAAAAGCACATGCGATACAGGGCCAGCATATATAGATCCAGAACTGATAGGAAACTAAATAACCTCAATTTAAAGAATGAATGGATCAAGCAACAAATTATAAAAAGAATTAATAATTTCATCCTAGATAAGGACAATAATGAAATAACATACCAAAACCTATGGGATACAATCAAGGCTGTCAGGGGATACATTATATCTTTAAATGCTTACATGAATTAATTAGAAAAAAAGAGATCAATGACCTCAATATTCAACAAAAAAATTAGAGAAAGAACAAATTCAAAACCTCCAATTAAATACCAAAATAGGAATTTCTAAAAAATAAGGGAGAAATTAATTGAATCAAAAGCAAGACAGTTATTGAACTAATAAATATAACCAGAGATGGTTTTATGAAAATAAACAAAAAAAACTGATAAAACTCTGGTCAATTTGATTCAAAAAAGAGAAGAAAACCAGATTGCTAGTTTCATAAATGAAAAAGGTAAACTCATCACCAATGAGGAGGAAATTGAAGTGCTAATTTGGAATTCTTTTGCCCAACTCTATGCCAATAAATTTGACAATTTAAGTGAAATGGATGAATATTTACAAAAATATTAGTTGCACAGATTAAATGAAGAGAAAATTAAAAACCTAAATAACCTACATCACAAAAAGAAGTTCAGGGCAGCTAGGTGGCACAATGGATGGAGCACTGGCCCTGGAGTCAGGAGTATCTGAATTCAAATCCAGCCTCAGACATTTAATAATTACCTAGCTGAATGGCCTTGGGCAAGCCACTTAACCCCATTGCTTTGCAAAAACCTAAAAAATTTACCAAAAAGCCATTATTGAACTCCCTAAGAAACAATCTCAAAGATCAGATGGTTTCATAAGTAAATTCTATCAAATATTTAAGGAAAAATTAGTCCCAAATCTATATAAACTCTTTAGAAAAATCGTTGAGGACAGATTTCTGTCTAACTCTTTCTATGACACGAATATGACCAGGAAGGATCAATGTTGGAAGGGATAGGGGAAATCTGGGACATTAATACGTTGCTGGTGGAGCTGTGAGCTCATCCAAACTTTCTGGAGAGCAATTTGGAATTATGTTGAAAAGGCAACAAAAATGTGCATACCCTTTGATCCAGCAACACCACCACTGGGTCTATACCCTGAAGAGATTATGAAAAATGGTAAAAACATCACTTGTTCAAAAATATTCATAGCAGCCCTGTTTGTGGTAGCAAAGAATTGGGAATTAAGTGAAAGTCCTTCAAATGGGTAATGGCTTAACAAACTGTGGTGTATGTATGTCATGGAACACTATTGTTCTGTTAGAAACCAAGAGGGATGGAAATTCTGGGAAGCCTGGAAGGATTTGCATGAACTGAACCATAAAAACACTGTACACCCTAACAGCAACATGGTGGTGATGATCAACCTTAATGACTTGTTCATTCCATCAGTCCAACAACCGGGGGCAATTTTGGGCTACCTGCAATGTATTCAGAAAAAGAATTATGGACTTTAAACAAAGACCAAAGACTATTACCTCAAAATTAGAAAATAAAACCTGTCATCTTATTATGTAATTTTACTATCTCATACTTCATTTTTCTTCCTTAAAGATATGATTTCTCTGTGATCACATCCAATTGAGATCAATGTATAACATGGAACCAATGTAAAGACTAACAGAATGCCTTCAGTGGGGGTGGAGGAAGGGAAGTAAGAATGGGGAAAATTTGCAAAACAAAATTAATAAAATCTTTCAATAAAAAGAACTAAAAGGGAATAAAACCATGAGAAAGGAAAAAATAAATTTTAAAAAGTGAACATTCTGTTTTTCTCTGCATTAAGAAACCATTTTCTTCTCTAGGTGTAGATGGCATTTTCCTGAAGAGGTCTTTCAAGATTGACCTTGATTATTGAACTATTGAAACAAATTACATTACTCCCCCAAAAATTTATCATCTCATAATGTTGCTGTTAATGTGTACAGTATTCTCTGTGTTATTTTCAATTCACTCAGCATTAGTTCATGCTAGTTTTTCCACGTTTTTCTGAAGTCAGATCACTCATTATTTGAATACCATAATGTTTTCAGACATTCTCCAGTTTATGGACATTATAAAGTATATTTCACAAATTTTCACAAATACTCTATTAGTTTGCCTGAGTTTTGCAATGTCTTTTCCATTCTTCATCTCTTTTAATTAGTTCTGTTTTTGCTTTTGCTACATGTGAAATCAGGATTGTTATCCTAGTTATTTTTTACTTCAGCTGAAGTGTAATTTATTCTCCTTTTCACCATGTGGATAGCACTCTGTTTCAATGCGTTTCTTGTAAACTATTTAATAAAGTAATATGTATTTTTTTTAATCCTCTGAGCTCTCCCTTTCTGTTTTATGGCAGAGTTCACCTCATTCACGCTGATAGTTAAGATTGTCAATTATATATTTTCCTCAATCCTAGCTGCCTCCTCTTTGAACTTTTCTTTCTCTTGCCATTTAACTCACCTTCCCAATGTTTTGTTTATAACTGCTTTATCTCTCAATCCACCCTCCCTTCTATCTCCTCTTTAATCTTCTTCCTTTCCCATTTCATTTTGTCTTTTAAACTTTTATTTTAATTTAAACTTGGCTATTACTTTTACTTTCCCCTCCCATTTTATCAAACTTAGCTTCTCCTTTCTTCCTCTCGCCTGTCCCCTTCCCTATAGGAGAGTATAAATTTTTAAAACCAATTGGGGATCTATATTATTCCCTCTTTGAACCAAATCTGTGAAGAATAAGATTTATTCAGTGCTAGCATCCTCCCTTTTTTTCCCTTTACTATAATATGTCCTTTGTGATTCAATATGTGTTATATATCTTCTAATGCTTTCTTTTCTCAGAATAATTCTTAATTATTTAATTATTTATTACATGGCTTGTCCCCAAAACCTCTCTAAAAGTGTATTCTTTGTATCTTTACTGATACAAGTACAATTCTCAAGGGTTGATTGATTGATTGATGGATTGACTGATTCATAGGTTTCATCATATCATAATTATATATTATGTTATACTATGTTGTGTTGCTTTATAACAACATGCTCTGTCCAAGATGGTAGAGAGAAGCCAGACATTATGCTATAGTCTCCTGTCTTTCCCTCAGAACTAAGATGAATCAATACTCTTAACAGAATTTTGATAAAAAATTCCTAGAAAAAAAAGATAGGAGAACATCTCCTAACAAGGTATGTTTCAGGTGAGTATGGATGAGTTGGGGGAAGAGAGCAGAGAGCCAGTACAGGGGTAGCAGGGTGATACATCAGGGCTAGCCTGAGAATTAGCTCACAAACTTTTGCTGTGTGAGCAGCAGTCAGAAGGGCTCCAGAAGGACTGGAGGGAGAGTTGCAATGCAGTAGGAAGGAGAGATACAAAGTACAGCTAGATATCCATCCATTCAACTCTGCTGGTCTGGAAGACCAAGGCCAGAAGCACTGTATTTTCAGCAGAGTACCATGTCTCCAGTTGAGTTCCCCCCACTCCACATCCCTGTGGGAGAAAGTGACTCTTCCCAAAATAAGCACAGTAATAACCTCAGCCATGCTCCCCCACCCCCCGGCACAGGCAGCAAATCCACTTCTGTAGAATAAGGAGATTAATGATATAGTCCCAGGACCATGCACATTGTTGTGGGATAATCAGAACCTAATGCCACCTCAACTCTCAGCCTAGGGAATGGGCCACACATCAGGTCACAGACACTCCAAAGAAAGAGTCTAGTATTCTCTACTGGCTGGCACACTTGGAGTTACTAAGGCCAGTGAGCAAAGCCTCTAGACATTTCAGTACTGAAAGTCTGTGAAACAGTCCAACACAAGATCCTAGGAAAATGAAGAAAAACCATCATAAAGGTATTCCATAGTAAACTACCTTGAAAAAAGCGATTCTGATTCAGAGAGATCTACACCTTCTGAAGAGAATATGAATTGGTCTCCATTCCAGAAAGACTTCTTTTTTTTAGTTTTTTTTTGCAAGGCAATGGGGTTAAATGACTTGCCCAAGGCCATACAGCTAGGTAATTATTAAGTGTCTGAGGCTGGATTTGAACCAGAAAGACTTCTTACAAGAGATCAGGAAGAAGTGTAAAATTCAGCTGAAAAAACTGGGTAAAGAATCTCAAGAGAAAATAACACCTTGCAACAAGAAAACAAATCATTGGAAAATACCATTGGACAAGTGAAAAAAAAAAAAGAAAGGAATTCTCTCAAAACCATGATTGAGGAAATCGAATTGACCAATTGAAAAAGGAGTTACAAAAGGTAAAGGAAGAAAATTGTTCTCTAAAAAAAAAAGACTGAAATCCATGGAAACTAATGAATTCATGAGATAACAAGAATCTTTTAAACAAAAACAAAAACCAGATAAAATAGAAGCAAATGAAAATGCTTCATTGAAAAACTACTGACCTAAGAAGAAATCCAGGAGAGGCAAATTAAGAATCATTCAGCTTCTTGAAAATATTGAAAAAAAAAAGACTGAACTCAACATTTCTGGATTTAGTGATAGAAAATTGCCCTGATGTCATGGAACCAGATGGTAAAACAGTTATTGAAAGAATAAAGTGATCCCCTTCTGAAAGTGATTGCAAAATGAAGACACCAACTAATATTGTGGTGAAATTATAGAACTATCAGATAAAAGAGAAAACCCTGTAAGCAGCCAAAAAGAAACAATTTAGATATGAAGGAGTTACAGTAT
The DNA here is from genome assembly GCF_037893015.1 of Macrotis lagotis. Taxonomy (NCBI): domain Eukaryota; kingdom Metazoa; phylum Chordata; class Mammalia; order Peramelemorphia; family Peramelidae; genus Macrotis; species Macrotis lagotis. Next base: position 672,126,952 of record NC_133658.1, on the reverse strand, counting down.
GAATTAAAAGAGATATAGCTGCATCAACATTATGGGATCAAAGGGCCTTAAATACAATATTGCTGAGAGCAAGAGAGCTTGTAACACAGACAATAATTCACTATCCATCAAAACTGAGCCTTTTCTTCCAGGGAAAAGATGGACATTTAATGAAGTGAGAGAGTTCCAACTTTTCCTCTTGAGAATATCAGAGCTAAATAGAAAATTTGGACTTCAAACAGGAGCCTTAAGAGACATATGAAAAGGTACAAAAAAAAAAGAAAAGAAAAAAATTGCTAGCCAAAAAGATGAAACTGGCTATATCCCCATCTGAGAGAAAGTGTCTCATAACTCTTCAGAATTGTAACTCTATTAGAGAGAACATACTTAGCCAGAAGTAATGGATACTCATGACTTGTCCATGATTCTGATAGAATTATTAAAAACAATATTTCCTTAAAAAGGGGGGACAGTAAAGAGATGGGAGGAAGGAGGAGATTGAATTGGGTAAATTACATTGCATATAGAGGTACAAAGAACTGATTGCAATAGTAAGGAAGAAGAGAGGAGGTGAGAACAACCTCAATCTTACTCTTATCATATTAGACTCAAGGAATGATTAACATACATATACTCAATCAAGTTAGTTTGAAGTAATACAATTTGAAAGGGGGAGGCAGGAAAGGGGGAAAAGAAGGAAAAGGGGAAAGAAGGGGGAGGAGTGTTGGATATAAGGGGACAAAAACACTGAAGGAGGTGGTATTCAGAAGCAAAATACTGGGGAATATGTATAAAGTGAAAAAAAAGGAAAAATACAGACAGAGGAAAGATAACATGGAGGGCAATAAAGAGCTAGTAATTATAACATTACCACTACCATTCAATATTGTATTAGAAATGTTAGCTTCAGCAATAAGAGAAAAAAAAGAAATTGAAGGTTGAAGGAATTAGAATAGAGAAGGAAGAAACAAAATTCTCACTCTTTGCAGATGACATGATGGTATACCTAGAGAGTCCTAAAAAGATCATCTAAAAACTACTAGAAACAATTAGCAAGTTTAGCAAAGTCACAGGACATAAAATAAACTCTCATGAATCATCAACATTTCTATATATGACTAGGAAGATATAACAGAAAGAGCTTGAAAGAGAAATCCCATTAAAAGTAACTTCAGACAATATAAAATATTTGGGAGTCTATCTGCCAAGGCAGACTCAAAAACTTTATGGAAACAATTACAAAACACTTCTCATACAAATAAAATCAGATTTAAATAGCTGGGGAAAGAACTGTTCATCGATAGGGTGGGCTAAACATGTCTATTCTACTTATATTAAACTACTTATTTAGTGCTTTGTTAATCAAACTTCCAAAAAATTACTTTAATGAGCTAGAAAAAATTGTACTTGAATTTATACAGAGAAACAATTAGTCAAGAATATCAAGGGATTTAATGAAAAAAGTGCAAAAGAAGGTGGCTTAATCTTACTAGATCTAAAATTATATTATAAAGCATCAGTCATCAAAACTGTCTAGGACTAAGAAATAGCAAGGTGGATCAGTGGAATAGAACAAGTGCAAAAGAGATAGCAGGAAAGAATTATAGTATTCAGGTGTCTGATAAACTGAAAGAGTCCAATTTCTGGGATAAAAACTTTCTCTTTGATAAAACCTGTTGGGAAAAGTGGAAGTTGGTATGGTAGAAACTTGGATTAGACCAACATGTCATACCCTATACTCAGATGAGATCAAAATGGGTACAGAATTTAGACATAAAAGACAATATTATAAGCAAACTAAGAAATCAAGGAAAAGCTTACCTGTCAGATCTATGGAAAGGAAGAGCATTAAAAACAAACTACATAATTTTGATTACATTAGAATAAAAAGCTCTTGTACAAACAAAAATAACTGTAACAAAGATGAAAAGAAATGTAGTAAATTGTAAACAATTCTTACAACAATTTCTGCCAAAGGATTCATTTCTAAAAATATACATTGCAAACTGAGTCAAATTTATATAAAAAAATTAAAAACACAAGCCATCTCCCAACTGACAAATGGTCAAAGAATAGGCAAAGTCAATTTACAGATGTTTAAATCAAAGCTATCCATAGTCATATGAAAAATTGCTCCAAAACATTACTGATTATCGAAATGCAAATTAATGAATCTCTGAGATACCACCTCACACCTCTCAGATTGGCCATTATGACCAGAAAGGATCAGTGTTGGAAGGAATGCGGGATATCTGGGACAAGTAATAAATTTTTGATGGAGTTGTGAACTGATCCAAACTTTCTGGAGGGCAATTTGGAATAATTCCCAAAGGGCAATAAAAATGCGCATAACCTTTGATCCAGCAATACCTCTACAAACAAGAATCAACTACCCAGCAAAACTGACCATCATCTTCCAGGGGAAAAGATGGGCATTGAATAAGAGGGGAATTTCAAACTTTCCTGATGAAATAGTAGAGTAGAACAGAAAGTTTGATCTCCAAGTACAGGATTCAGGCAAAGCATAGAGAGGGTGGATAGGAAGGTCAAATTATGAGGGATTTAATCATGTTGAACATGGGAAGATGATACTGATAACTGAAATGAACCATTTCAATTAATAGAGCAATTAGAAGAAGCATACAAAAGCAAGTTATAGGAGAGACTTAAATATGAAGGTATAAAATATATTATAAAGATGGAGTCCATGGAGGGGGTAATGCACTGGGAAAAAGGTAAAGAAGAGGTAGAATGGACTAAGATATTTTATGTAAAACAATCAAGAAAAATCTTTTGCAATGGAATATAAGGGGAAAAGGTGAGGTGATATGAGTGAGTCTTCATCCCCATTAAACTTGGCTCAGAGAGGAAGCAATTTTTACACATAATAGTGTATAGAGACCTATCTTACCACAAAAGAAAAAGGAAGAAAATTTATGCGAAATTGAAGATGTGAAAATAGGAATGGTGACAAGCAAACAGCTTGATTTTCAAAGAAAGCAGTCACCAAATTCCAAGCCAATAGCTTCATTTTGACTCCTGGAATAAGTATAGAATGAAATTATAAAGAAAAACCTAGTGAAAAATCTAGGAAATAATTGAATATTGATTTAGCAGTGGAAATAAGTTAAACTTATTGACTGAGGAATGTATTTATATAAAACTTCTCTGATTAAAGTTTGAAAACTAATATAAGTAGAAATTATATATATATATATATATATATATATATATATATATATATATATATATATATAATATATATATATATATATATATATATATATATATATATATAATGCAAAAAGTATTTCCCAATGGAGAAATGACCAAAATATCTTATTTAAAATGAAAATTTCAAGTAATTATACAATTTATGAAAAATTTATTCATTGACTAGAAAAGAAATTTGGTAAATATTTTTAAATGGGTTCATTTAATATTTGAGGATTTTATGAAAGAAAGATTTGTTATTTTTGAAGCCATTAGGAGATTGATTAATTCAGGAGGAGGGTAATGGTGGAAGAGAAAGTATATTCAAAAAGTGAAATTGATTGAAAAACTACATTCAATGGAGATGAATAAAATGTTCCATATATATACAAAAAGACATCATCAAATATAAAATTTAGGAGAGATATCTTTAGTCATTTATCAGGGGAAAATATCTGGTAGAAGGGTGCTTGCTCAAGAATGTGATAAAGCAGCAGAAGAAGTCAATACAAATTTTAACTTTAAGAATAAATGCATAATATTCAGGACCATGGAAGCAATAGCCTTCGTTAAGTCATTTCCGAATTAATGTATTTGACTCCTTATATAAAATTAGGGAGTTGATCTCTTTAAATTCTCTAGTGGTTACCACATTCTATGAGGCAATTGTGAAAAAATCTTTGATTGGTTTGATGCCTTATCAGTTATCATATTTAAGGGAAAAAAGAGACACTGAGAAGAAAATAGGCATAGTTGTAGAAAGGAGCAATGAAAGTAGACATAGCAATCTTTTAGATATCATAGGATCATAGAGTCTCAAAGTCAAAAGGAATATTGAAGTATTACCTCATATCTGAAAAAGAATCCACTCAGTCATATGACTTTTGCTTTAAGATCATTTGTTAATTCTTTATTTTTAAAGAAGAGCAATGGCATCATGGGTAATATATTGACTAGTGCAAGAATTGATTTAATTGACTCAAAGTTGCACAAAGTTTTCAGTTTCACCCTTCCTGAGTCATCAAATTCCAGTGGCACTACAAAAAGTCAAGATAGTTGATGATGGCCTAGGGTACAGTGGATGACCTTAGAGCCTTTGATATTTGATCAAGTCTGTTGGGTAAAAAAATGTCTCCACCCACCCATTCTACCAAGGAAATTCTTCACATATTTGAAATAAAAACCCTTTAATTCACCAACAGGCTTGAGACTTGTTAGTTACATATAACTTTCAGCCCCTCTACTGAGATTGTATGCTGAGATGTGGATGCTGTGAATGCCAGTTTCTTGAAGTCATAGGTTGTAGTTGAATGCCAGGTAGACACCAAGAATGGATGAAAAGTCATGAAAAAAGTTCAGCAAGCCCTCATAGCAAGGATGATAGTCTTCCCTGAAAACCTATCTCTAGGGAAGAAGGGGGGAAACTATGCCCCCAAATTCTCTGTCCCTCAATTTCTTCAACAATTAAAAGAGGGAACTGAATTAGATATCCCCCATACAGTTCTAAATTTTTGATCCTGGAATTCTATGAAAATGTTATTACACATCCCCCTAAAATTCACTCCCTTTTCAATTTCTATATTAATGTAGTTCACATTATAATGAACTTTTATCCTTTCATTAAAAAATGTACAAATAAATGTTTCAGACTATTTTTTAGTATCATTGATTTTTCTTTCTTCTTCAATTCTCCTTTCTAGACCATAAAACCACATTGTAGTGGACTCAAAAACCCATGAAGACAGCAATTCCCTGGTCAGAATGACAACCCTTGGGTCAATGTGTCACTGAATCCAGCCCCACAAAACACACACAGCTCAACCCAGGGGCCAAGAGAAAGGGAGAGACTTGAAGGAGAATGCTTAGATACCTCCAATTTAATTTTCCTACTTTTCTTGAATTCTTGGGTCTGGGACAGATTGCTTCTCACCTCTCCAAACTGGAACAAGTTTCAGCATAAAGGTAGGTATGTATCCTGGCTGATTCACCACAAATGTTGCCATGAATTTGGTATCCCACTTTGAAAAATGATATACTTGATCCAAGAATGCAGGTATAAAAAGAAAATAGAGATTTATTACAAGAAGTTACAACACAAAAGAAAGTGATAGAAAAGTTAAAAAGAGATTAAGGAAAGCCATGTGGTTTGCTAAATAATCTTGGCAGATCAGCTGCAAGGTCCAGCAAGAATCCAGGAGAAAAAACAGCTGAGTCTTGCCAGAAATCTCCTTAAATTCTCCCTCAGGGTCCATGGGAAGAGATGTTGACTTGGGAGTTGCTCAAGTACCACATTGGAGAGTTTGCCTTTTGGGGAAGGGGTCAAAATGTCTCTGGTTCCAGTCTCGGTGATCTCTTGCATGTTGTTTCAGCACCTGTGCAACCTAGTTGCCCCTTAGCAAAGAGAAATTGGTCAAGGTTATGCAGGTCAAAACAGAATGTTTTAACAGAGTAATAAGGAAGAAAAAAAGATTGTTTTTATAATACAAACAAAAGATTTAAAAATCTTTTTCCAATTGATTTTAATATTTCCCATGCCCATAGTTCTCTGCATCAGTTTTGGAGTCTGTTTAGAAGCATCATTCAAAGTTTATTAGGATAAAGCTCTGGGAATTCCTAACTTCAAACAACCATCATTGACCTGCCCCAGAAGTCTTTAAGCAATAATAATACAAAGATATTCCATGGAACCAAAATATTCCACATGCCATAATAATGTTAATTATACTGAATTTTAACTTGAACTCATGCTGAAGAAGAATCAGATCAAATAACCCAGATATTGACTGTAATTTTATAAAGCAATGATAGAATTAACTTGTATTTCTGATTGGCTATAAACTGATCTAGTTTTCATAGATATGATCTCTTTAATAGAGGGTGTGCAGCTGAAATTATATTTTCAGAAGTTCATGGGACTATAGCTATAAATTATTGACCCATTTATAGTGTTTACCATCCATTTGTTTCATTGAATTTTAAACTGAAATGATTATTATGTTTCATTATCCTCTACTGCATAATTGTAGAATATGAAGAAGACTTCAGAAACTCAGAAATCTGTATAGCAGAACCAGGTATCATGGAAAAAGTATAACAAAAAAAGTTTTCAGGGGCAGCTAGGTGGAGCAGTGAATAGAGCACTGGCCTTGGAGTCAGGAGTACCTGGGTTCAAATCCGACCTCAGACACTTGATAATTACCTAGCCGTGTGGCTTTGGGCAAGCCACTTAGCCCCACTGACTTGAAAAATCTAAAAGAAAAAGTTTTCAGTTATAAAGAAACCACAATTCAAAAGTGTGAAAATTAATTACTACTAATTCTTTCCAATAGTTAATAATTCAGACACATGAACACACATGTACAGATGTGTGTATATGTATAGATGCAAGCAATTAGGTTGCTTAGTGAATAGAGCAATGGCCTTGGATTCAGGAGTTTGAATCCCACCTCAGACACATCACTTATTAGTTGTGTGACATTGGGAAAGTCACTTAACCTGCATCCAGGGCAGTCTTTAGTCATCCTGATTCATATCTGGTCACTGGACTCAGTTGGCTGTGGAGGAGAAAGTGAGGCTGATAACTTGGCACAGCATGCCCCTCACTCAAATCTAATTCATGTGCTTGTCATGGCATAACCTCCCTTATGTCATGGATCCTCCTTGAAAATGAAGGGCAAGCATTATAAGTCGATATATCATATACAATTAATCTAAAGCAGTGAAAACTTTATTTTTAAAGTTACAGTGTTACCTCATTAATTTCTTCTGTTACTCTTGAGAAATGAAACTGACCAGTTCAGAAATTTTGTTTTTTCCAGATGAAATGATGTAATTAAAAGTAATTCATGAAAGTTCCCCAGAAATTTCACAATTTGCTTAACTAATTAATTACCTAAAAACAAATTAAAATTTAGCTTCAATATACTTCTACTAAAAAGCATTCCTTGGGGTGGCTAGGTGGTGTAGTGGATAAAGCACTGCCCTGGCTTCGGGAGTACCTGGGTTCAAATCCGGCCTCAGACACTTAATTACCTAGCTGTGTGGCTTTGGGCAAGCCACTTAACCATGTTTGCCTTGCAAAAACCTAAAAAAAAAAAGAATTCTTGGCATAATGGGTAATTGTATTTCCTTTACTCTAGACCACGACCAGAACATAAGGGTTGTGAGACCATGACAGACAATTAATTTGGATTTAAATGATGGTGTACTGTGCAGTTTCAACTGCCTCACTTTCTTCTCTAGAGCCTCTGGAATCAAGAGGTCAGATACAGATCAGTACAAATGGAGAAGACCTGGGATGCAGTGGGTGACCTTGTCCTTTTAAATCAAAAGTGTTTCCCAGGTCACAGCTTGACAGAGGCAAAGTCCATACAGTGATTAAGGATGGGTAAGAGAAAATAGTCAAATTTGCTTAGTCCCAATAAAGAAATAAATAAATTTGAAGGGCAAGATCATCAAGGCTTCTCAGTGTTTAAAGCAGGTAAGCAAGAAACCAAGGCAAAGAAGAGTCTCTTTTTCATAATATGTATAAATAAATGGAAAAAATAATAAATCAATTAATTAATTAATTGATAGATAGATAGATGATAGATAGATAGATAGATAGATAGATAGATAAAAAAATCTGGGAGGAGAGTCCCTCAAGGTTTTTCATCAAAAGAGAAACAATTGCTATTTACATTCATTCTGACCCAAATAAGGTTTAAATAGTGAGCAAGTAGACTTAGGTTCTGCACTATTCTTGAGCTATTTTTGAGAGTGACAGTCTACTACTGATTCATGACAAGAGAGGGTTGCTCAGCAAACAACAAATGATGAAGCATTTTCTCTTGCTGAGTGGTTTCTGAGTCATACACGTTCTAGGAAGTACAAAGATTCTCCAGCAAGCTTGGAGGATTCTTTTTTGTATCAAAATATGACAAGTGATACACTTGAAGAAACCAAAGTTCAAGAATATAAGGGAATTATTGAACTGAAAATAGAAATGAACATGGCCAGATATGAACTATATTATAATACATCTGTCTTCAAAACTGTTTGATACTAGCTAAGCAATAGAATGGTGGATCAGTGAAATAGTAGCAAATGACTATGACAATCTTTTCTTTGACTCCCCCAAAGACTCTTGCTTTTGGAATAAGAACTCACTATTTGACAAAAACTGCAGTAGATTACTAGAGTCACTCACTACTGCTTCTTTTGAACCTAATCAATTCCATTAATCCACTTATCTGTTTCTTAGCTAATACCAGAAGTTTCCATGACTGCTGCTGCTTTAAAATAGTTTTAGATCTGGAATGACTAGGTCATTTTTCTTTGTAATTTTTTCATTTACTTCCTCATTCTTTATTATTTGATAAAACCAAAAAACTGTGGTATGAACTGTCTAATTTGATATACTTTGATTTAGAATTAAATATTACTAATTTATATTTCTTATGTAGAGTTGTTCTATCAATCTCCAAATGCGGTCTTTAAGTTTGGAATGTTTACCCCTGTCCTCCACAGATCTGAGTCTCTAGATAAAAGCAGAAGTCAGGTTTTGTTTCTGCCAAGAGATAGTCCTTCTCTAATTTGAATTTGCATGGGTGGCTTTCAAATTTGGGTAGCAATAAGATGAAAGGCCATACTGGGAAAGCAGGAAACTGCTCTGGCTATCTAAATAAATTCTTATTTTTATGACATTTTGGTAGAATTGGAGACAGTAATCCTGGGGTAAATTGGATTTTTATCAGTTTTAATGTGGAATAGACTTTATTGATGGGTTAGATAATCATAAATAATCAATGACATCTTTATGTGCAAATGTGTAACCTGATGGCTGGGCCATCAAAAGTTTTATAATTTTTTTGTTTGTTCTGTATAAATTGGCCCCCAAATTTTGTATCACTGCTGGTATTCACAAGGAAGCCCATGGGTTTTAATAAGATTCTAGAGAATTAAACATCATTTATAAACAAACTTATTTCACTTTTAGCCTAAAAATTTTTTGGTTAACAGAAATCTCTTTAACAAAAATTGCTAGGGGAAAACTATAACATAATGAGGTAGAAACCAGGCATAGACCATTATTTCACAACATATACTAAGATGTGAGGAAAATGTAGGTGTTTGGGTTCCACAAGAATGTGAAGGAAGAATTGCAAATTTACATTACAAAGACTGGGTTCTGCCTTTATTGCCTTACGGGCAATCTGATCAAAAGCTGATGAGATTTTCCCATCTGTTTTTAACTTAACCTAGAGCTTTGACCTTCTTCTTTGCATATGGTTTAGGAGATCTAGCTGTTCCTGTGAGGGGAAAATGAGCAGGGCAAGGAAGTGTATAGGAATGTCTAGGAACCAATGTATCAATTAGATTTGTAACCCCAGCCTATGATTGGCATGAAGGGGCAGGAACAAAGCCTTTCAAACTGCACAAAAGAACTTGTATTTTGGGATTTCCCCTGCCCCTCTCTCCCAACATGAGATGTGCCAATTTCTTAAGATATTTTAATTAAAAAAACATTTTAATCACTCTGGACTAGTATTCTCAAACCATTTTTAACAATTTGGGGGTTCTTTTCATGACATTAGTGTAAATCTCTTCTCCTAGTATTTTCCAGAAAGATCACAAGAAAATAATGTGTTCAAATGGCTTGATTTCAAGCTCACTTTCTTGATGTTCTTTGCTACAGAAATATCTCAGTGATTCCTGATTAGCTTGGCCCAGGTTTAGAGCCAAGAGTGATTAAAATGTCTGGCAGTAGAATTAAGGTAAAAGGGTGGATGTGCATGGTGGCATTGATGACCAGAAACAGCCTGGACTGACCCATAAGTCCTCCATTTAGGAGAACTGTCCCAAAGAAAGTCCAGAGGATGATGGGGCGCCCTAAAGGAGGGGGATTTAGGTCCCCCTCCAGGATTTCCTTACCTTCTGTAGCTGGAAGCCAAGGAAGTCTATGCAGTTGATCCAGTGCTGTGTGAGTGAGTTCAAATGTTTGCTTGTGAGTGAGTGTTTGTGTGTGTGTTTCTATGTCCTGTCTTGTGTAAGTGTCTGTATTAAGCATTTCTAGGTGTGAGGACTCAGTATTGTGGGAAATAGAACAAGACCAGCAGAGTTTTGGGGTGGAGTTTTATTGCTGTATGGAGAATAAAGTAACCCAAATCAGTGCAGTGCTGGAATAAAGGGACCCTGGGGCTTATAAAGGCAAAAAATAGTAAAGCAATCAGTTACAGAAGCAAGAAGAAGCAAAGGTTAGATTTCTCAGCAAGACATTATAATTGATCTTGTGACAAGTTTATTTGTGCTTCTAAGCAGGATAATATTAGCAGGCGAATGTTTTCATTTTGCTGAATATAGAAATGAGGGGTTTCAAAATTCCTTCTCCTTTTGCAATAATTTTAAAACCTTTTATGTTATCATGTGACTGACACTTGGCCACATTTGCAATGGGGTACTAAATTTAGTACTACTTCAGCTTATAAACTGTGGGGGAGCTGGGAGTTAGGCCAAGGAGATTCAGAAGGAGGGGGATATAGATGTGCAGTGGCCACCACGAGGAGATCAGCCCCTCCCTCACCGAGCCAGTGATAGCTGTGCAAAAGAGAAAAGGGGAGAGGGAGTCCTAAAGAGAAAAAAACTGTCATTTGTGGAGAGCTAAGGAGAGAAAGAACTTTTAAGGGAAAGAGTGAGAACTTATAGGAGGGAAGATGTCTTATTCTTATGAGTGTCTGTGAAACATTCCATGTTTTCTCCTGGGGTTGGGGGGAGGGGTGTGGGTTGGACACATGGTAGTCTTGATCCCATCCATCACCTTGCTTTTTTTTAATCTTTCAATTTATATTGTTTTTTTTCTTAGACAGATTTTATTTATTTTGAGTTTTACAATTTTTCTCACATTCTTGGTTCCCTCCCCCCACTCTCCCCAGAAGGCATTCTTTTAGTCTTTACCTTGCTTCCTTGTTATACATTGATCTCAGTTGATGTAATGACAGAGAAATCATATCTTTAAGGAAGAAAAATAAAGTAGGAGATAGTAAAATTAAATAATAATACCTTTTTTCTAATTTGCAGATAGTGCAAAATTGCCCAGGGCTGTTGTACTAATGGAATGAAGAAGTCCATCAAGGTTGATCATCACCTCCCTGTTGGTGTTACTGTATACAATGTTTTTCTGGTTTTTCTCTAGCTCAGCATGAATTCATGAAAATCCTTCCAGGCTTGCCTGAATTCTCATCCCTCCTGGTTTCTAATAGAACAATATGACATGCATATACCACAGTTTGCTAAGCCACCCCAATTGAAGGGCATCCACTTAATTCCCAATTCTTTGCCACCACAAACAGGGCTACTATAAATATTGTTGTACAAGTGATGTTTTTACCCTTTTTCATAATCTCTTCAGGGAATAGACCTTATAGTGGTATTGCTGGATCAAAAACCCGCACAGTTTTGTTGCCCTATTGGGCATAATTCTAAATTGCTCTCCAGAAAGTTTGGATGAGTTCACAGCTCCAGGAATTTCAAAGGAATTTCAATTGGTAGGGTGCAAAACAAGTAGTTCAGTGTTGGTAGAATTGTCATTTTTATTTTACTAACTCGACCTAGCTATGAACAGTTGATGTTTACCCAGTTATTTAAATTTAAATTTATTTGTGTGGGAAGGGTTTTGTAACTGTTTTCAAAAAGTTGTTGAGTCTGCCTTGGCAGGTAGACTCCCAGCTATTTTATTTTGTCTGGGGTTACTTCAAATGGGATTTTTCTTTTTTAGCTCTTTCTGCTCCATCTTGCTAGTCATATATAGAAAAGTTGAGGATTTATGAGGGTTTATTTTATATCCTGCAACTTTTCTAAAATTGCTTATTACTCTAAGGAAAAAAAAATTATTCCTATACACTCTCTAGTATTTTTATTAGGAATAGGTGCTGTATTTTGTCAAAAGCTTTTTCAGCATCTATTGATATTATCATATGATTTTTGATAGGTACGTTATTGATATCATTAATTATACAAATAGTTGTTCTAATACTGAGCCAACCCTACATTCCTGGAATAAATCCTATTTGATCCTAATGTACTTTCCTAGTGATAACTTGTTGGGATCATTTTGCTTAGATTTTATTTAATATTTTTGCATCTATATTCATCAGGGAGATGGGTCTATAATTTTCTTTCTCTATTTATATTCTTCCTGTTTTAGGTATCAGCACAATATTGGTGTCAAAGAAAGAGGCAGAGTTCTGTATTCATCTGTTTTTCCAAAGTGTTTATATAGAATTTGAATCAATTGTACCTTAAAAGTTTCATAGGGGGGTGGCTAGGTGGCCATAGGGGATAAAGTACCTGCCCTGCAGTCAGGAGTACCTGGGTTCAAATCTGGTCTCAGACACTTAATAATTACCTAGCTATGTTGCCTTGGGCAAGCCACTTAACCCCATTTTGCCCTGCAAAAGAAAAAAAAACTAAAAAAAAAAGTTTGATAGAATTCACTTGAGGAATTCACATCTGGCCCTGGAGACTTTTTCTTAGGGAGTTCAATAACAGCTTGTTGAATTTCTTTTTCTGAGATAGGATTATTTAGGTTTTTAATTTCCTCTTCACTTAAACTGGGAAACTTACATTTTTGTAAATATTCATCCATTTCAGGAGGCTAGGTGGCATGATGGATAAAGCACTGCCCTGGCTTCAGGAGTACCTGGGTTCAAATGTGGTCTCAGACACTTAATAATTACCTAGCTGTGTAACCTTGGGCAAGCCACTTAACCCTGTTTGCCTTGCAAAAACCTAAAAAAATATTCATCCATTTCACTTAGATTGTCAATTTTATTGGCATAGAGTTGGGCAAAATAATTCCAAATTAGCACTTTAATTTCCTCCTAATTATTGGTGAGTTCACCTTTTTCATTCATGATATTAGACATTTGGTTTTCTTTCTTTTTTTAAATCAAATTGACTAAATGATTATTGAAATTATTATTTTATATTTCAAAAAATAAGCTCCTGGTTTTATTTATTAGTTCAAAAGTTTTCTTGCTTTTGATTTTATTAATTTCTCCTTTAATTTTTAGAATTTCTAATTTGATATTTAATTGGGGGGTTTTGCTTTTTTTCTTTATTTAATGTTTTTAGTTGCATATTTAGTTCATTGATTTCTTCTTTCTCTAATTTATTCATGTAAGCATTTACAGATATAATATATACCTTGACAGCCATGTTGAGTGTATCCCATAGATTTTTGTATTTTGTTTCATTATTGTCATTATCTAGGATGAAATAATTAATACTTTCTATAATGTGCTACTTCATCCATTCATGCTTTAAAATGAGGTTATTTAGTTTCCTATTAGTTCTGGGTCTATATCTCCCTGACCCAGTATTGCATATGCTTTTTATTGCATTACAATCTAAGAAAGATGTATTCACTATTTCTGCCTTTTTGCAATTGATCATCAGGTTTTTCCTGTGCTGGTACATGGCCAATTTTTGTTAAGTGCCATGTACTGCAGAATTAAAAGGTATATTCCTGTCTAGCCCCATTCAATTTGTCCATAGATCTGTCATATCTAGGTTTTCTAACAATCTATTTATCTCCTTAACTTTTTTCTTATTTATTTTATGATAAGATATATCTAAATCCAAGAGCAGGAGGCTGAGGTCTCCTACTAGTAGAGTTTTGCTGTCTATGTCTTCCTGTAGCTATTTCAATTTCTCCTCTCAGAATTTGGATGCTGTCCCATTTGGTGCATACATATTTAGTATTGAAATTATTTTATTGTCTATGGTACCTTTTTAGGAGGATACAATTTCCTTCCTTATCTCTTTTAAGACTATTTTTTCAGTTGTTTTGTCTCAGAAAAGGATTTCTACCCCTGCTTTATTCACTTAAGCTGAAGCAAAATATATTTTGCTCCAATCATTTACCTTTACTCTATATGTATCTCTCTGCTTCAAATGAGTTTCTTGTAAGCAATATATTTCAGGTTTGTGGTTTTTAATCCACTCTGTTATTTGCTTACATTTTAAGGGAGAGTTTATCCCATTCACATTCAAAGTTATAATTAATAACTCTTTATTGCTCTCCATGCTATCTTCCTTCTCTTTGTATTTTTCCTCTTTTTTCCCTTTATCCATATTCCCAAGTGTTTTGTTTCTGAATACCACCTGCTTCACTGTGCTTGCCCTCCTATATCAATCGCCCCTTCCCTTTCTGCCCCCTGTCCCTTTTACCTTTCTTCCTTTCCTTCTGTTAGTTGCCCTTTTTCTTCCCCCTTCCCATCCCCCCTCCCCCTTTCCCCCTTTTAATGCTTGAAAGGTAAGGTAAGTTTCTTAACTTGATTGAGTGTGTCTAAATTAACTTTAAGGCAAGTCTGATGAGATGAAGATTCAGGTGGTTCTCACCTCCCTTCTTCCCCGAAATTACAATAGGTCTTTTATACCTCTTGATGTAATGAGATTTACCCTATTCAGTCTCCCTGCAACCTCCCTTCTCCTTCTTGCCCTGCCTTTTAAGGAACTATTGTTTTTTAAATCATTCTATCTGAAAGTCACAGAAAAGTTATGAATGTCCATCACTTCCAGCTATGTTTATTTTTTCTAATAGAGCTACAATTCTCAAGAGTTTTGAGAATTTCTCCCAAGTGGGTATATAGCCAATTTTTTTCTTATTGGATAGCAGTTTTGTTTTGTTTGCTTAGTTTTTTAACCTTTTCATGTGTCTATTGAGCCTCCTGTTTGATGTCCAAATATTCTATTTAGCTCTAGTCTTTTTATCATGGAATCTTGGAATTCTCCCATTTCATTAAATGTCCATCTTTTTCCCTGGAAGAGAAGGCTCAGCTTTGCCAGGTAGTGGATTCTTGGCTGCATTCCAAGTTCCCTTGCTTTTCTGAATATCTCAGTCTAGGCCCTTCAATCTTTTAATATTACTGCTGCCAGGTCATGAGCAATCCTTACTGTGGCTCCTTGGTATTTAATTTTTTTTCTTTTTGGCTGCTTGTAGGATTTTTTACTTTTATCTAATATTTCTAGAATTTGACCACAACCTTCCTTGGTATTTTCATTTTAGGATCTCTTTGCTGAGGAGACCAATGTATTCTTTCAATAACTATTTTGCCCTCTGATTCCATAATATCATGGCAATTTTCCATCACTAACTCCTGTAATATTAAGTCCAGGCTTTTTCTTTTTTCAATGTTTTCAGGAAGGCCAATAATTCTCAGGTTCTCCAGTCTTAATTTGTTCTTGAGGTCAATAGGTTTGCAAATGAAGTATTTTACTTTGTTGTCTATTTTTTTGATCTTTAGATTTTGTTTAAAACAATCTTTTGTGTCTCATGAAGTCAGTAGTTTCCGCCAATTCCATTCTTCATTTTAGAGAAGATTTTTTCTTCATTTATCTTTAACAGCTCCTATTTCCAGTTGGTCAATTCTATTTTTGAGGGACTTTTCTATTTTTCTAAGTGTAGTTTTGAGAGAATCATTTTCTTTTTGCATTTGCCCAATTGAAGATCTGAGAGAGTTAGTCTTATTTTGTATTTGTCCAATAGTATTTTCCAAGGATTTCTTTTCTTATTCGTGAGATGTTCATTTTCTCTTGCAATGTGTTAAATTTCTCTTGAGTTTCTTTTCCCAATTTTTCCAATTGATTTTTAAACTCCTTCTTGATTTATTCAAGGAAGTGTATCTGTGCTAGAGACCAATTTATATGCTCTTCAGCATTGCTAGATCTCTCTGGGTTAGAATCTGTCTCTCCTAAGTATTTCTCCATGGGCCCCATTTTCCTCTAACCTTGTTTCATCCTTCCAGTATATTGTGTTGGGGGAGGGGAGCTGGCTCTCAGAGGTTTGGTTTTGAAGATCCTAGAGGCTTTGTTCACTTGTTTTAGTTTAGGGCCAGCCTGTAGGGAGCACTGCTTCCTTCCTCTGGCCTGTTTGAGGTCCTCAGCAGCAGTGTTTGAGTGGATCACTGGGATGCCTTTGGGGGAGGAAGTTAATCTCTTTCCTTTGAGTGAACTCTGTTGCCCTGAGGGGGTGGGAGTGGGGGTTGTTTATTGTTTGTTCTCGACAAAGGGATCTGCTTAAATTATGGAGCTCAGGTCCCTGGCCCAGCTGTTTGTTCTCCATGCTTGCTCTGAGACTCTGTGCTGGAACTCACCTTTCTGTAGCTCCTCTCCCCCTGGACAAAGACTCCCCAGTTATAGTTGAATATGGCATTGGCCACTCACCAAAGTCTCTATGGCTGAGGCTGGTCTTCTGTCTTCCCCAGCTGCTGTTCCTGGTCTGATCCTCTGCTCTCCTCTCCTGGTTCACCCATGTTCTCCTGAGACAGACTTTCTTGATAAGTGTTCTCCTAGTTTCTCTTTCTGAGTTTTGTTGATTGAATTTCTGTTAAGAGGTTTCTCTCATATTGTTGTTGAGGGGAAAGAGGAGCACTTATCACAGTGCCAGTCTTCATCTCTGCCAAAAGTCCTCTATGTGAAGACTTGAACTTCAAACTGAGTCCTCCTGAAATCCCAATGGGGGGGCAGGAGTTTTAGCCTTAAAAGCAAAGAGACCCTGCTACAGGTCTGAGATGTGATTGGGAAAAGAGGAAAAGATAAAAACAGCGATTGGAGACTCATGGCCTAACAGTAATGGCTCACTGTTTTTAAGATTTCTCAACTGGAGTTTTGGGAATCACTCCAAGGGTTTTAAAAGAAGGATATGAGTGTTGTTGAATTCTGACCAAATTTGTACAGAATGGGAGGATTAAATAACCTAGATTGTTAAATTAGTTTGGAATTTTATACTATTTTGACAATATTGTAACTCTATTTCAAGGAGTTAAAGGAAAGTGGTATTGGATTAACCAAGAAGAGAAATGCCCATGTTATCAGGGATATTTACTGATTTGTTTTGGGAAAATGCTTTAATTCATTTTAAAGTTTAACTAATAATGACAAGTATGTTTTTATTTTGAATGGAGTTTTGGAATTTTGAGTGCTGAATTCTCTGTATAAGATACTCTAATCAAACTAAATTGTTGGGAAGTTTAGTTGTAATTACATTTGGGTTGTTTTTTTTTTTTAGATTTTTTCAAGGCAATGGGGTTAAGTGGCTTGCCCAGGGCCACATGGCTAGGTAATTATTAAGTGTCTGAGGTCGGATTTGAACTGACTCTAAGGCGAGGGTCTATCCATTGTGCCACCTAGCTGCCCTGACTACTTCACCTAGCCACCCCTGTATTTGGGTTTTAAATGTATCATATGTATGAAACTGGCTCCTTAGAGCATCTGGATAAAGAGGTCTAGAAGACAAAAGTGTAAAGATAGTAAGATATTCACTTTTTTCTTGTTCTAAAGGAATGAGATGTTTAAAGAAGAACCTTATGTTTAATGTATATTAACAATGTATCTTCAATTTTAAAGAAGTCAAGAATGTGAACTTCTCTCTTGGTAACTGATGTGCTGGGGGGAGGTCTCTGAACAAATAGCACTTGTGTGGTCACACAGTAAAGTAATTTATTGATGAGTAATATCTAATTGGCAGTTATGTAATACTCTTTTATAACTAAAAAGAATTATATTGTATAGCTCTTTTGAATATTTTATTTAAATACTATATTGTTAAATCCTGGGATTAACATGTGATTGCTTTGAAGGGTAATAAGGGAAATATCAAAAATATGACCCATTCTGGGATAGATCTATGCATTCACCAGTAATGTAATAGTAGAAGAATTGATCTATACAATCTAGCAATTTGTGTGTTACTCTTATTGCTGTTCTGTTATATTGAAATTAACAACACATGTTGGAAATTTAAAGCCATCTAAGATGTTCTAATGGTTTTAAAGAAGTCTGAAAAATAATTTGTATCTTAGAAGGGATAGCTAGGCTTCATAGTGGTTAGAGCACTGGTCCTGGCGACAAGAGGACCTGAGTTTAAAACAGGCCTCAGACATTTAATAATTGCCTAGCTGTATGACCTTGAACATTTAACCCCAATTGCCTTGCCAAAACAAAAATAACAATTTGTATGTTGCAGATGGCTAATAGCTAAATAAGTTTATGATAGTTCTAGCTATATATGTGAATTAGAAATATTTTGGATATAGATATAGATATAGATGTATGCATAAAGATATCTCTATATATCTATACATCTACATCTTCCATATACATATATCTATCTTCCAAAGCTATGAAGCTGTGGTTTTTTGCTTTGAAGTAAAAGAAACATGGTAATATGTGAAAGATGCACACCAGATAATTTTCTGTGCAATCTCCTGGCCAAAGGAGGTGTTTATATATTGTAAAATACAAAAGGCTAGAAGGAGAGTTCTCTACCAAGGGGAATCTGATACACCATCTTTATATAGAGATAGAGTAGATATGATTTCAGAGAAAGGGACCTCTCTAGTAAGAGGTAGGAGATGAGTCTGTAGGGCCAGTCATAGTTAGAATTCCTGTTCTTTTTAGCAAAGACCCAGAAAGGATATTCAGAGCTTTACCTAGGGGTTTCATTAATTAGGACTCCATTAAGACCATAATTGAAATTTAGTGAATTGTATTCACTGGATGTTCTAATTAGGTAAAACAACTATCTTAGATCATAGGACTTTTTAATCAATTTTCTCTTTTTATGTCAGATACTAAGATGGTTAGCAAAAAGTAATGCTACTGGATAAATGTTATATTCTTGGAGCCAAGAAAGTCAATGGGCTAAAGATGTCAAATGACAGGGATGTGTAGCCAAAGGGGAAGCCTCTCAGTATGGCCTGAGGTTGGACTCTTTTGACTTGATTTCCCCAAGAGGACATTTGGATAATGTCTCACCTGCAGGAATAAAACTGACCTGACATTTGATAACACACATGACCTCTGCCTGGACACTGACATTTAAAATTTATATCTATAATAGAATTTTCCTTTAATGGACTGGATCTTTATAGTTACTAAGCAAATCAGAAAAAGAAGTTTTAGGTGAATTGAATCTAATAGCCAGAGATAAATAGGTTAGGTGTGTGACTCCTGACACCTGCTTTCAGCTATATGTTAAAATAGTGATTAAAGTTCCTTCATTTTTATTTAGAGGGGATATTTAGGTAAGAAGAGGAATGGAAAATTTTTGAGATAATTTCACTTTTAAGGTCTAGTTTAAGAAAGAAATTTTATTCAGATAAGTATCAAGAAAAGAAAAAAATATGGGAATATTTTGGAAAAACAATCATTTTGGTTAGGATGTTTGAGGCATTATTTTAATGAGAACAAAGGTTAAGATTGTTTTATTTTCAATGAGTTTTATTTTTTGGCAAGGCAATGGGGTTAAATGATTTACCCAAGATCACAAAGCTAGATAAATGTTAAAGACTGGATTTGAACTCAGGTTCTCCTGACTCCAGGGTCAGTAGTCTATCCATTGTGCTGCCTAGCTGCCCCAAGATAGTTTTTTTTTTTGATAGTTTTATTTTTAAACCACATTCTGGGTGCTCTGTGAAGTAAGATGATTGTTGAATGGACAATGTCACGAGCTTAAGTCAATGTGATAATTCTCAATGGGAGTTTGTTTGCTCATATAGTAAAACACTAATGGAAGTATAGTGAAGTATGTGTGTCAGTATGGCAGTAAGGCAAAATGTAAATTGTAATACGCTGCAGAATCTCATTGTTTTGTGATGAAAACATATTTTGATCTGAGTAAAATGTCAAGCAGTTTCTTTACCAGAAGAGAAGTTCTCCACTTGTTATCCGAGCTGGAGAGGACTTTTTTGAACAGATTCAGAAGATGCAGCAGGACATTGGATGTCTCCATGGGAGAAGAGAAGAGACAAGGAGAGACACTGGACCACCAGTATCCTGATTAAATTTTAAGCTGCTTTGGAATAATTACCAAGTAGCCAGCCAGATCCTCAACTTGCTGACTGGCTAAGCTATGCAAACAAATATGTTGATTGGAGGAGTCCTTTGTGGTAAATTGAATCCATCAAGGTAGATGTCAATAGTCAAGTAGTAAAAGACATCATAAAACTGACATGTGCTCAGAACAAGTCTGGAAAAAGTCAGTAATTATGTCAGTAACAAGGTTTGTGTTTTAAGAAAGAAATCACTAATAATCACCAAATTTTTAATATAAAAGAAAAAGGGGAAATTGTGAGCAAAATATGGGTATTTGGGTTCCACAAGAATGTGAAGTGAGGATTTTAAATTTATATTACAAAGACTTGGCTCTGCTTATATTAACTTCTGGGCAGGTGATCTCAATCTGATCAAAAATTGAGATTGCCCCTCCTGCTTTTAACTTAACCAAGAGTGTTGCCTTTTTTCCTTTGCAAGTGCTCAAGGAGATCTAGCTGTTCTTGCTCATTAGTATAATGAGCAGGGTGGGGAAATGTATAGGAGGAACCAATGTATCAATTAGATTTGTGACTCTAGCTACAGACTGGCATGAAGGGCCAGGAACAAAGTCTTTCAAACTGCCTAAAAGAGTTCCAGTCTAGACTTGAAGATATCTATAACCTGTTAAAAATATCTAATATGTATTTGGAGATTTTGGACTAAAAGTCACTAAAAGGAGAAGAGCAATGTTATTAGATTTGAAATTCATCAATATAGAAATGATCATTGAAGTCATGGGTGTTGATGATATTACCAAATAAAACAGTATATAGAAGGAGACATAGACCTCAGTGAGAATCCAACAAGGGGCAGAAAAAGAAAGAGTAGGTAGATAAATTGGAGAAGAAACAGTATCACAAGAACTTAAAGATAATATCAATGAGAAATGGCTAATTAACAAAGACAAATTTTGCAGGGAGGCTACAAAGATTGCGGATTAAGAACAGACAAATATATTTGGTATTTGAAAGATTGCTGATAATTTTGAGGAGAGCAGTTGTGGTGAAGAATGCTTGAAACTTTAATGGAAAGGGTTAAAAGAGTGAAAGAAAAGAAGGTGCAAGCACCTATTTAAGATAGCTTTCTGAAGGAATTTAGCTCCATAACGATATTGTTATATGGCACAATTTTTAAAAGCATTAGATGGATCAAGTGAGAATTTTTTGAAAATATTAGAGAAATAGGTTTAAGCAGTATGGAGGCAGTCAGTAGACAGAGTTAAAAGAAAAATAGGTAGCAATCTCCTTAAGAAGTCAGGAAAGTTCGGCATAAAATGATTAATCTGATAGAAGCACAAAATTAGGATTCGTATAGGGAGGATCCAGTTATAGGAAAAAAATGTGGGAGGTTACTGTGAAATAGTCTTCTATTAATAAAATATTATTGTCTTTTATCATACTGGTTCTGACCTAGAAAAACTATCACCAAAGTAAGGAGCAAAAGACTTCATAGAGATCTTTGAAGTTTTCTTAGAGATTCTCCAAAACAGTCTTTAAAATAGGTAGTATAATTATTTTATTCCCATTTTATAGATGAGTATGTCAAGACAGAAATGTTAGATGATATATCTAGGAAGAATTAATATTTGAACTTCTCTGATTCTAAGCATGATAATCTTTCCAATTTTTAAGCTGAAGAAAGTTGGCAGACCTTGGTAACTAGAAAGGGGATTTGAAGAAAAAGGAAGAATCAATGATATAAAAAGTATCTGAAGGATTTATAACTACATTTACTTTACTGAGAGGACAAAACTTCCTAATAATATGAACTATACTGATACAAAAATTGCAGAGGTGGTGAATTTTAGGGAAATGTATAATAACATTTCCACAGAATTGAAGGATCAAGAATTGAGAACTGAAATGAGGACATCTAATCCAATTCCCTCTTTTTATTGTTAAAGAAATTGAAGCACAGAGAATTTTGGGACATATTCTCCACCTCCTTCCCTAGAGAGAGGTTTTCAGGGAAGATTATCATCTCTGGTGTGAGGGTTTACTGAAATGTTTTATGGCTTTTTATCCATTCTTGGTGTCTGTCTGGCATTCAACTACCACCCATGACTCCAAGAAACTGGCATTCACAGCATTTACAACTCAGTACTCCATCTCAGTAGAGAGGCTGACAGTTATATGTAACTAACAAGTCTCAAACCTGTTGGTGAATTAAAGGGTAGTTTACCTGAAATACATGAAGAATTTCCTTGGTAGAATGGAATTTTTTCACCCAACAGCTAGGAAGGTGATTGAAACAGGTGCTGTGAAGAGCCTAGATCTTGGTCAGTTATCAAAATCCCTAAGGTCATCTACTGTACCCTAGACCATCATCAGGTATCTTGACTTTTTTAGTGCCACTGGAATTTGATGACTCAGGAAGGGTGAAACTGAAAACTTTGTGCAAATTTGCCTCAATTAAATCAATTCATGCACTAGTCAATATGAACCATGATGCCATATCTCCTCTTTTAAAATGAAGAATAAACAACAAGTGATCATAAAGCAAAAGACATATAATTGCTGAAATGGTTAATTGGAGAGTGTTAGATTGTTTTTCAGATTTGAGGTAAAACTTGAATATTCTTTTTAACTCTGAGATTCTATGATACTTTGATATCTAAAAGATTATTATGTCTACTTTCATTACTCCATTTTACAACTATGCCTATTTTCTTCTCTTTCACTTAAATATGACAATTGCTAAGTCATCAGATCAAAGATTTTTCACAATTGCATCATAGTATGTTACAGACTTTATAGAGACATCAACTCCCTAATTTTATATAAGGAATCAAATACATTAATACAAAAGTGACTTAACCAAGGCTATTGCTTTCATGGTCCTGAATATTATACCTTTATTCTTAAAGTTCAAATTCATGTTGGCTTTTTCAGCTGCTGTATCACATTCTTGAGCAAGCACTCTTCTGCATTACCAGATATTTTCCCCTGATAAAAGAATAATGATATCTCTCCTAAATTTTATATTTAATGATGTCTTTTGAATATATATGGAACATTTTATTCATCTCCATTGAATGTATTTTTCAATCAATTTCACGTTTTTTTAATTTTTATTTTGCAAGGCAGTGGGGTTAAGTGACTTGCCCAAGGTCACACAGCTAGGTAATTATTAACTGTCTGAGGTTGGATTTGAACTCAAGTGTCAGTGCTCTATCCACTGTGCCAACTAGCAGCTCCCAATGTCACTTTTTGAATATACTTTCTCTTCCTCCTATCATTCCCCTCCTCCTAAATTAATCAATCACCTAATGGAGTATTAACTAATCTTTCTTTTTTAAAATCCTCAAATATTTGCCAAATTGCTATTTGTAAAGTAAAATCTTAGCAGTCTTGCTTGAAGTTTCTTTTCTAATCAATGATATGAATTTTTCATAAAGTTTTTAATTGCTTGAAACTTTGATTTTTAATAATATCCTTTGATAATTTCTCCATTATTTCTTTGCATTATACATTTTTCTACTTATATTAGTTTTCAAACTTTAATCAGAGAAGTTTCATATAAATATATTCCTCAGTCAATAGCTTAACTTATTTCCACAGCTAAATCAATATTCAATTATTTCTTAGATTTTTCACTAGGCTTGCCTTTATCAGTTCATTCTGTAATTATTCCAGGAGTCAAAATCAAGTTACTGGCATGGAGTTTGGTGACTTTGTTCTCTTTGAAAATCAGGTTATTTGCTTGTCACCATTCTTATTTTCATATCTTCAATTTCCCATAAAATTTCATCTATTAATCAGAGTATTTCAGGCACCCTATCAATTATGTATCCCCCCATTAGGTCACAATTCATCTGGATAAGGTGACTTGAGATGATCAAAAGTTTCTACTATTAACCATTTTAAATTTTATTGTTTATTTTATTGTTGGCAGTTGAGTAAAATCAAACAATTAACTTGGCTCTTAATCTACTGACAGCTGACATAAAAAAGAGAAATGTGGATTCATATTGCTTTGTATTTTCTGATTAGAGGAAGCCACAAGTTTTTTTTCTGGAATAACAAAAAATCAATCCTTCCAGAATTAAAATTAAGCTGGAATTTATCACTTGATCTCCTCTATCTTTCAATATTTTGATACCAGAAAATAAAGATTAACTGACTATAATTTCAAGTGTTAATTCTTTTAAAATGTTATTTTATAACAGTATTCTTTTAAGGCACTGAATTCAGTACCATATAGCAAATCATTTTGTACTAGAAACAGAACGCTTATTATTGCTGATGATCTAAATAGGATTATAATTTTAGAGAAGGGATTTCAGAGATCTATTCCAATGATTATGTTTTACAGTGAAAACAAATGAGATCCTAAAGAGTACAATGACATATCCAAATTCATGTAGCTAATAAGTGAAGGGACCAACATTTGAACCTAAATCTTTTTTTATCATATAAATATTATTAAATTTCTTTTTCCTGATTCACTCAACATTCTTCCCTTTGCATACTCTTGCATTGCACATTTTTCTTCCACCTTCCCTGCCCATTGTCCTCCTATGAAAGTAAACAATCTGATATAGGTTATATATGTACAATCGTGATTAACATATTTCCATGTTAGATATGTTGTGAGAGAACAATTTTAATTAAAGGGGAAAATGATCATGAGAGAGAAAGAAACTATAAAATATCTTAAAAATGAATATAGTTTGTTTTGCTCTGCATTCAGACTCCACAGTTTTTCCTTTAGATATGAATGACATTTTCTAGAACAAGACTCTCGGGATTGTCCTTGATCATTGAACTGTTGAAAGGAGCTGCATTCATCATTATTGATCATCTCACAATATTCCTATTGATGTATATAGTGTTCTCCTGGTCCTGCTCATTTCCCTCAGCATCAATTCATTCACATCTTTCCAGGGTTTACTATTGTTAAGTCACTAATAATTTCTTAGAGAACATAGCATTCATATACCATAACTTGTTCAGACTTTCATCAATTGAGGAGCATTCCCTCAATTTCAAATTCTTTGCTACTGCCAAAAGAACTGCTATAAATACTTTTGTACACATGGGCCTTTTCCCATTTTCTATGACCTAGTAGTGGTATTACTGGGTCAAAGGCTATGCACAGTTTTGTTCCAAATTACTCTCAGATTGGCTCAGTTCACAAAACCACCAACAGTGCATTAGTGTCCCAATTTTTATACATCCTCTCCAACATTGGTAATTTTCCTCTATTGTCATTTTAGTCAATCTGATAGGTATGAGGTAGTACCTCAGAGTTATTTTGATCTTGAGCATTTTTCATATGATTATGGATAACTTTATTTTCTTTATCTGAAAATCATCTGTTCATAACTTTTGACCATTCCTCAATTGGGGAATTATTTGTATTCTTAAGAATTTGACTCAATTGTCCATATTATTTAGAAATGAATCCTTTATCAAAAACAATAGCTATAAAAATTGTTTCCCAGCTTTCTTCATTCTTCCTGATCTTGATTGCACTTCTTTCATTTGTGCAAACCTTTATTTCCCTAAACTTTTTCTTCCTCCATTTGTATTTTTCTTTCTGCTTTCCCTTTTTACCTTCTCTTCAATATTTGATCTGTTACCTGCCTCACACTGTTCTTTCCCCTTTTCCTTTCTCCTTTCCTCTGGATAGGATGAATTTCTAAAATTTCGAAACTCAATTGAGAATGTATATTGGTCCTTCTTTGAGCCAAATTTGTTCAGGATAAGATTTACTTAGTGGTTACACTCTGCCTTCTTTCCTTCAATTTGCTCATTTCAATTATTTTGATAGGACCACAATTCTTAAGAGCCATAAGCATTATCACAATATCATCACTTTGTACCCACATCCACTGTTCAAGTATACTCCTTCCACCTGTACCAATAGAAATTCAGAGCTTTTTAACTGTGTGGCATAAGATCATGATCAATTTGGGAACACACCTCAGTTTAATTATATTCTTTACAATTTTCCTAATAGAAATGCAATTAAAAGTAATAAGAACTGTCATCCCATTTAGTGTTACTGACTTTTCTCTTAGTCTTTTTCTTTCCCTTTATCTTTTACACATCTCTTGAGTCTTGTATTTGAAGATCAAATTTTCTTTTCAGTCCTTATCTTTTTTTAAGGAAAATTTGAAAATCTTATAATTCCTTGAAAGTCCATATTTTCCTTTGAAACAAAATACATTGAATTTTGAAGGGTGGTTGATTCTTGGTTGCATTTTGAGGCTGTTTGCCTCTGCAATATCATATTCTAGACCCTCCAATCCTTTAATATCCCTTTAGGGCCTATTTTGCTACTTTATTTAAAGTTTTTAAGATCAATGTAATTATATGACTCCCTCATATTTAGCTTAATTTTTTTCTGTCAGCTAGCAGCATTTTATCCCTTAACTGAGAATTCTAAAATTTAGCTACAATATTACTTAGAGTTTTTTTGGGAGGGGCATTTTTATGGAGATAGTTAATGGATTTTATTCAAGGACCATTTTATCTTATTGTTCTAGAATATAAGAGCAGTTTTCCATGATAGTTTCCTAAAATATATTGTTCAGGCTTTTTTATCTGATAGCAATTCTCAGGTACAAAAATAATTTATAAATTATCTCTCACATCAATTTTTCCAGATTGATCATTTTTCCTAAGAGGTACTTTATATTTTATTTTTTTTTCAGTCTTTTTTTCCAATGCTATTTTGATGTCTCAGAGGGTCATTGGTTTTCACTTGCTCAGTTCTAATTTTTAGAGTTTTGTTTTCTTCATTTCGTTTTTGTAATTCCTTTTCCAGTGGTTAATTTTATTTTTAGATAAGCTGTTTTCCTTTTCAAGTTGCTTAAATTTTTTCATCTAACGGAGTTTATTTATTTTTCCGTTTGACCAATTTTCTTATTTAACACATTTCTGTCATCAGTTTTTCAGATTTCTCTGTCAGGACTCTCATTTCTTTCCTCAATTCTTCTTTATTCTTTGGTTTTTAAAATCCTTTTTGAGCTCTTCTAAGAGATCTTTTTGGATTTGAAGCCAATTCAAAAATCTCTCTGAGGCTAAACAAGTAGGCATGTTACTCCTTCTGAGATGCTACTTTTTTGTTACTATCAGAATAGTACATTTTTATAGTTAGCATTTTTTGTTTCCTTTTTTTTTTCTTATTCTGATATTTGAGCTCTGCTTTTAGGTCGGAGGGGACACAATCCAAAATTTTGGGGGCTGGGGAGAGGGGTCTAGGTGGTTTGGATTCAATGATCCTAGAACTGCTTGTCAAGCACACCTCAGTCTTATAGATTTTATGAATGAGATCTTTTCCCTCTTCAGAATAAATGTTCCTTTACTAATTATATTCCATTACTGCTTTTTTTGAACCCTGCTAAAATAATAATATTTGAAGTCATTATCCTATAGATTTACATGATTCACCATAGTAGGTGCTGAGAAAAAATTTAATTCTTATAGTTTCTTAATCATTTATTTAGCATATTTTGAGCTATTATAAATAGTTGAGGTTTTGCTATTCTTTTACTGTTGTTATTTCATTTCTACCCCCCTTATTTATTCCAAAATTTCAAAGATCTTAATCTGAATATTCTCTCAATAGACAAATAAGAGCAGCCCATTTCAATTTAGCATGCAATCCATGAGAATTTTGATGGCAGAAAAACCTCCTAATCCTGTGACTAACTTATTTTTAGAATTCTCATTTTATGTATTTATCTTTAGACCTGAGATGTTTAGTCTAAAATTAAGCAGAATCTTCAAAATCTTTCTAATCAGTTAGTCAACAAACATTTAGCTTTTACTTTTCTGTGCATCCACTGAGCTCTGGGGAGCAAAGGAAGGCAAAAGCAATAATACTTGTTCTCAAGAATCATGTATTAAACATGTAAATAATTATGTATAATCAAGATATATAGAACAGAAGGAAGAAAGTCTAAAAAATGAAGACATTAGAAGGTGGAGGATCAAAGAAATGCCTCTAAATAGAAGTTTTCCTGAAGAATACTATGGAAAATAATGAGTGACTGAATAGAGCAAGACAGCAATGACAATGAATTTAAAGGCATAGAACTGGGAGATTTAGTGTCCTATAAGAAAAAAGGTGTAGGAAGAGGAGCTAGATGACACAGTGGATAGAGAACTATCACTGGAGACAGGGGTGCCTGCATTCAAATCTGGCTGGAGACACTTGATAGCTGTGTGACCTTGGGCAAAGTCATTTATGTTTAATTGACTCCAAAAAGAAATAAAAAATGAAAAAGGAAGAACTGGAAGTAGGCAAGCCTAATTTGGTTCTAAAATTCACAGTGGGGAGTAGAGTGAAAGAAGACAGAAAAAATAGGAAGAATCTGGGTTATTGTTATTAATGGTAGTAGGAGAAGGTGCAACCATGTTTTATGTATATTTAAAGGTTTTCAAAAAAAACTTTATAAATATGTTATTCTGAAACTATATCTAGGAAGAAGGGGTTATATCAATTTTACAGATGAGGACACTGAGGAATACAAATATTAAGTAATACACAGGAAGGGGCCAGCTAGGTGGTATGGTGGTTAGAGCATGAGTCTTAGAATCAGGAGGAGCTGAGTTGAAATTCAGTTTCAGACACTTAATAATTACCTAGCTGTCACTTGTGCAAGTCACTTAACATCCTTGCCTTAAAAAAAAATTTAACATTGAATAGATAGGAAATACTCATTATTAAATTTGAACATAGGAATTGCTGAAGTCCTTATCAGACTTATGCCATTTTCATACTATATCTGTTCAGCTAATTGTTCTTAAAAATTGTCTATCTAGTTTTTTCTTATATTTCCTACTGTCATTCTCTAGCACCTTCCAGAAAGTTGTTTTCTCTAATGAAGTTTAAAATAAAAAATCCTCCATATCCAGGTAAAATTAAAAGTCTAATAGTAGCGGTCAGAGCCACGGTCTTTTCAAATAAGCTAAAGGGGAAGGAAAAGGGATTTGAAATAAGAATAGGTCAAGACTGCCCAACTGAAGTTTCTATAAATCTGTATAAAAATACTGTTATCAATAAAAACAAGCTTGGAGGAATTAAAAACACTAAAATGGTTTATGTATGATCAAATTGAAAATAAACTGTAGCAGTTATAGCAAAAAAAACTCATATTAATATACTAATGTTGACTGATCATCTCTCACATTTGACAGTATATCTTGGCTGAGTTAATGTCCATATATCTAAAAACTGTTAGATATAGATTGCAATTATAAAAGTTAAAGCAAAGTGGCAGATCAGATTCTAACAGAAGATTTTTCATTATTCCTACATCTTTACCTATAAATAAATCTGTCCAGTCCTTATGTTGTTCACTAAGACATTTCTGCAGTAAATAAAGCAAAAAGTCACCAGGCATTTCAGATACTCTACATCTTATAAATTTTTCCATTTACATTAATGTTATACATATACTTGGTGCTGTTATATTTTTAAAATTAGACCTAAGATATTTTTTGAAGAATATGAAATGTTCATGCATAGTTTACTTCTGGTTTAACAGCTTTGGCAGATCTTAAACTGAAAAGTTTATTTTCTATTCAATAAAACCTCAAATGATTTAAAATATCCCACAATTTGATTAATTTGAATATGTATGTATATGTGAGAATAAAGATCTTATATATAGAAAGGAAGTGATAATCATGCCTTCAAATATCCTTCCTCCAATATTAATAGGAATAATGAATATTACTTTCAGTTGTAAGTAGTATAAATAATATATATAATTGTATATATATACATATATATATTACAAAATTATGTAAGTATGAGCAATACAAACTGGGCTTTCAATCTAATGTAAAAATCAATTTTCATAAATTTTTAGTTTCTGTTGACAAAGGAATGGCAGCAATTTTTTATTTGAATCATACTTATGCTTTATTAACTTATGCCACTGCTAATATTGTTCTAACTACTATTTCACAACTCATAATGGAAGAAAATAACACATTCAACAAAACCCTAAAATTAACATATTAGTTAATGCTCACATTTTGTTTTACATTTTCAAAAATATTTTATTAAGCCATATACAACAAAAATGATAAAATGAATAAAGTTTAAAATAATTTTGCATAATTGGCAATTGCTAAAAATACAAATTATTTCATGACAAAATTGAAGAATTGAATGCATTCACACCCTAAATGGTTAATCTCTGGCTTCAACCCTATGATCTTGTCCTGGACTTCTGCTCTCTGCCCTGGGTATACCCATGGTTCCCCTATGACAAAGCTTGATGGGAGATATTTCCAATGTTTCTTCTGTGTGTTCTGTGCATCTAAATCTGTTAAGAGTCTTGATTTATGTTAGTCCTGAGGGAAAGCCAGGAGAATTTAAACAATGCCTGATTTTTCTCCACCATCTTGTCCAGAAATCTAGCATTTCTTTTCTCTTTTTTTTCTTCTTCCTTTCATCTTAATTTTTAAAATATTTTATGAGCTCAAGCAAGATGTCTTTTTGACATTGAAACCAATTTACAAGTCCCTTTGTGAATTCACCTGTAGCCATTTTGTCATTGTTTTCCTGTTCTGAAATGGCATTTTTATTGTCCTTATCAGAATAGTTGCTCTGTTCTGCATTAATTTTATCTTTTGTTTTGTTCATTTTGATAATTGAGATCTG
Organism: Macrotis lagotis; assembly: GCF_037893015.1. Lineage (NCBI taxonomy): Eukaryota > Metazoa > Chordata > Mammalia > Peramelemorphia > Peramelidae > Macrotis > Macrotis lagotis. The sequence goes on along the minus strand of NC_133658.1, from coordinate 672,096,277 downwards.
CTCCTGGGGCAAAAAAGGCATATAATACCAACTTTTTTATACTAGTGGACAGTACTGATACTGATCATATATACTGATCCCTGACTTTTCACATTGGCTTCTCAGATGTTCCTAGTTTATAGTCAAACCTAGTCCTATTTACTATGCCTACAATTTCTGCACTTGGACTCTGCCTTCCGAGCTGGGATTGGAATCCTCACTGCTTCCCCGCTATACTGTTGTTCTGCTGAGCTGGCACTTGAATTGAGCTGAGAACTTCCTACTAGCTTTGCTGCCCTACTCTCTGTGCCAGCCTATATTCCCTTTTTATTCATGTGAGACTGACCTTTGCTTAAGTTCCTCCACAATATCTTCAACTGAGAACTTGTTTCATTCTTTTTTTGTCTATTCTGTAACTTAAGGTCTGTTTAGAGGTTTCATTTAAAATTATTTCAGGAAAAGGTCCAGAAGGTTCCTAGTTCCACACAACCATCTTAACTCCACCCATGAAGTCTCCAAATGTGGACAACAAGAAAATTTTAAATATTGAGTGGGCTAAAGAGCAAACTATAAAAATGTTAGCTATATAAAAATGATAATGATGAAAAGTTCATTGCAGCAAATATAAGTGGAGATAATAGCACTCAAAACTACTTGTTATTCTTAACGTGACACCAAAATTGTAACGAATTTTTGCAATATTTTATGGTTGATATATAAAGGACTTTCATTTGTGAAAAACAAGATAATTATTTGAGGAGGAAAAAATGAATGAATACATAATTACATTTTGTTTTCTTTTATTCAACAAAAATTTGCTTTCTCGATTCTTCTCCCCTTTTGGTAGGGAAACAAACAGGGGTAATACATCATTGAAAAAATGTATAGTTAAGCAAAAAAGTTCTCACATTGTCTATATGTGTGTGTTATGTATGTATATATATATATGTATATATTTATATATAAATATATATCAATACATCTATATGAAATGCATTTCTGTGGACAATTTTATTCATACAGTCTTTCTGCCTTTATCCCGTTCAGATACAAATGGCTGGGATATCAGTTATCCTTTCCACTACTTCATCTTTTTTTAAAATTATTGTTGTTTTCTTGCATATGTGAAATAATTTTCCTGAAACCTCCTTTCCCCTCTCTCCTAATATACCTATTCTCTTTTTATTTTTTTAATTATTTTAAGATTCTCAAGATTTAACAGAACCTCTCTCAAGACTTCTGTCTAATTATATTCCTAAGTTGCTTAATGATGCTGATCATCAGAGTGGGAAAATTTTATCTCCCCATTTTTAATGTAAAAAATTTATCCTTTTTATGTTATTTTGTCATTCATGTTTATCTTCTTATTTTTCTCTTAGCAATTATGTTCTTGCCACAAAGTTACTACAAAGCTTTGGTCTTCTTATAGGAATTCTTAGAAATACTGTATCTCGCTACAGGTTTATTCTTGGATTGCATCATTGTACATGAAGTTGGGCTCTATACACTTTGGTAGGGAATTTCTGGACCAATCTTACTGTTACTTTCATGGAATATTAAGTGATGTTTTTTCTAGGCTCACTGGAAAACTCAAGCTCATGGTCTGTAAACTTTTTCTTCTATCAAAGTGATCTGATCAAGGGGAAAGTATAACATGAGTTCTGTAAGCTGCTGATTAGGTTTTGACTTGAGTAAGAGCAGAATACTATTGGATTCAACCATTGTTAGTTGACTGGAAAGCTTTGATCATTCAATACCAGATCTTTAGGCTTCCTTTGTATGAGAGTTTATAATACTATGTCTCCTTCATTATCTGGGGATATTATTGTAGGAGTAGCATATGTACTTCTACAGTAGCTCCTGAGTCTAGATCAATGCATTTTCCTTTCAAACAAATTAACCCAGATGACATCATTAATGTACAAATGAATGTAATTGAAAGCAAGAATAATCATAAATAAATGCAATATTTTTACCCATAAATCTGAATTATAATATTTTGAGGAATGTAGTTATTGTCTCAGATGAAAGATGAAA